>NC_058132.1:76413104-76591933 GCF_016433145.1 Gracilinanus agilis | reverse complement strand
TCTTCAATTTTGTTGAATGCCCATACGTTCCCCTGGAAATATATAGTCAATTTTGATGGGTAGTTGATCCGTGGTTGCAGGCCCAGCTCTCTTGCCTTTCTGAATATTGTATTCCACGCCTTGCGGTCTTTTAGTGTTGAGGCTGCCAGATCCTGTGTGATCCTGATTGGTGCTCCTTGATATTTGAATTGTTTCTTTCTGGCTTCTTGTAAGATTTTTTATTTTGCTTGGAAACTCTTGAATTTTGCAATGATATTTCTTGGTGTTTTCCTTTCTTGATCGAATACCGCAGGTGTTATATGAATCCTTTCAATGTCTATATTGCCCTCTTGTTGTAGGACTTCAGGGCAGTTTTGCTGAATTATTTCTGTTAGTATGGAGTCCAGGTTTCTATTAATTTCTGGTTTTTCTGGAAGACCAATTATTCTCAAATTGTCTCTTCTAGACCGGTTTTCTTGGTCTGTCACTCTCTCATTGAGATATTTCATGTTTCCTTCTATTTTTTCAGTCTTTTGGCTTTGTTTTATTTGTTCTTGTTGTCTTGAGAAGATCATTAGTTTCTACTTGCTCAATTCTAGCCTTTAGGGATTGATTTTCGGCTATAATCTTTCGGTTTTCGGCCATAATCTTCTGGTATTCCTTTTCAATCTGGTCATTTCTGGTGTTCAATTTCTGAGCCTCACTTTCCAATTGCATGATTCTACCTTTTAAACAGTTATTTTCTTGCCAGATCTCTTCCATTTTCCTCAAAATCTCAGTTTTGAACTCTTCCATAGCTTGTGAGGAGTTTTCCTTATTTGAGGGGGGTCCGGATGCTTGTTTGTTCTCCTCCTCTGTTTGCTCGGTTGTCTGGATTTTCTCTGTGTAAAAGCTGTCGAGTGTTAAAGACTTCTTTTTCTTGTTGTTATTCTTTCTCTTCTGACTTTCCTGAGGTTGGGTAGCCATCATTAGCCCAGCAGCTTCTCAGGTTTATCCTCGCGCTCAGTGTCTGTCCGCGGTCTATTGGCTCCTGAGGTCTGAGTTCTGGTTTTTTCCAAGGTCAAGCCCCCTGGTGGACCCCCTTGCTTGATCCTCTGCAGGAGGTTTCTTTACAAGTCTCAGGGCGCTGCTTCCACAGTCGTATACCCGTCCACACTGGTTCCCCACTTAGGCTTTAGTTCCTGGCTGTGTCTGCCTCCACCCACGCCTCCCCAGTGCCTGTGCTCTCAGCCTGCGCTCTGCGTCCTGCTCCCGCACTCAGATTTCGCCTGCGTTTTTTGGCTTAATGGGGTCCTAAGTCTTGCTGCTCTCAGGAACAGGTCCCGGAGCTGCCAATGACTCGATGGGTGCCCCAAACTTGTTCTATTTCTTTTTAGCTGGCTTTGGAGCTATAGATGTGTGTGGAGTGGGTGGGGGTGGGGTGGTTGCTCAGCCCACAATTTCGTGAGGGCTGTTTCACCCCTTTATAGCATGGAAATGCCTCGATTCCACGTACCTTCCACGCTGTGCCCTGTTGTGGGGGTTTCTCCGTTCGTCTGGACTTGTTTTTATGTCCCCTTGAGGAGTTTTGTGTGTTTTGGTCAGGAGAGGTTAAGAGCTGCTTCTTACTCTGCCGCCATCTTAACCCGGAACCTCTGATGACATTTTTTAATATCACCCACCCCTCTGTTCAGAATCCCAGTGGGAATTCTTTCTCCCTCCCCTGTGTGGGGTAAGGGGAAGTGGAGCAGCACTCCCTCTCTAAAAGGTTTGTCATAACTGGTTTAGTCTGACTAGATTTTTCTTTTTTTCTTCTTTTTTTTTTTTTTTTATCCATTGCCATTCAACATGTTAGCTATCCCAGCATTTTGTCCTTTGCAAATTTTATATATATTCCATCTATGCCTAAATCCTAGGTAATTGATAAAAATGTTCAGCTGTCCAGTGCCAAGATTCAATCCTTGAAGCACTCCATTAGAGACTTTGTTCAGTTTGACACCATGCCTTTGTGTTCAGTCATTCAGCTTTGTCAGAAACAACCTAATGGCCTACATTACTCCATTTTGCCCATACAGATAAGTAATTGGAAAGACTTCCTTGAATGCTTATATATATATATATATATATGTATATATATATATATAATGGAGAAAGGAATAAGCATTTTTCAAGGTACTAATGCATATCAGGAACTGTGCTAAGCACTTTACAAATATTACCTCATTAATATCTTTTAATGGTCCTGCAAGGTAGGTGCTATTATATCCATTTTAGAGTTGAAGAAATTGTGGCTAACATAGGTTAAATTATTTGTCCAAGGTCACAGAGCTCTAGTAAGTGTTTGAGGAGGCCACATTTGAACATAGGAAAATTGTTTTTTTGCCTTCAGCATTATCTTGATTTTATGGTCTAATACAGAGGTATGAAACACAGCTGAGCAAGTAATAAATACTTTCTAATTCAGCCTAAACCAGTTAAAAATAGAATTGGAAAGTAACTAAATAAAACTACAGTAGAATATATAAGTAATGTTAATATGTAGCTTGCTATATGTGGCCCCCAGGGACTCTTCTATACAGTTTCTGCATTTTTATTTGAGTTTGACACCAATGGTCTATATACCCATAAACTTGGCCCCCCTCCAAAAAGAGAGATAGTCTGGGATAATCTACTCTTTGTGAAGCCATGTTAGCTCTTAGTGATCACTTTTTCTTCTCATCAGTTTATTATCTGTTTTATTGTCCCATTTACCCTTGATTAATCTTCCTATGCTCTCTTTGACTTTTTTCTCCAATATATCTAAAGAGGAAAAAAGGACTACTTGTTTTTAGCATCCGACTTGAGCTACAGCTTATCACAAACAGAGCCAAGAGGAAAATGAAGGTTGGCTGGCCTAGCCTCCTCCTTAAAATAGACCCCAGGAGGAGCTCATTAAGGGGAGAAAGAAGTTGGCTTGGAAGGAAGTATATTAAAAGGAAAGGAGGTCATTGGGACAGATAGATATTCCAGGGTGAGGAGGTCCCAGGTGCTTAGGGAATTTAAATGCCAAACGTAAAAGTTTTTGATTGAACCTAAATAATCAGAAGCCACTAGAGGTGTGAAATTCCTGCTCATAGTTTGACACAATCAGACCTTTGTTTTAGGGAAAACATTTTGGCATCTATATAGAGGTTATATCTTTTAGAAGGGAAGAGACTTGAGGCAAGGGGGTGGTCAATTTAAGAAATGATTATAATTGTTCAGACAGAGGTGATGAGGATTTGAACTTTAAGTAGTGACTGTGAGTGGAGAAGAGACAGATGTTTGAAATGTTTGGAAGATTTGAAAAGATTTGTTAACTGATTGTCAGGAGTGAGGAGTCAAAAGTAACATAAATATTTCAAATTGGAAGTGCTCTTAACAGAAATCATGAATTGTGGAATATAGTTGTGGTTTTGGGAAAAGATAATGAGTTATGTTTTAGACATGTGGAGTTGGAGATGCCAACAGAGAATCCAGTTTAAAATGTCCAACTGTAGTGAAAAATCCTCAGATCTCTCCTTCAGGGACCCCCTTGCGCTCTAAGGACTGGCTTTGCAAGACTAACACACCCAGAAGCTTGCTACAAACAGGGTGACTGATATCCCCTCCTTCCCCTGCACCTGCTGGAACTCCTGAACAAAGCAAAGTGGTTCCACTTCATAGGGCACTGTTATACTTCCCCATGTTGTGATGTCTGTCCTTGCTTATGTTCCAATGCCCATAATTGCCCATCGTGTTTGTGTTCATAACCCAAGGAAATCTGATTGTGTATCATGTAACTTATGTAAACCCTCCCCAATTGATGGTGTCTAAAATACCCAGAGTTCCTTTCCTCAATGCCCAACTTTTAGAGGAATGATGCCTGGCTGGGTCTGTATGCATGTGTAAATAACTCTCCTTTCTTCCTTACTTTTGAGTGACAATTGGGCTTTCCTACATGTCTAAACTGAAAATTTCACAACACAACTGCTTCAGACATGTCCCAGCTGTGTGACCCTGGGCAAGTCACTTAACCTCACTTACCTAGCCCTTAAAGCTCTTCTGCCTTGGAACCAATGCACAGTATTGATTCTAAGACAGAAGGTAAGGATTTAAAAAAAATGTCCAAGAGGCAGTGCTCAGTTGGTTGTGTACGGTTCTAGAGCACAAGAGTTAGGGTGAGATAAGATATGGGAACCATTTGAGCATAGAGATTATAATTAAAACCCATGGGGGGGGGGAGCATCTGGGTAGCTCAGTGGAGTGAGAGCCAGGCCTAGAGACAGGAGGTCCTAGGTTCAAACCCGGCCTCAGCCACTTCCCAGCTGTGTGACCCTGGGCAAGTCACTTGACCCCCATTGCCCACCCTTACCACTCTTCCACCTATGAGACAATACACCGAAGTTAAGGGTCTTAAAAACAAAACAAAACAAAAAAAACCCATGGGAGCTGATGAGGTCCCCAAAAGAGAATAGAGGGAGAAAAGAGGTTCTGGGACAGATTCATAGTTAAGGGGAGGAGTGGTTTGGGAATGATGATCCAGTCAAGGAGATTGAAAAGAATCCATTAAGAGGAAATCCCAGAGAGGAGTGTCAACAAAGTCCAGAAGGGATGGCTATAACACTGTCAGGTATTAAAGGGGAGATCAGGAAGGATGAGAACTGAGAAAAAACTCTATCAGAGCAATTAAGAGAAATTGGTAGTGTTTGAGAGAATAACTTTGAGTAAGGTCAGAAGGAAGCAGATAGCCAAGGCAAAGGAGAGGAGAAATGGAAGCAATAATTATAGGCAGCTTTTTAAAAGAATTTGGCTTAGAAAGAGAGATACTAATTGGTCTTTGATGGTTTAGGGCTTTTTTTTTTTTTAATGTTAGAGGAGATGTTGGTGTGTTTGTAATCAGTAAAGAAAGAACTAATAAATACATGATGATTGAAGATTAGAGAGAGAATGATTCTTTCGAAAGAAATATAAGATTGTCCTGTGTAACTTCAGTTTTTCTTAATGAAGCTATCATTCTCCTAGTTATTCAGATTTGGATGTCTTTTTTTTTTTTAACTCATTAACTCATTTTTGTCACTGCTAAATTATAGAAACCTTAGATTTTGTAAATTGCTAATGAGAAAAGTGGAAGATAATAGTAACATCATTAGGCAATTATTCACTCGTGTTCAGGGAATGTACTTTGGAGTGCTAGTTATTTTGTCTCTTGGGAGGTTATCTACTGTGCCAAAACAAAATATATGAGTATGTTAAATAAGAAAAGCTTATTAAAACCATGATACAGTCTTCTAATAACCTGTGCTGCTAGTAAGATTACTGAGGATCATATAGAGCCACAGAAAATTTTTGGAACATTTTCTGCCCTGCCAGAAAATATAAACTATAAGAAAAATACTGAGATGGATAACTGGATATCTGATTCTGGAGAATGTGACAGGATTCATCACTACTTCTGTAATCTTGGCAAATCTCTTTTGGTTTAAAATTTTTTTTATTGATACTCTTCTTAAAAATCACTCCAATTTCCCCCAATGTGCATATTATTAATACTCCTTCTAGAGAACTGTCCCATATAGAACATAGTATTTTTTTAATGGCAAAAAGAAAAAAAGTGGGAAATTGGCATAATTGACTAGTACATTGAAAAATGTTGGGAAATGTGCAACATATGTGTGGATCTCTCACCTCTATAGTAGTATCAAAATTGTCTTCTTATATTTCTACTTTGAGACCATGCTTGTTCTTTGAAAATTTTTGTATGTGTTTTCTTGTCTCTACTAACATGAAAATGTCTGCATCAGTTCATGTAGATATTTCCATTAATCTCTATATTCATCATACACATTTTTTCTAGCACAGTAATATGTATTATATTCATGTGCCACAATTTGTTTAGCAGTTCTTCAGTTGATGGACATCTATTTTCTTTCTAGTTCTTGGCTGTCATAAAATGTGCTGTTATCCAGCTCTCTTTTTGTGGTGGCAAAGAATTGGAAATTATGGAGGATACCCATCAACTGGGGAACAAATTGTGACATATGATTGTGAGGGAATAGTGTTGTATTATGCTATAAAAAATGACAAGCAGATTATCAGTAATACAGTGATCCAGGACAATTAAGAATGCTTGCTATCCATCTCCAGAGAAAGAACTGTTGGAGTCAGAATGCAGATGATGTAATAATTATCATTAAAGGAAAAATAACAAAAAAGGAAAAATAAAGGAAATTATCAGAAAATTTGTCCAATTACATGCCAAGAAAACTGTCAATTTAAATTAAACAAATATTGATAAATATAAAATGCTCAGCTTAAACAACTCTTAGATAAAAGATAAAAGGCTCTCTCTTACCACCAATATTATTTGACATAGAGCTAAAAAGTATAGTGTTAAGATAAGAAAAAGAAATTGAGGGAAAATAAGCATAGGTAAATAGTAAATAAAATAATTACTTTTGTAGATTATAGAATTATCTTTTATAATAATTATATAATTCTATATTGAGAATTCTAGAATCAAAACAACTCGGGCAAAGTATCAGGATGAAGAATCAACACACAAATCATCAGTCTTTCTATATATGACCAACAAGATTCAGCAGGAAGAGATTAGAAAAATCTGTTCAAAATATCTATAGGATGTATAATTTTTAAAAAGTATAAAATAGTTAGATATCAACTTGATAACTCAAGAAATATGTGATACAATCACAAACAGAAATACTGACCTAATGGTAAAACAATTACTCATCGTTGTACCATGTCAATATAATAAAAGACTACTACTTAATTTATTCATACAACTCAAACTAACAAATTATTACTTTATATTTTTAACATATTTTTTCCATGGTTACATGATTCAGGTTCTCTTCTTCCCTGATTCCCTCCCCTCTCCTGGAGCTGACAAGCAATTCCACTGGGTTTTACATATATTATCACTCAAAACCTACTTTGATACTCTTTTTTTTTTTTTTTTTTTTAACCCTTACCTTCCACCTTAGAATCAATGCTCTGTATTGGTTCCAAGGCAGAAGAGTGGTAAGGGTAGGCAGTGGGGGTCAAGTGACTTGCCCAGGGTCACACAGTTGGGAAGTGTCTGAAGTCAGATTTGAACCTAGGACCTTCTATCTCTAGGCCTGGCTCTCAATCCACTGAGCTACCCAGCCTGCCCCCTTTGATACTCTTTTAAATAGAGTAATCTTTTAAACACAGAACCCCAAATCATATACCCACATAAATAAATGATAAATCATGTCTTTCTCCTGCATTTCTGCTATAGTTTTTTACTTCAATATGGATAACATCCTTTCTCATAAGTCCCTTGGGATCATCCTGGATCATTGCTTTACTAGTAGCAAAATCTATTACATTTGATTGTCTCACAATTTTTCACTTACTCTACTTTGAATAATGTTCTCCTGGTTCTGCTCATTTCATTCTTCATCAGTTCATATAGGTCTTTCTAGTTCTTATAGAAATCAAGCAGTTCATCATTCCTTAGAGCATAAAAGTATTCCATTACCATCATATATAGTGATCCCTCACCTATTGTGGGAGTTATGTTCCAGAACACACACACACACACACACACACACACACACACACACACACAGATGAAAATGCACAATGTAGCCCAAAGGGTCACACAGCCGGGAAGTGTCTGAGGCCAGATTTGAACCTAGGACCTCCTATCTCTAGGCCTGGTTCTCAATCCACTGAGATACTCAGCTGTCCCCGATTTTTTTTTAACTGTGATATAATAAGTGAACCATCACACAGCCAGGTATGACTGTACCGCAGTTTGTTCAGCCATTTCTTAATTGAGGGACAACCCTTCATTTTCCAATTTTTGGCACCACAAAACACAGCTATGAATATTGTACAAACAGGTCTATTCCCATTTTTTTTATCTCTTTGGGGTACAAACCCAGAAATGGTATTGCTGGATCAGAGGGTATGCATCCTTTTATTTTTATTTTTTTAAACATTTATTAATATTTGTTTTTAACATGGTTACATGATTCATGCTCCTACTTTCCCCTTCACACTCCCCCCCTCCCCCCCCACCTCCCCACCCATGCTGCCGCCCATTTCCACTGGTTTTATCATGTGTCATTGATCAAGACCTATTTCCAAATTGTTGATAGTTGCATTGTTGTGGTAATTTCCAGTCTACATCCCCAATCATGTCCACCCCAGCCCAGGTATGCATCCTTTTAAAGCCCTTTGGGCATAATTTCAAATTGTCTTCCAGAGTGGCTTCATCAAGTCACAACTCCATCAGCAATGCATTAGTGTCCCAATTTTGCCACATCCCCTCCAACATTATTTTCCTTTATTGTCATATTGGACAATCTGCTGGGTATGAGGTGGTACCTCAGAGTTGTTTTTGATTTGCATTTCTCTACTCAGGAGGGATTTAGAACAGTTTTTCATGTGATTATTGATAGTTTTGATTTTTTTTTTCAATCTGAAAACTGCCTATTCGTAATCCTTGACCATTGTCAGTTGGAGAAAGACTCGAAATTGGAGAGAAAAAAATGATAAAAATTACTTGATGAGAAAAAAGTCTAAAATCTAAAGGGAAATAATTTTTTAAAAGTATGAAAGAAGGGAGACTTGTAGAACTATATCTCAAAGTAGCATCAAAAACTATTTGGGGCATGCTAAAACATTTGGAAAAGTTGACCAAGGGAAAGATTGTGTATGCAATACAAATAGGCAAACAGTTATGTAGTGTTCATTAATCCAAAATACCTCAACTGCTGGAATAAGGTTGAAAATATTTGGTAAGAATGAATGGAAAAACAGGAAAGGGATGTGGCAAAAATTGGTTTTAGATCAGTATCTCATGCATATATGACAATAAGTTCTAAATGGATGTGACTTCGATTTTTTTAAAGGTCACATTCCGAACAGGAGAGGAACAAGTATGAAAATACATTTTGTCACTATAGCTAAGGGAAGAATTAATGATCAAAAAAGGAATTGAGAGGATCACAGGAGATAAAATACACTATTTTGATTGTATAAAATTAAAGATCTTTTGAATTACTTCTTATCATGAGAAGGTCCAACCTACCATTGATAGCAAATTCTAGCAGTCATTGAGTTGGCCCCACTGTGGAGCCATCCCCAGGTCTCAGGCAAAATGATGTGCAGGTGGAAAGTGGAAGGGGGTCCAAAGAGGCTATCACTCAGGGTTTAACTGTTTAAGAGGAGCTGACAAAACGGTCTAGGCAAGGAATTTGCTTATGATAATGATCTTGGAGTTAGAATGTCTGGGTTCTATTTTGTAGACATCTTAAATTCAACATGCCTAAAACCTTGATGCCGGGGTTCTGACACTGAAGGGGGGGGGTTATGCATAAACTCTATTTATTATAGCTATGAGATTTTTATAGAGAGTAGAATGCCAAGCATTACATCATATTTAGGAGGCATTTCTTTCCCACGGAATATTGTTTATGTAAAAACATTACCCAAGGGGCAGCTGGGTAGCTCAGTGGAGTGAGAGTCAGGCCTAGAGGCAGGAGGTCCTAGGTTCAAACCCGGCCTCAGCCACTTCCCAGCTGTGTGACCCTGGGCAAGTCACTTGACCCCCATTGCCCACCCTTACCAATCTTCCACCTATGAGACAATACACCGAAGTACAAGGGTTTAAAAAGAAAATTACAAAAAAAAAAAAAAACATTACCCAAAACATTTCTAGGGCTTCTTTACAAATCCAAACAATCCCAGGGGCCATAAATTCATTCCCAGATATCCCACCTGCTACTTAAACAGTTTTGCTTTGGTACAATTTCAGGGGAACACAGAGGTGTCTTTGTGAAAATTATTCTCCTTTCTCTTTGGGTCAGACCCCAACTGACCTTATCATAAAACTGAATTGTTTATTCCCCCTAAATCCTCCCTTCTCACCTTGTCATTCAAGCTTGCAACTGAGGTGACTATTTTTGTTATTCCTATTTTCTGACTAACAATGAGTCTCTCCTTGCCTGCTGGCTACTTCCCTATCATCCTACATCTTTTTCCCCTTTTGTGGCTAAATTTCTTGAGAAAGTTGCTTATAAGTGCCCCTGGTTCCATTTCCTTCCACTTTCTTCTTATCTTGCCAGAGGCCATCAAACCCTATCCTGAATGACCAGGTCTCAGATGGGAGCCTAGAGCCACAGAGTGGGTTTTAGGGAGAATGGTCACCCCCATTCAAGATTCCCCCACATGACTCTTATTAACACTCCTTATTACTGAAATTATTGTGATCAATATCCCTACTCAGCCCCAGGGAAATATAGAAGAATAGTAAATACCACATTATCCGAGCCCTTACAGACCCCCTACAGACTCCTAGGAAATTCCTGTCTATATGTATTATTACAGAAATTCCCCTGAAGATGACTCTATAACAAACAGCAATTACTGAGTTAATGTTAAAGATTTAAAAACCCTAACTTAGATCTCTCACTCCCATACACAGGTGCCTGCAAAAACAGGCCAGAACAGTCTCCAAGTCCCCCCTCTCCCCCCACCCACCCCCAATCTCTGATCTGGAATGTTAACACAAGAAAAAGACAATGGATGAAATATGGGAACTCCTTTCCCTGGGAAAGCAAGTACACCTCTCTCTACTGGATTGTTTTGATAACTCTACGGGCTAGCCGAAACTTCAACTCACCTTTGAAAAATCTTGAAAAATGAAAGACTGGTATTGAAACCATATTGATTCTTTTGAAATCTGCTAGTGTAGCTAATCACTGGTTGATTAATTATGTAAGAGCAAAGAATAATCATCCTTGACTTGATTGGTCAAAATGTAATCAACTATTGTGTTAAACTGTAATACATGAATTGTACCTCATGGATAGATGGAAAGTACAATTTCCAGCCTAGTTACTCCATGATGAATATTTCTTGCTAAGCTTTTGCATCCTTTGTATAATCAAAGAAAATAGAATAATTAAGAAATGTCAATCAAATGATTTTGTAATTCATTAGAAGGTAATGTATGACTTAATCCATTATCTCTTTAAGAAAAGATGTATGGTGAGAATGAAAATCATGCCGACATGTATGTATAAAGGTATAAAAGGTATGTATGTATAAAGGGTATAAAAAATAAAGCCAGCCCGAGGCTGCCAGAAACAGTCTTTGGGATACATGATTGAAACGCAGACTGTATTCATTCAACTTATCTGCCCACGTTGTTATGCCCTGGACCAGCTGAGAGCAGGCTCTCTGTATTACCTCTCTGATGGCTGTCTTCTGATTTCATTATTCAACCAAAACTGCTCTCTTGAAAGTTACCAGTGATCTCTTAATTGCCAAATCTACTGACATTTTATTTTTCATCCTTTTTGACCTCCCCGGAATCTTTGATACAATTGTTCACTTTCTTTTCCTTAATATTCTATTCTTTCTAGTCTTTTGTGACTTCTACCATTCTATATAACTGCAACATAACATTCCAGGGAGGAATCTAAAATATCCAAGAAGAATTTATAATTTATAGAATTATATTTAATTTTATCTATTTTGAAGGAAAATTTTTAGGATTGTGTTTAAGAATTATTTGTATAAGTGTTCATTGGTATGGTGATAACAAATGGCAAAATAAGATAATCCCTTGACTGCAAGGAAATTGCATTTTACAGAGGGGGTGGTTTTCTGCATGTTTAGAGATGAGAGGAAATAAGATATGAAAATTGGGGAAAATCAAGAAAGACCTTTTGAAAGGGGTGGTACTTGAGCTGACTTTTGAAACAGACCTTGATGTTACAAGAGGCAGAACTGAGGAGAGACAGAGCAGTTCATGTGTGCTTGATTGCCTTTGCAAAGACATATAAGTAAGAGATGGATATAGGAGATTGACCAGATTAGACCCTCGAGCACTTCATGAGGCCCTAGGGTAAAAGTAAGCAGCACTCTTGGGAAGTAGGGATGGATAAGGATCAGGGAATACTATGGGGGCAAGTTTTAATTTTTAACTAGCTCTTGAAGGATGAATAGAATACAAGTAGGTGGAAATGGGGCAAAGTGGGCATTCTGCATAGAGGGAGCATCACCATCCAGTTCATTGAGGGTCTGATAATACATAGTCTAGTTTGGCTTAAGGATAGTATACAAATTATAAGGATGATATCAGAAAATAGGTATTGTTTTATTAGTTTAGAGATAAGAAGTAGAGAAGCTGGCTTGAGAAAGAATTGAAGTTTCAAACAGAACTGAGCCAGTGTGTCAGTTTCAAGTCTAATGGTTTTTTCTGTGAGAGTTACTCTCTCTGGGTGTAGCAGTTGGTCTTTGTCAGTTGGCAGAGTCATACACAGAGACTCTCCTGTCTGGGGTAGAAGGAAAGGAGGGAAAGACCTCAAGGAGCTTAGTGTTTTCCTTTCCCAACTTGGGAAACACTAATCACTATCTACTGTTGTTTTTATAGATTGTTGTTTTTTTTTTTTTTTAAACCCTTAACTTCTGTGTATTGGCTCATAGGTGGAAGAGTGGTAAAGGTGGGCAATGGAGGTCAAGTGACTTGCCCAGGGTCACACAGCTGGGACGTGTCTGAGGTCAGATTTGAACCTAGGACCTCCTGTCTCTAGGCTTGATTCTCAATCAGAGTCTTAACTTGATTCTTGTTGAGACTCAATTAGCTAGCCTTTGTTATTTTTTATAACTTGGAGGCAAAGTTAAGAATTATAAGGATAATATTGTTAGTTTATTTAGAATAGTAAAAATTTGGGTTAGTCAGATCAGGAAGGATTACTTAGCCTGTGAAAACAGAAGTGGTTCCTTGCGGAACCCGGGAGTTTTATTTGGGTGGAGTTCCCTTAGAGCTAGAAATCCTTTTTTATCCTTATATATTTCAATAAATATTTTATTTTTCATAACAAGAGTCTCTTTAGTTTTCTTGCTCCTAGCCTTGAAGAGTAGTTCACATATGAGCTTCACTTAACTGATATAAACTGAAGATACTTTGTTAGCACAGCAAGCAGAGCATCAAAAATCAGTTTATAAATCAATAATCACTCCATTGCTTATATTATTATACAGTTGCCATTTTATTTTTACAGTTTTGATGAGCCAGGTAGGAGTGTCAATGAGAGTAATGGCATTAGAAAGTCATAGGCAAGTAAATTTTGTATATATTCCGGTACAGTGGTGAAAATGAGAGATGCCATATCTAACAGAAAAAAATCCCATGGTGATTTTATGTAGCTAATTCACCAGGTTTTCTGAGAGCACAGAGTCTTTGTGTCAAGGGAGATGGGTCTTAGAGCCATCTAGAATTCAGCTCACTGTTACTATAGCTCACAGTGAAACTTGTCAGCTCTAGCTGCTTCCACAGACCTTCTGCTGTGTGTGAAACTGGTTCCAACTGCCCAAGTTGATAGTTGGACCCTTAAAAATCAGATTGTCTGGTTCTTTGTCCTATGTAACTCGCCAAACCGAGTATTGGGTGAGACTGGAATGATAGGGTTGTACCAATTTGTGAATGGTCTTGAATAACAGGTTTTTGTTTTTTTAACCCTCACCTTCCATCTGGCAGAAGAGAAATGAATTCTAGGCAATGGGAGTTAAGTAACTTCCCAGGGTCACACAGCTTGGAAATTTGAATCTAGGATCTCCCATCTCTAGATTTGACTCTCAATCCACTGAACCACCTTCCTGCCTCTCTTGAATAACACTCTAAGCAGTGATGGGCAAACTTTTTTAAAGAAGGGGCCAAAGGAAAGGAAATGCTCAAATGTTAGTCTGTTTCTAAGGCAACTCTTTCAAAGTTTCATTGTATTGTATCCTACTCATTGTATTCGTCAGATTAGGAATAATGTAGAGCAGCCAGATAGAACATTTCAGGGGGCCCACATCTGACCCACAGGCCATAGTTTGCCCATCGCTGCTCTTACGAGTTAGAATTACATTCAAACTAGGCACCTTGGATGGTATAGAGCAGGGGTTGGCAACCTATGGCTCGAGAGCCATATCTGGCTCCACCTCCCAGTCCAGGCAGAGCCCTAGGATGTGCCCCAAGGGCCCCTTCAGCCCCCGCCCCATATTCTAGCACCTTCACCTCCATCCTCCTTCATCCTCCTCCTTCTGCAGGCGTTTATGGCTCTCAGGGCCAAAAAGGTTAGAGATTGAACACTGAAATTGGAGTCAAGATGTTCTGTGTTCAGATTCAGCCTCAGACACTTAATAACTGTGTGACCCTTGGGTAAACTATTTAATAACTGTCTGACTCAGTCTCCTCATTTGTAAAATAGGAATAATAATTGCACCTGTCTCAGTGTTATTGTAGTAAATAATATATGCAATGTGTTTTTCAAAGTGCTATATGAATTCTAGCTAGGAGACCATTCAGAAAGGATTGAGGGGCAGTTAGGTGGCTCAGTGGCTAGAGATGGGAGGTCCTGAATTCAAATATGATTACAGATGTTTCCTAATTGTGTGACCCTGAGCAAGTCACTTAACTCCAGTTGTCTAGCCCTTACTGCTCTTCTTCCTTGGAAGCAATACTTAGTAGAGATTCTAAAATAGAAGATTAGAGTTTAAAAAGAGAAAGAGAAAGAAAGATCTTTTAAAGCCTAGGAGTGATAAGTGAAATCTGTACTTCAGGAGTCTGGTAGCAGTGTTGAAGGATGAGGTAGAGCAGGATTAGATTGGTTAGGAGTTCCTCTATTGTAATAGTCTTGTAATTGTAGTAATCAGGACCTGGACTAGAATGGCAGTGGGAATAAAGGATAAATGTTAGAGAGGGTATTACAGTTAGAGTAAGATTTCACAATTGATGCTATTGATCAAAGTAGGAAATAGATTCCTCATTTCTTTTGTATATAGAACACTGATTTGAGGAAACTCATGAAGTTCCTTGTTTGGGTCATAGCCAGCATGTGTCAGAGGCTGCCTTTCTACGGACAGGAATAGGAAAAGTCAAAAAGGTGAGCAGAACTTTACCTAGAGGATAGTTCCCATGTAATACTATAAGCATCACTTGGTCTCCAGGATTAGAATACCTTGAGCCCAAAGTACTTTTCCTGGAATTGAGAGCCCACTCTTCACTCCTTAGATAGAATAGAAAACAGAGCCTTTAGTGATGAAGAAAGTACAAAAAGAAACAATCTAAGGATGTGAATTAAAAGTGGGAGTGGTATGTTTGGATGAATCAAAGTATGTTATGTCATTTAAAAAACCTGACCTTTGTCTTACAGACATTGCTGCAGTATGCAGGCAACAGGAATACATCAGAACACATGGCGTGCCTTCTGGAAGTATATCGACTCTCAATCCAGAGCTTTGCCAATGCTCGGCCATATTTAACTACTGAATGTGAAGATGTTCTCCTTGTTCTGGGCAGATTAGTATTGTAAGTTTTACAAATTAATTCATACTTTTATAAAATGATTTCTTTGGTTTTAGTGAGTATGTGTATACTTCTATAGTTTTTCCATCTTTTGTTCATTACCTTCTGCTGGTTGATGATTTAATTTTTACATCATTGATAGGTCCTTCCCATTTGAATCTCATTGGCTGGCTTGTATCTTTGATCCAAATTTTCTCTATAATAAGATTTCCAGTTCTTCAATTTTTTGAAGATTGTGTCTCGCCAGTGAAAAGTAAACTGCATTTTTAAAAAGGCCAGTGGGGCGAGGTTAAATTAGTTGGATAAAAATATTGATGGAGCATTGAAGTGTTAAGAAAGGCAACATTCAGTGGAAAACTCAAACTGGAGTCACAAGATCTGAGTTTAAATTTTGTCAGCTAATTATTACTTGTTTGAACTTGGCCAAATCATTTGGCCTTTCTGGGCCTCAGTATCTTTATGTGTAAAATGAGGGATTTGGACCAAAGATCTTTAGATCACTTTCAGGTATAAATTTGTGGTCCGATGATTAAATGAAAAAAAGAATATAAAATGATAAGTTGTGTTCTCCCACTAAAAAAGTTGCCTAGTGACCAACCTAGTGATGAGCTTCTCTTCTCTTAGATTACTTCACTTGACAATCATGATCCATAATTGAAGCATTTCCAATTTGATAAGTCCTGCCAGAGCTTATGCTTTAATGGAATAGACTTTTTTTTTTAAACCCTTAACCTTCCATCTTAGAATCCATATTAAGTATCAGTTCCAAGGCTGCTAGGAAGAATCTCAGGCCAGATTTTGAACCTAGGTCTCCTGACTCTAGGCCTGGCTCTGTATCCACTGAGTCTCCTAGCGGCCAGATCTACTGGTATAGAGTTGGAGATTGTAGGGGCAATTTCATGATAAAGCATTGAAATAGGATTTTTTATTAATAAAATATAATACTATTGTAATATTGGAGAATATAAGGTTAGAGATTCATCATATTTGAGAAGATAAAGGATTTAGACTTAAGGTCAATTAGGAATTTCAGTAAAAATAGATAATAACGTCCATCATACCATTAATCTGTTCATATTTTTCTACAGCCATTAGGAAATATGGAAAAGACTGGTAAAAATTTAATGTGCTTGATAACTTGAAAATATGTATTTATTTTTTTAACCCTTACCTTCCCTCTCTTCCCTCTTAGAATCAATACTGTGTATTGGTCCCAAAGCAGAAGAGTGGTAAGGGCTAAGCAAGGGGTTAAGTGACTTGCTCAGGGTCATACAGCTAGGAAATGTCTGAAACCTGATTTGAACCTAGGACCTCAGGTCTCTAGGTCTGGCTCTCAGTCCCCTGAGCCTCCCAGCTGCCCCCAACTTAAAAACTAATTTGTGCTTAAAGGATCTGTTAAGGAAAATAATCCTTGTATTTATTAGTTTGTTAAATTATGTTTCAGAAAAACATATTCACTACCAATGATGTTTTTCATCAATATATTGAATATAAGCTATTTTATTTTTTTATTTTTTTTTTTAAATCCTTACCTTCTGTCTTAAAATCAATAATGTGTATTGGCTCCAAGGCAGAAGAGTGGTAAGATTAGGCAATGTGTTGGGGATGATATAATCTAGATGCCTAGGGTAAGTAGATTTTTGACTATGAATGCGCTAGAGTTAATTTCATTTACACAATGGGGGTCAAGTGACTTGCCCAGGGTCACACAGCTGGGAAGTATCTGAGGCAAGATTTGAACCTAGGACCTCCTGTCTCTAGGCCTGGCTCTCAATTCACTGAGCTACCCAGCTGCCCTCTTGTACGTTATTTTAAATCTAAACTTAAAATAGCGTTCAGTTATGCAGCTCAGGTAGTATAGGAAAAAATTTGCTATAAAAGGGTCTTCCTTTGGAATAGAGTATAGTATATACAGTGGGTGGACTGAGAAATTAGTGTGTTATTCTCAAATTATTAATGGTTATTGATATCTCCAAAAAGTTAGTAGAGACTGGTTTCCCACCCCACATCCATTTCTCTTCAAGTTCCCTTCTAGAAAAGATTACTCTTCTACAGTGTTTTGAATTGAGACTTTTGAGTTTGTTTGGGAATTTGCCTGAGGCAGGAGTCCTAGGCTGGCTGGTCTTAGACCCTAAAGTACCCATGATCAAATTTTAAATGTCAATGTTAATTTTCCTTTTGTCATGGAAGCTTCTTCCATTAAATTGGAGGCATCTTCCAGGTAATCAAGCCCTGATGGCTGGTTGATCCTCATTAAAACCCTCTTGTCTTTAAGGTATGACATTCCTGCTCTTTTTTTTCTGGGTTAAAACCTTTGCCTCCAACCCTTGATCATTTCTTTAATATATGAATCTATTTGAATGTACCCACTATAAAGTTGTTCCTGGATTTCTTGAAGGTATTAATTTGCTTGAATGTGTTCAACCCCTTGAAATGTTAATTCTATTGTATCTTCCTATAAGTTGGGAGTGTCTCTGTAAACCGGAGAACTTCATATCAGGGTTGCTCAGTCAGTCAGTCAGTCAGTCTGTCTGTCTGTCTGTCTGTCTGTCTGTCTGTCTGTCTGTCTGTCTGTGCCTGGTACCTCTTTGGGGCATCTGTCTTGGGTTAATGACTTGAGACAGTCCCCACTTCATTTCTCTCTCTCTCTCTCTCTCTCTCTCTCTCTCTCTCTCTCTTTTTCCCTCGCACCTTCATTTTCTGTCTTAAACATCATGTTTTAAATAATTAATAGTTTAATTATGTTTATTCTATTTTAGGCATTATATTTTAAGTGATGGGTTTCCCTGGTCATTGTTTAATAGTGGCTAAAGAGAGTGAACTTTGGAATTTTCGAGGTCCCCTCAATTTCTATTCTGCACACAGCATATTTAAAAGATTAGTCAGAATGATTATAACATTACTGTTGTCACTTTTTCTTTATATTTGTATGTTTATTTCTTGAGGCTGTTCATTTCCTCTTTAGCTGCTTTGTTGGGGTAAATTGCCCCTCGATGAAATATGCCTTGGTAATGCCTGAGTGGTCTGAATGTCATGCATGACTGAAAAAAAGCTCCTTTTACAAATCCCTACCTAGTGTAAGAATAAAAGTATTAAGCACCTAGGAGTATGGGCCAATCGGTCACTCAGGTTATCTTAGTTGTTTAGTCTCTCTTATTTCATAATGAAAGTAATAAGGCTAGTCCTTTGAAAAAAGCATTCATTTTTACTCAGTTCTCAATAGAACCCTGTGAAAATAGCATGATTACTGTCCTTATTTTACAAATGAAGTTGAGGCTTAGAGAAATTTAATGACTTCTTTTGTCACAGTTACTAACTGGCAATCAACACGGGGTCATTTAACTTCAATCAGTAACAGCTGCTTACAAGTTTCTACTGCCCTTTAATGGTTTACTATGTGTCCTTTTTTTTTTTTTTTTTTTTTTAAGCCCATATCTTTATTTTTAGAATCGGCACTAAGTATCAATACCAAGGCAGAAAGAAGAACAGTAAGGGTTAGGCAATAGGGGTTAAGTGACTTGCCTGGAGTCACAAAGCTAGGAAGTCTCATGAGGTCAGATTTGAACAAGGATCTCCCATCCCTAGGCTTGCTCTATCGATTTAGTCACCTAGCTGTCCCCATGTGTCTTAACATACATTCTCATTTGATCTTTTTACCCCCTCTGTAAATATTACAGATCTTCATTTTATATCTGCTGAAATTGATTTACTGTTTTATATATATCAAATGACTTCTTTCCAGACTACAGAGATGTTAAGTGACAGAACCAACATTAGAATATTTTCTGACTCCAAATTCCATGTTCTTTCTTCTACTTCATGCTACCTTTCTGTAATCACACATGGCTTTTTTTTTTTTTTTTTAATCTTGCCTCAAGTTCTTTTCTTCTTGGAATGCTTCCAGAACTTCAGGACACCTTGCTATCAAAAGCTCTCAGTACTAGTTGCCAGTCGCTTTTCATTGTCTGATGTTGGAGGTTCTCACTTTCTTGTGCTTTCTTCATTGCATTCATTCTCTCATTTATTCAATAAGCATTTATCAAGAGTCTGCTCTACAAGGACAGCTAGGTGGTTCAGTGGATAGAGCACCAGAGCCAGATTTGGGAGGAACTGGGTTCAGCTATAGCCATGGTTTCTTCCTTGCTTTGTGATCCTAGGCAGGTCACCTAATCCTAATTTCCCAGCCCTCACTGCTCTTCTCTTGGCAATTGTTCCTAAGACAAAGGTTAAAAAAAAAAAAAAGGCTTAAAAAAAGGATACTAACAACTGATTAAACACTCATTCATTTTATTTATTTATTTGTTTGTTTATTTAGGCCCTTAACTTCTGTGTATTGACTCCTGGGTAGAAGAGTGGTAAGGGTAGGCAATGGGGGTCAAGTGACTTGCCCAGGGTCACACAGCAGGGAAGTATCTGAAGTCAAATTTGAACCTAGGACCTCCCATCTCTAGGCCTAACTCTCAATCCACTGAGCTACCCAGCTGCCCCCTCACTCATTCATTTATAACAGATTTCTAACCATTTATTTTAGCTATTACTACTTTATTTACACATAACCTTTAATGAGAGGAGATTCTTTATCTTGCCCTGTTTGGAAACACAGGAGTTGCTCATAGGCCCAACCCCATTGTTCTAACTTAACTCTTGTTTCAGACCTCGGCTAGTTTACCTCTCCAAATCCTTTCATTAATACAACATCCTAGTGGCCCTCTGCCACAAGGAGATATCCAATACTTACCCCTCCTACAGCTTAGAACTTTTGAACTTGATCTACTAGCCTCTTAATAGCAGGGATTATAGTTGTAGACAGCTACACCTGGCCAATATTTTTTGGTTTTACCTCACAGTTTTTTGTTTTGTTTTGTTTTTATTTTTCTTAAATATCACCTTCATTTTAAAATAAATCCTTTCTCCTTCTTCATGGAACTAAGCATTAAAAAAAGAAAGAGGGAAGAAAGTACATTTATTTATTATTAGCTGGTGTGCCTGTTCTGAGTCCCTGCTTCTTTATACACTTGGCTGGGTCACCTAAAAAGAAAGTTGATGAGCTTCTTTACTTTGTGCCCTGAACATTTAAGCAAATCTTGAAGCAGTCTTCTTCTTCTAGTTGACACTTAGTTCTCCAGAGTTAAAGGCCTGTGGCCTAAGTTGCACATGTTCTAGCCCTAATATTGAGTAACCCAAATGTCCAATTTTCTAATATTTATATATATTTTTTAAATTATTTTAAGTTTTATCTTTTCCCTCCCCATACCTGGGGCTGACAAGCAATTCCACTGGATTGTTTATATTTTTATATATAATCATTCAAAACCCATTTCCGTAATATTTATCCTTAAATAAAGTTTATGAAGGCTTCCATATTTCCAACCTAAATCGGGACTTTGTTTTACATATTATTGATATTTTGTCAAGAAATTGTAAGCATTTGTAAATTGATAATAATGGGGCATATCTATCTACTGCTTTCATGTTATTTTGCATTCCTGTCTTAGTCCCTGATCTTTATTCAGCCTCCTCTTTTTCCTAGTTGTGCCTCCTTGATGTTATCTAGGACCTTTTCCTGAAGAAATGAAGTTGCTTAGAGGTGGATGAAATGGGGATCTATATTAACAGTCTTTCCTTTGTTTGAGCTATTAATTAAAAAATTATCCTTACATTTCTTCATGCTCTTCAGATCTTCTCATTTTTAAATGATTTTTTTCCTGCAAAAATGAAGATACCTGAAGAGATTATTACATACACTATGCATATGAAATCAGCAAAGGAAGAGGTTCTGAAAAAGTAGGAGCAGTTTAGGGAAGTTGACTCTGCAACCTGGGCTAATCATATGCTTACCTAGTGGCCATGGGTCCCTAAATAGCTTCCTCAATAGCCCCTGAATTTTGAGACTTGGGGCATTTTTTATGTTCCTGGGTGAGTCACTTCCTTCCACTCAATTTATGTTGTCAGCAGTAAAATTAGGAAATTATACTATATGATCCCAGAGGACCTGTTATTTTACATATTATATCACTCTGAAATTTTACCAATTAGAGATCCATTTGGCTTAACAAGATACTTTTTTAAAAATGCTAATACCCTTGGGAAGGATTAGGGGAATAGAAGAGTATAGACTAGGATGCCCTTTTTTTCCTTGACTCTTTTTATGCCTTTGTTAAATTCTCCAAAGTACCTGGAAAACTATGCTTAAAGCAGTATGTTTGTCATAGTGGATGAAGAGGCAGCCAGAGGTTCAAGCCCTAGATTCAAGTCCTTCCCTTTCCTTGGACAAATACTGATTTTAGAACCTTGAGCAAGGCGCTTTGACCTATAGAGATCAATACTCTATAACCAGAGACTAATCTGAGTGGCCTGGGTGGAATGAAACAGATTGGAAGCACGGCTTGTTAGCTCATTGTACTTCAAGAAATACTGAAGTAGCCACTTTATTATAAAGGAAATTAAAGATCCCCTTCCCCCAAAAGCCAAGAAAGTTTCCCACAGTTACAGAGAGCAAGATTTTTACTGTAGTCAAAACAAAAGCCTTAGATGCCTCCAAGGCGTAGACAAAAACCTATGCTAAACTATCAACTACATGTGTTATCTTTAAGTGGAGCCTGTCAGTTTCTCAGCCTTGATGGTATTAAACAATTTTTTGAGCCTCATTATTTTACTTTAATTCTGGGCAAAATGCCTTGCCAAGGGTTCGGTCTTGGCCATACCGGCCATCTGTGTTCTTGGGCAAAGGGGAACAGAGTTAGTCCCACTCCTGCTGGAGTGCTGAGAGCCCAAAGCTTTTTCAATAAGACTGTAATGCATTTTGAAGGAAGGTGAGAATTATGAAAGGAATCAAAAGAGGAATCTCAGATTTTTATCTTAGATATCCCACACCTGTCTCATCCCGTAAATAGGGCGGAAAGATAATACACGGCTCTGCCGGTCTGTATTGATCTTTTGAGGGGGTCCAGATAAAAATATCTACTTGAGATTCTAATTTCTCTTAATAGCTCCCGACATTGACCCTCAGGACCTCCAATAGCTTCTGATCCTGGAAATTAGAGAACATTTGTAGATCTACATTGGGAGAAATGCCTTTACTAATACATTCTTAGAGCACTCCTCCCTCCCTCTCCAGGCACTCATGACATTATGTTGGGCACTGAAAATGAAAATGCAAAAAAGAAACAGTTCCTCTGAACTGATTTCTAAACAGGCTTATAACAACAACAACAACAACAACAATATAACACTCATGGTACCTACTATGTGCCTGGCACTGTGCTAAGTGCTTTATAAATATCATCTCATTTGATCCATATGATAACCTGAGAGGTATATTATCAAACAAGTGGCTTGCCCAAGGTATCTGGATGAAAATATTTAAAGGCAATTTAAAGAATTTGTACTTTAAAACAGATCAAAAGTGGCTTTGCACAAAAAGTATTAATTAACAAATATTAAGTTTCTTCTTTATGCTAGGCTTTGAAGGATGACGTAAAAGCACAAGAAAAATGGGGTTCTTCCCTTTCATGGAGCCCATCATCAAAAACTCTTAACCTTTTGTCTTAGAATCAATACTATGTATTCCAAGACAGAAGAGTTGTAAGAGCTAGACAGTGAGGGTTAAATGACTTTCCCAGAGCCACTCAGGTTGGAAGTGTTTGAGGCCAAATTTGAACGCAAATCTCCTCTCGCCAGTTCTGACAATCTACTGAGCCACCTACCTGCCCCTTAAATTTAATTTCTAATTATACTAAAAAATATCAACTGTGGTCTGAACTGCTTTTTACCATTTTTGTCTTTCTTTATTATAGGAGTTGTTTTGAGCTCTTGCTTTCCGTGCCTGAAACTGAACTACCATGTGAAGTATGGGTACCTTTTAATAAGTCCATACAGGTGAGTCTTTTTCAGCTCAAAAAAATGTAATATGATCCAATCTTAAAGGTAACTTGTGGCTTTCTCCTCACATATTCTGATCAGTGAGACCTCAAACTTAAAAAATACTTGATTTGGACTTCTAAGGCTGAGATTTGGTCTTTCAAATATTCTGACCCAAAGGTACCTTCAGAGCCTTTTTTAGCATGTATGTAAAAAATGGTTAAATTGGCTTAATTCCATTGCCCCAAACTAGTAATGTATCAAATAAGATTCTTAATAAGATTTTAAATGTTTATTTTAAGAAATTGTAATATATACTATTAAAATAAACATTTCATTATCCAAATGCTTCTTTGGACTAGGTTATGTTACATGAGTAAAAGAACAGAGGTAGCACAGAGTAGGGGAAAGAGTGCTGGATTTGCAGCAAAAGGAACAGAATACAAATCTTAGGTCTCTTGCTCTTTTAACCTTAGGCACTTTTAAATTTTACAAAGCACTATATGCATGTTGTTTTCTCATTTTACCTCAGTGAAAATCCTTTGAGATAGGTGCTATTATTATCACCATTTTACAGCTGAGGAATTGAGGCTATAAGTAATAATAAATTGATCTGCCAAGGGTCACATAGCCATCAAAGGTCTGTGGTGGTGTTTGTACTGAGGTCTTCTCTGTGTTATGTTCAGGGTTCTTCCTCACTGAGCCTTCTGCTGCACTGCCACTGAGAACTGAGACTGTTCTCTGCAACACTGACAGCCTTTTAGACAACTTTATTCAACATATCTAAAATGGGATTTATCTTTTCTCCTAACCCTATTTCCCTTCCACATTTCTGTGTTTCTTTTGAGGGTCATACCCAAGTTTGTTACCTTGAAGTTATTCTTTCCCTTCTCTTCATGCCCTATGTCCAGTCTCTTGCCAAGTCCTACTAGTTCTACCCCTAGTAACATCTTGACATCCTTCACTTTGCTTCCTGCTCAGAAGGGAAGTATCATTTTAGTTTAGGCACTCTAAGCTCCCGCCCTGAGGGCCAGAACTGTTGGGCTTGGTTGTATTTGTAGCGCTTAGAACAGTTTTTGCCCATACCCAGTAAGTGCTTAAAAAAATGCATTTCTACTTCATTTGTTTGCCAAATGCCATATCAGTGCTCAGTGGGAGGTAATATAAGAGATAATTATTTCACAAAGTGACCTCAAGGAATCTCAAAGTTGGAAGGGAGGGATATCTGTGGTAATCTATTTCAACCAATACACAAAGAAAGATCTTTCTAATAATCATAGATGTAACTTATAAAGTGCCTTTAGATTTACAAAGAGCTTTACATATATCATCATATTTGATCTTTACAACGTGTCTATGAGGCAGGTGTTATTAATTTCATAATTTTTATTTAAGTTTATTAATTCTTAAATACTAAAAAAAGCATTTCCATACACACAGAATAGAAAAAGAACATTCCCTAAGAAATGAATTCCCGTTTTATGCCACTTTTTTTTTTTAAACCCTTACCTTCTGTCTTGGAGTCAATACTGTGTATTGGCTCCAAGGCAGAAGAGTGGTAAGGGTAGGCAATGGAGGTCAAGTGTCTTGCCCAGGGTCACACAACTGGGAAGTGTCTGAGGTCAGATTTGAACCCCGGACCTCCCGCCTCTAGGCCTGGCTCTCAATCCACTGAGCTATCCAGCTGTCCCCTTTTATACCACTTTTTAAAAAGTATATAATTTTACTTGCTTTATTTGAGCCTTTTTTTAGTCAACATCCTTTTTAAAAAAATGTTTTTAAACCCTTATCTTCTGGCTTAGAATCAATACTCATTATCAGTTCTAAAGCAAAAGAGTTGTAAGGGCTAGGAGTTAAGTGACTTGCCCAGGGTCATACAGCTATGGAGTATGAGTTGAGATTTGAATCCAGGACCTACAGTCTCCAGGCCTGGCTCTATCCACTGAACCACATAACTTCCCCCTGAACTTATTTTATCCTCTTTTTTGAATGTTTAAAAAAAGTTTCAGGGATTAAAATTTTTTGGCATCAATATTGCTAACTCCTCCCTCTTTCATTAAAAACCAAAAGAAAAAATTAACAAAGAAGCATAATCAAGCAAAATAATTCAACATACTAGCCATGTCCAGTAATTCAAGCCTCCTACTATATATGTTCATCAGCTGTCAGGAAGTATATAATATGCATCATCTTAGGCCCTCCATAGGTCATTACTCTGGATCAGTAGTTGGTCATTGCTTTTATTAAAGTTATTGTTGTTTTTCAACTGCTTGAACACATGGGCTGTTGGGGATATTATTGGGGATGTAGATGCTAAACAATAGCTCTAGTCCAACTATCAATAATTTGGAATTAGGTCTTGATCAATGATACATGTAAAACCCAGTGGAATTGTGTGTCGGCTAAGGGAGGTTAGGGGGGTTTGGGGGAGAGGGAAAAAATGAAATATGTAACTATGGGAAAATATTCAAAATAAAAACTTAAAAAAAAGTCATTTGAGAATAGAAAAAAAAGTTATTGTTTTTACAGTGTGGTTTTCCTTGTATAAATCATTCTGGTCTTATTTCAAAGTTCATCAATACATCCTACACAGAAGATTCTCTGAAATAATTTCTTTGATCATTTCTTACAGAGAAATTAAATTCCATTGCATGCATCACCACCATTTGTTAGCCCATGTCTTAAGAGGCTTTTCTTTCCTTTTTTTTTTTCTCTCCCTTTAAAACTTTCCTTTTTTAGGATCAGGAAGTTTGTTTTACTTAAAGATTTTCTGTCCCTGGTATTCTCTTTCCTCTTTAACACTCCACCACAGTTCCAGTTCCTGTCCCCATCCTTACTTAGTTCCCCCTGGAATTTAGTGTAATTCTCTTCCTAACTATGTATATATGCAGCCCTCCTTTGTCTGATTCAAATAAGAATGAGGTTTATTTTATATCGTCTCCTCATTACCTTGTATCTACTTTGGGTCAGATCCGTGGCACAGTGGATAGAGCAGCAGAACTGGAGTCAGGAGGACTGGGATTCAAGTGTTTATAGAGTTCCTAGCTACATGATCTTGGGCAAGTCATTTAATATCTAGCTCATGTCCTTTTGTCTTAAAGTTCTCAGAAAGAAAACAAGGGTTTTTAAAAAATCTTTTAATTTTGTTCTACTATAGCTGTCTCATGGAGCCAACAATTTCTCTTTCTCCTTTTCTAGTTTTCAGGGATTACATTTCTTAAATAAGGTTTATCATTTTCTCTTTTAAGCTACTTATTCTCTATACAGCTTGTTCCTTAATAGCTTTTGCTATTAAGGTGGGAATAGAGAAGTTATTACTGTCAGTTGTGCTTGTTTTTGTTCTGACCCCTAACTCCCAGGGTTATCCACTTCCCCAATTCTCCTGGATCTTTAAATTTAGAGTCATGAATTGAATATTCAGGGCACTCTGGTATTTCAGAACAGAGTCACTTGACCTGAGATCGTATGACCTCAGCACTGCTCTCTTTGTATGAATTTCCTCCTTGCTGGACAATAGTGATCATTTAATAAATGTTTATTGATTGACTGACTGACTGAAGGTGACCATCTGAAGCTTAAGGCTTTCTCAAAGGACCCTGTTTTTAATGCCTCCTGTCAGAGTCTTTTGCAAACATTGTTTTCTGTCTCTGTTTGCTCTTGTGCTCTCTTAAGCCAAGCATCCTCCATCCTCTTCTTGATGGTTGACTTTTGTATAGTTCTAGAGTAGAAGTAGTCACTTACTATAATTTCCCATTGGGTTTCTTGATGTTTTTTAGCGGGGTGGGGAATAGGTATGTATGTGAGAATTGCACAGTCTATATCCTGTTCAGGCAGCCATCTTGGTAGAAACTGGGTTGCTGTTCTTTATACTCCACCGAAAATTGATCTTTCCAGCTTTTGGTTGAAGACTTTCAAGTAAGAGGGAACCCATTGCCTTTTAAGATTTAGAACACTTTTTCATGTGTTTATTGATAGTTTTGATTTCTTTATCTGAGAATTGCCTATTCATGTCCCTTGCCCATTTATCAATTGGGGAATGGCTTGATTTTTTTATACAAACAATTTTCCTTTAGAATAATGTTATAAATTGGAGTTTATGTCCATAAATGATTAGTATGATAAAGCGAGTAATACATATTCTAAGATAAGTAATCGTAGTGAAACTTATACTTCAGATTTTCTGAAGATTAAACCTCCCTAATCTTTTTTGGTCCTTTTGATGTGCTAACTCTAGAATACAAGAATTTAAATAGTGTGTATACACACACACACACACACACACACACACACACACACACACACACACAAAATATTAGAAAAAGCATGACTGGAAGTTACTAAAGGTTCTCAATCAATCATAGCTAATTGCATTTTCAGTCTTTAGTGCTCATTTTGGTTCAAACAGCCTTCTGGTAATTAGGCCAATCAATCTTTCATCTAGTCTCCATTATGGAGTCTTATTTAGTTCCAACACAAAGGTATGAAACCAACAAAGAACATTTTTTTAAAATTCAAAATTTACTTAAATTCTTAAATCTTAATACTTGAATGGATTCTTATACTTATTGATGGTGGTCCTACAAAGGTGCTCTCTTGTTCATGTCCTCAGATAAACCATTCATAGAAGATATACAAATGTGCTGATGCACTTCTTCAGGTTTCTTTTAACATTTTGTGAGTAGGGATAACTCTTGGTCAATCTCCTTTCCTGGTCACACAGGTTCTTGATGATGCATTAACTTCTTATATCATCTTTGTAATCTACCACGGATTATTACACCTATAGACAAGTTATATCTACCTTGAACCTCTCCAGTGCCCTTTTGTACTTTGCAATGTTAGAACAATCCATCTAGTGAGGGATTAGGAATCAGGAAAGCCTATGTGTATAGTTTATCTCTGCAGCTCTTTGCTATGTAACCTTAGGCAAGGAATAGAGACAGCTGCAATTTCCATTTTTGTAAAAATGAAATGGTAATAACACCTACCTCATAGCTTATTTTGAGGATCAAATTAAAGAATATTGGTAAAGTAAATTGTCATGTATAACATGCTATATAACTGCTAGCTAAAATTATGATTCTTCTTTGAAAGTTATGTTTACAGTTTTTAGTCACATAACATTGATAGGAAAATAATGGGTTTGGATAGTAGCATAGTAAGTACCATTGAAAGAGCTACAGTTTCTTAAATGCTTCCAATCTTGCTATACTGTTTTTATTCATCTCTGAGACCAGCTCATTGAACTACCCAAGCCAGGTATACATACCAAGGTTACATAAAAACAACCATGAGGAAAAAGCCCTGAGGAACTTAAAAACCTTTTCCTTTTATTTAACACTGGTGGAAAGAGCTCTTGGAGCACACAATATTTTATATTTAGTTGTAATTGGACAAAATATATGTCCCTTTTCAGAGCAGATTCTGATGATTTAACTTTCTATTTACTGGTTTTATTTTTGGCTCTCAGGACTCACATGATGCTTTGTTGGAATTTGGAAATAACAACCTCCAGGTCTTGGTTGATATTACCAAAGAAGGTGTGTGGAAAAACCCAATCCTTCTTAAAATCCTTTCTCAGCAACCAGTAGAGGTAGAGGAAGGTAAGTGTTGTCATTTAATTAAGTACTTGCTTGTGAGTAGAATGATAGTTGGAACTAGATTAGGGAGTCTTAATTTTCAGAATTTCATGATTGTACAATTTGTCATAGAATTGTCTGGGGAACCTGATATGATTAACTTTATTGTTTAAATATTAAATTTCATTTGTTAGCACTACTATGTTAAACTAGCCTCTATAAATGCCATTCATTCTGAAGTGGTTTAGGTTGGTGATTTTCAGAATTTTATAGCTTTTAAGTTTTTTGTGGCACCTTTTAAAATGTTCTGCCTATGGGTAGAGACTTGCTTTCAGCCAAAAAGGAATGTTATAATGAAAAGTAAGACTCTGATATGAAAATGAAAATTCCCATTAAGAAAAGATCTTAATTAAAAAAAAAAAAAAAGAGTTCTAAGGGCTAGGCATTGGGGGTGTGTGACTTGCCCATGGTCACACAGTTAGGACGTTTCTGAGGCCAGATTTGAAACTAGGCCTTCCCACCTCTAGGCCTGGCTCTCTATCCATCAAGCTACCTAGCCTGTCTCTGCCCCTACACATCCCCCCTACCCCCCCCCTTTATTTTTAAATGTGCTCTTGTTACCTATTACCTTACCTAATGCTTGGTATAATAGGATTTTGGATTAGAAGAGTCCATTAACATCATCTAGGTCCACTTTACCTAATTTTATAGATGAATAAACTGTTCTATGTACATAATTATTATAGTTTTCTCATTAAAGAAATGCACACTGAGTTCTTTTTTTTTTTTTTTTTTAAACCCTTACCTTCCATCTCAGAGTCAATACTGTGTATTGGCTCCAAGGCAGAAGAATGGTAAGGGTAGGCAATGGGGGTCAAGTGACTTGCTCAGGGTCACATGGCTAGGAAGTGTCTGAGGCCAGATTTGAACCTAGGAATTCCTGTCACTAGGCCTGGCTCTCAACCCACTGAGCTACCCAGCTGCCCCTTCACACTGAGTTCTTGAGGAAGAAATTCATAATTTGTTAGATAGCTACCTTTTATATATTCATTCAGTAAACATTTATTAAGCACTTGCTCTATGCAGTCTCCTGCGGAAGTTGAATTAAAGCTAGGCTTCTATTTCAAAGCCTTTCACTCGAGGACAATGGATGAACAATGTATATATCAATAGCATGAGGTTGGATTGTGATAAATGGCCATGAGAGACATGTACAGAATGGTGTGGTGGTTCAAAAAGGAAGAGTGAAGACATTTTTTATGGAAGAGATGGCATTTGTGCTAGGCTTTGAAGTGAAGGGTAAAATTTCATCAGGCAGAGATTGGTAGCTTAGAGGTAGGCATCTTTTGTAATCTTAGTCCTCTTTTCCCACTACAGAGGACCTTAGCATATCTTCCAGAAAGTCAGGGATTAATCCATGAGAGAAGATGATCAAAACAATTCATTTTGCTTAAAAACTGGATAGTTCTCTTCAAAAGCTCAAGTGAACTAAAGAAACTTCTGGCCCACTTAAGTTATTGCCTATACATTTAATTTATTCTTGATTATCCTCTCTCTAGAATAGCTACCAAAGTGGTGGCTTTTGAGCCCAGATTAAATATTTTTGTAACAGTATTTGGGGTTTCCTTAAATACTAAACAGAATTCAAATTCCTTTTCTTGGGCTAATAATCTCTTAAACTCCCTAAGCTACAATTAGACAAGTTAGAGCTTGTTAGTCAGTTGTGAAAACATGTTTTTTCTTTCCCTAGCCAATAGATTTCTTGCACGAGAAGGACCTTCCTTTCTGCAGATGCGAATAAAACACTTGTTGAAGTCAAACTGTGTTACACAAGCTACTTCTTTGTCAAAACTGTGTGCAGAATCTAAAGAAATTTCCAATGTGTCATCTTTTCGCCAAGCTTATATCACATGTTTGTGCTCCATGTTACCTAATGAAGACGCCATTAAGGAGGTCAGTAAAGCATAATTCTTATTGTTGTCATACACACATATGAAATTTGAACACAAATTTAGTAGATTATATTGAATATTATAGCAGTTTTGTTTTTAAAAGTATTGAAAAAATAAGTAGACTTTTCCATCCTCCTTAAAGTACAGAATATTTTCTTAGCTATTTTGCTTATTTCTCTGAATGAGTGTTCATGTGTGTATGAATTAATTTGAAAGCAGATGATAGAAAGACCCACATTAAAATGTGCTGCAGGTGTTTGGTTGGTGTGTATTAAACACCTTAAGATCTTTAAGGTTGAACTTTTTTTCCCTTTATATATTTATTTCTTCTTGTTTGTAATATGGAGATGAATATTAAAGTACCAGCTCTGCAGGTAAATTAAAGGAATAGGGATTGACTTTGATCCCAAGTTTTTGTGTTTTCAAAGCATTATAACCATATTAGTCTGCAAATATAGACTTCAGCCATAAAATGAGATAGCTTTGGGGGAAAGAGAAGGGACAGATATGAACTGAAAAAATGACATGCAGTTTTTCTACAAGCCAGATTTAGGGGGAAAGGAGGTAGATTGTGGCCTATATTTAAATCAATATAGTATCTATAACTTGTCAAGTAGTGGTTTGTATAGTCTTAAAACCCATATCCACAACAGGAACTCTGGAAAGGCATCTTGACCATGACAAGTAGCACATAAAACAAGTGGTATACATAATAATATATTTATTACATACTCTTACATTTTTGATTTTTTTGATTACATTTTTAAGTAGAGAATTGTGTTTTTTTTTTAAAGCTATCTAATCACTTTCTTATGGAAGATAGACATACATTTCTTTAACATTTTTTAATCACAAAATTTAATACAAGTTTATTTGGGAATTTTCAGTATTGGTTCCATCAGTCTTAACATTTTATTCCCTTTTTTATCTTCATTTGGTTTTTTTTTTAATCCTTTGTTTAGTTCCCATATTGAAGTGAAACTTTATATAGGAACTTCAACATTGTATGGAGTATAAAAGGAGTCTTTATAATTATTAGGTTGATACCAGAAATAGTAAAGGGAGTTAATACCAAAAGTCTAGGCATAGCAGGCCTTTTTCTATTGGTAACTCAAGTAATTAAAATTGTACTGACATAAATCAATATGAAGAAGCATGAGAATAGAGAATTCTTGAGTTTGCATTGAATTGATGATTGAATGTTGACACTTCGACATTAAAAAAAAACCATATCACTGAACTATAAATCAATATCCGGGTTCAAATCCCAGCAATACTCCATAAAACAGAACCCATGGTAACTGCCCCAAAATGCAATCATCCTGTCGCTATTTTCTAAGATCATTATTTTGCCTTTTGCATACAAAGCAAATTATATAGATAGACATGTCTTGAGAAACTTGTAAAAATATGTGGGAAAAGTTTCCCATTTCTAGTCTTACCTGAAGCTGTCAGTCAAAAAGAATTTGCCATATGTTGGTCAAAAATCCAAATAATGAAAAAATCCATATTTGTAAGGAGCTTACATTCTAATGGTGGGGTCCATAAAGGCATATATCAAGGACAAATTAGATAACAAGTGAATAAGTACAGTTCTATACATAGTAGTTAAATACAAGATTGTGTGGTTGGGAGGACAGGCAGAAGCTGCTGGGAGTGGAGGACTGAAATAAAAAGGTCTATTCCAGTCACAGATGATGACCAGTAAAATTCACAGAGATGGAGCTGAAGTATCATATGTGAAGAGTAGAGATGGTAGTCAGTGTCACTGGATCACAAAGTTAGGGGTGGGGATGGGGTAATAGCTAATGTGACTGAAAAATTAGGTTGGGGTTTGTGTAAAATTTTTAAAGCTAAACATAGAAGTTAATATTCTGAAGGCAACAGGATGCTCCTAAAATTCATTGAATTAGGGGATTCTTATGGTCAGATTTGCACTGAGAAGGACTGGAGTGGCCAAAGACTAGAAACAGATCGATTAGGAGGCTGTGCAGTAATTGAATTGAAACTGAAACTAATGTGATAATTATGTGAGAACTGAGGAGGAACTGAATTCATAAAGTACTAGGAAGATAGCAGGATTCAGCAACTATTCATATATGTGGAATAAGGGAGAGAAAAGATCACAGGACAATACCAAGATTGCCAACCAGAAAGCCTGGAAGGATAGTGGTACTTTCAACAGACACAGGGAAGTTTGAAATATGAGAGGATTGGCGGGAAAGATAACTAGTTTATTTTTCGATGTGTTGAGTTTTAAGATATCTCCAGGATATTCAGTTTGAAATGTTCAGTAATGAATTTGGTGATACAGAACTGAAGCTCAGAGGAGAGACTAGGATTGGATATCTAGACCTTTATGGAGTTGACAGTTAAATCCATGGGAGCTGCTAAAGTTTCCAAAAGGAAGAATGTTGAAGAAGATAAAAGGGTCTATAACATAACCTTGGGGAACACCTCCAGTTTAGGAGTTTAGAATATTATGATCCAGCAAAGGAACTTGAGAAAAATTGGTCAAACCACAATAATACAGACTTGGACAGGAGAGAAGAGTCTCATGAAAGCCCGAATTGGAGATTAGTATTAGAGTCCATGTCTGGTACTATTTTAATCATCTTCTGCCTGATAATTTTCCTTTGTTTGATTCACTCTCCATTCATTAGGATCAGGGAATGTTCCGTTTTATGACAAAAAAGAGATTTCAAGATAAAGCTGTTTCATCATGCAGGAATTTTGAATAATATTTCAATCTGATAACATTTTAAAAAATGTTGATTGTACTTTGAATTTTGTTTAAAATATACTATTCAGAAGGGTTTGTGAACAATTATGGCCTGAAGTATGTTTGCAGAAGTGTTAATGAAATAATTTAATAACTTTGGAATAATTGATAGAAAATAATTCCGATGAAGTTTAATTTGATGCCATCAGTAATGGCATATGTATTCTTACGCTGGTGAGTGACAAGAATAAATTAGAGGTGGAAGGAAATGGATTCTGAAAAATCAGCTAGTAAAGAATTCTAGAGTTTAGATTTGGAGTTCTCCAAAAATGGATTTTTTTTCCCTTGAAGGTCCTCAAAAGCTCTTAAAACCATTTGTTAGTGCTGTTGTAGATGGACTACATGATTTGGATAAATTTAAAATAGATGATATCTCAGGTCTCTACTAAATCTAGGTATGATTCTAAGACCAAAGAGTCAGTTAAAATATTAAAATAAAACATTCTTCAACAAACATTTGAAAATGTACTTCACTTCTGTATTTTATAGTCAGATAAGAAAATATGGAGGTTCAAGGAAGGAAAGGTAGGTAGAAAGGAAATCAGATTGAAGAAGTACAAGAACCTATCTTGCTGGTATCTTTCTAAAATTGTACTTTTAAGACTGCCTAGAATTTGGATGAGTAGTGTAAGGTAGAAGGGAAAGAAAGAAAAATTTATTAAGTGATTACTATATGCTAGGCACTATACTAACCACTGGGAATACAACTACAAGAATAATAAAATACATGGGGCTGCAGTTAGGTAGCTCAGTGGATTCAGAGATGGGAGGTCCTGGGTTCAAATTTGGCTTTAGACACCTCCCAGCTGTGTGACTCTGGGCAAGTCACTTAAACCCATTGCCTAAGCTTTACTGTTCTTCTATCTTGGAACCAATACATAGTATTGATTCTAAGGTGGAATGTAAGGGTTTTTTAAAAAATGAAATACATGATTTTGAGATCCAGAAAGTCAGAAACAGGTCCTCAAGAGAAGTTAAGAAAGTCTATTTGGGTCCTTCCACAAAATAGAAGCTCCCGGAGGAACTTACTCAGAGGGGAAGGGACAAATCAGTATTCTAATGTGAGCATGCAAGGTAAGAGTGAGGAAGATCCCCCCAGCAGTGAGATAAGTTTGAGGATAGACATGGTTTTAGAAGTCCAATAAGTCCAGGAATGCATTTTCTGTTATCATATTGGTTCTTTCGATTTGCATTGAGGCCATTGTGTTTATTATTTCTTGGCTTTGCTTACTTCAGTTTGCATCAGTTCATGTAAGTCTTCCTATGCTTCTGTGTATTCATCATAGTCATTTCATACAGGAAAGAAATATTCCATTACCATAATTGTTAAGCTTTTTCCCAATTGAAGGATTCCTACTTCTTCAGAATAGTATAGTATTATGGAATCCAAGAAAAAGTGTTTCAAGAAGCAGAGGGTGGCAAGAGTGAAATGAGTCAAATACAGAAGAATGATCTAGAATGAGGACTGGAAAATCATTTTTGAAATTGATAAAAGTGATTGGTCACTTCAAAAAGTAGTTTCATTGGAGTGATTAGCACAGAAACTTTATTGCAGGGAGTTAAAGGAAAGGAATTTTTTTAAAAAGGGAATGAATACAGTCCACTTAAAAAACCTTAATGTTCTAAACTTCCAAAATATCAAAAAAAAAAACACAGGACATTTCTATATATAAAGTAGAACAGAAAAAAGAGCATTATATGTGAAACTGATTATTCTGTATAGTATACTTTTTTTTTAAAAAGGTGTGTAATAAATTCGTTCTGTTACTTTCAAAGCTGTCCCACTTGTTTGTTTCCTTCTGAATTTTTCTGTTTTCTTTCAATGCATGTAAAAATTCTTAAGTGATTCCCCCCCCCCCCCCCCCTTTTGGAAGTTCTTTAATTAACATTCTCCTGTCTACTCCCTGAATGAAAAAAAAAAAACCCCACACATTCATTGTAACAAATTAGCATAGTTAAGTAAAACAGATCTACACTTTTGCCATGTCCAAAAGTGCATGCCTCTTTCTGTATCTTTAATCTTTTATCCTTTTAACAGGAGATGGGTAATTGCTTCTTGCAGAAGGAGTTTTAGAAGTTGAAGAGACAAGATTTGCCTAGTGTCGGAACGGCAAGCCTGTGACACACATCTGCATACAGAGAAGTGTGTGGCTGCATGCCGAGGTTGGAACATTTGCTGTAGTGTAGTGTAGACACTCTGTGCACTATAGATGACAAACCTACCTATATTAATTTACCTATTTTGGTTTATTAAATACAGTTATATATTACAATTATACATTTTTGATATTTAAACTATAGATATCGTGAATTTATAGTGTTTTTTTCTTGAAGTGACACACCACCTGAGTTCTGCTCAATTTTTTGGCGAATTTCGACACACCAAACTCAAAAGGTTGCCTAGTGTTTGGATAGTTGAAGGGAAGGGGAATGAGGAGTTGAGAAGACTCTTTAAGATTTTGCACAACAAGGATAATAGTGCCCTTGATCCCAAGAATCAGAAAATTGAGAAGGAAGGGTTGGTTTGGGAATGGAGTAGTGAAAGAAACTTACTTGATGAAAGAGAAGTTTATGTTAATTACACGGGAAGAGATATAGTGGCATATCTCACTTTTTAAAAAATCAAAGGATTTGTTGTTACAGTGTTGTTACAGTGATGTCTGATTTTCCTTAACTCCATTTACTGTTTTCTTGGTAAAGATACTGAAATGGTTTGACATTTCTTTTCCAGCTCCTTTTACAAATGAGGAAACTAAGGCAAACAGGGTTAAGTGATTTGCTCAGAGTCACACTGTGTCTGAGTCTTGGGTTTGAACTCATGCTCTCTCCATTGTGCCCCTATCATATTTAGTCTGTCAGCACTTTGCTTAGTACTAGTGATAAGTAAGGCTAAGGCAGCCCCCTAGCCTCAGGGAGCTCACATTCTAATGAGGTGTGGGATTTTAGCTGAAGTATATGCCAGAAGGCAGAGGTGAAGAGGAAGTACATTCCAGTCATGACAAATAGCCACAGAAAATACAAGAGTTAATGTGTCTTATTTGAGGAACAAACAAGGAAGCTGATGTCATTGGATTAATGAGTCTTGGAATGGTGAGACAGAGACCGAGACTGGAAGGGAGAATATAGGTTATGAGAATTTGAGTAGAGGATTTTATATTTGATCCTAGAGGCATTAAGGAGCCCCTGGAGTTTATTACAATATTGGTTTAGCACTTACTATATTTCAGGCACTATGCTAAGCCCTAAGGATACAAATAAGATCAATAAGATCTTATCAGCCTTGGTACTTCATTATTAGTCTCTCTAATTAGAGAGAGAACCATGAACTCCAAACTTCCATTTCGTGCCTGGATTTGAACTTAGGTAGAGGAGTTTTCCTTACTCCAGGCCCAGTACTCTGTCCACTATACCACCTAAATGGTATGATAGTGAGCTCATGGGAAGTGTATTGGAAGAGTCAGACACTAATGAAACAACTGAACAATATTACTACAACTTATTTTATTGTTGTTCAAGCTTCCCTGTATCTAGGAAACTAAATAAAGCAAATCAGCTTTCTATGAAATAGAATTCCCAAGCAGAATGTAAATTCCTTGAGGGCAAGAACTCTCACTAACTTTGTATTTGAAACCATAGTATAAACTCTGGCACCCAATCAGCAATTAATAAATGCTGGTTGATTGATTGAAGCTGTGATTTTGACCTCACTAAAATGTCCTGAAAGAAAACAGATGAAAAACCTTGGTAATGCTTGTATGTTGACAACCAACCTCAGTGTTGCCTGTATAATAAACCCATTCTTATGTACATGCATGGATCCTCTAGTCTTTTTGTTTTTCTTTCTTTCTTTCTTTTTTTTTTTTTTTTTTTTAATTAAAAACCCTTAGCCCCTTTTGCTGGTGATTCTCAAGCTATGCTTAGATGGCTGCTTGTCAGAGATGCTATAAAAGGGATTCCTAGGTCAGTTGGTCAGTTAGCAAACCTTTATTGTTGCCTGTTGTTCAGTTGTTTTTAGTCATGACCCCATTTGGGGTTTTCTTGGCAGAGATACTGGAGTGATTTGCCACTTCCTTCCCCAACTTATTTTACAGATGAGGAAACTGAGGCAGACAGGGTGAAGTGAGTTGCTTAGGGTCACACAGCTAGTAAGTGTCTGAGGGTGTATTTAAACCCAGAAAGATGAGTCTTCCTTACTTCAGGACTGGCATTCTAACTGCTGTGTCACCTAGCTGCCTAAACCTTTAGTAAGTATGTGCCAGCCAATATACAAAGCACTGGATATGGAGAGGCAAAGAAACATGGTCCCTGCCCTCAAGGAGCTCATTTATTATTATTTTTTTTAAACCTTTACCTTCTATCTGAAAAACAATACTGTGTATTGGCTCCAAGGCAGAAGAGTGGTAAGGGTAGGCAATGGGGGTCAAGTGACTTTCCCAGGGTCACACAGCTAGGAAGTGTCTAAGGCCAGATTTGAACCTAGGACCTCCCATCTCTAAGCCTGGTTCTCAAACCACTGAGCTATCCAGCTGCCCCCTAGATTGTCTCATCTTGAAGGCTGACTGTTAGTTTTGTTTGTTTTGTTTAGATTTAGGGGAACTAATTCACACTAAACAAACTCGGTGAAAATGATTGACAAGCCCAAATGCCAATTTATTAATTTACAGTTAGTGAACACGGGACGAAAATCTCTATGTTGAAGTCTTACTGCTTCCTTAATGTTGATATAACTGGGAGACATGATGAGTCAGGGAAAAGCAAGGGTTTGTTTTTGTATTGACTATATACCATATGAGTTAATTAACTAAAGGCTACATCTTGATTTCACATAAAATTTTAATTATATTTTCTTTAAACAATTACTATTTATTGAACATCTGCACAAATTACCTTTGTTGTGTAGTCACTTAGCCTCTCTATGTCTCAGTTTCCTTATCTATAAATTGAGGAAATCTGGATGGTTTCTTTAAGATTCTTTCCAGGCTCTTTTCTATGATTTTAGCATCCTCCTTTGCTAGAGGAGAACAAAGGCATATACAAGGAAGTTAGGAGAAGAACCAGGAGAGGATGACATTTAAGGAGCCTTGGAGGCAAGAATATCTTGAAGGAGTGTAAAATGCCTTTGATGGGTCATGAGGATGAGAACTAGGTAGGGGGAACACTATTGAAAAGTTGGTTATTAGTGACCTTTGAGATAAAAGTTTTCAGAGTTATATAAGGCTAGAAATTTAGTCAAAAGGAATTGATCAGAAAGTGGATAGTGAAGAATTTGAAATGTTGGGCATAGTTTCCTTTTTAAGGAGATAATAGTAGGCCAGAAAATTGACTGGAAGCTAGGTGGGGAGAGGAGGAATTGTTTTTAAAAATAGAATTGGGAGACCTAGGCATGTTTGTAGGAAAATGAGAAAGAGCCATTAGAAAGGGATAATGATGACGGTGATTTTTATTTATATAGTGCTTTTAGACTTAAAACCCTGTGGAGTAAGTAAGGATAGATTAATGGTGTATTAATTAGATGAGAAAAATCTCAAAAGAGAAGAAAGAAATGGGAAAAGTTATTTCTTTTCCTGAGGTAGAAGAGAGAGTGAGTAATTATGCTAAATATATATATATATATATTTTTAAGCATATATATATATATTTTTTTTTTGCTAGCAGAATAATTGATCCCATTGTATGGCCTTATTCTTCTCTGAAATGGCCAACTATGGCTTATAGTTGGAAGTCTGGGGGATAGTGTGTGTGGTATAGTTGGGAAAATGTCAAAAAAAAAATGTAGGGCATGAAGTTTGGAATCAATAAAAGTAGAACAGAAGGATTATAGAGCAATGGTTATATACCACAAATGTATTCTATTAAATTCAGCTCAGTTTTGTGATTTCCTGTAATAATATACACACAGTAGCCTGGGATCAGTAGTAATGAAATTAGTTGGGGGACTTTTTTTCAAGGTTGTGAATTAGGAGGTCAGAAGCAAATAACAAGATAAGAACAAAGGGGATGTGACACCCACAGTTAGATGGTGAGATTCAGACCAGATAGGTAGACTAAGGAAAAATTGGTATCCTGAAAATCTAGAAAGAAGGCAGCAATGTCAAAGGGCAAAAAGAGAGAGGTAGAAGACAATGAGAATTGAAAAGAGATCATTGGATTTGGCAATTTCTCCCTATCCTTCATTTAAACTAAACCTGCTTCTACCATAGTCATGACCTCTTAACTACAACACCCCCTATTCTCAACTATTTCCCCCATCTACCCTCCATTGCCAGCCTTTACAACCTGTGTCTTCCCTCTAGATTTTCAGGACACCATTCTGTCCTGGACCCTCTTCTATATTATATTATGTTATGTTATGTTATATTATATTATATTATATTATATTATATTATATTATATTATATTATATTATATTATATTATATTATATTATATTATATTATAATCTCCTATATTATATTGCCTCACTTGGTAATTTCATCAGCTCCCATGGATTTAATTATCACTTCTGCACATCTATTTAATCAGTCCTGACCTCTCTGTTGACCAATATGGCATCTTCAGTTCCCTTCCAGATAAGATAATGGGTTCCCATTTTGGACATGTTGAGTGTTAGGTGTTGACAATTGTGGACAATTGTGAGATAGGGATTGTCAAAATGTTGTGGGAGAGTGAATTTGTTGTGGGAAAGCAAAGAAAGATTCTCACCCAAAGAATTGGAAGCTCAGACTTCATTCATTTGAAGGCTTGGAAAGTATTTATTCAAGGCAGATACAGAGTATGTGTCCAGAGTGCTAGAGTAGCAATTGCCAGGATCAAGGTTTCAAGATTTATTGAGGGTCTAAGGTAGTGATGGCGAACCTTTTATAGATTGAGTACAGAAACTGTAACCCTCATGCCACATGGAAGCCCCCCTTACAACTCAGACAGGGGAGGGGAAGTGCTCCCATTGGGCTGCTGGGAAGAGAGGTGTGTGATATAAGTAATGTCCTCAGGCATAGTGGAGTGGAGAAGGGAAGCAACCCCATCTGTCACATGTGGCATAAGTTCCACAACACAAGTCTAAGGATTACCTCCTCCCATTCTTGGGAATTCTTCACCTTTTCTCAGAATTTTCCTCCTCTTGGTGTTTCAGGGTGTTCCAGGCTAAAATCTCAGGAAAATGCATGTTGAAGATGCAGGCACTTTTCCAGGTCGAGTTGTGTTTGTAAGGGTTTACACATCATAAGATGAACTAATGATACAAATAAAGAGAAAGGGAGCTTGTACAGGATTGGGGAATTTCCCTTGATTGCAAAGATTGCACATGTGGAGTGATCTCTCCTGTGTCCTGCTAACATTACCTACTTTTCTCTACAAGATTGGAATGTCTGGCAAGCTTTTATCAGCTGTGTAGAAGGCACAGGGAAAGCCAGGGTAGTGTGTATCATGGGTGGAAAGCACAGGATTGGCATATACTTACCTTCATTATATTTTGCAATATTTTCTAACTGGTGAAAAGTTCAGGGTCCTATTTCCATCACTGCTGACCCCCATCAAAAATGAATAATCAAATCTAAAAGTAAAGAGAACTCTAGAGCTCTCAGCTTTAGATTTGTGGTAGAGAATAGTCATTCACTAAAGTCACTGAAAAAATGTGGAGTGAGAATCATTAGAGGATGGTAACAAGGAGAAGATGACAATGTATGATCGATCGAAGACAAAATGGTCTGGTACATTAAACATTGTCCCAAAACCTTCCTTCTCCCAGATATGGGGAATTATGGAGGATAGATTGGGGGAACTCTCAGAGAAAGAGAATTACTTAATTCCAAAAGGGTTATAGAGTGTGTCACCCTGAGCAAAAAGTGAGGGTTCACTTTTTCAAGGAAGTAAATGTTATGTTCAAGACTATAGTGGAATCTACTGAGAACATTGAGGTTTCCAAAGCTCAGCAATGGAGTGAACTCAGAGGAAGGCTGACTTGGTATGATTAGAAATCACAGAAGCACAACAGTGCTGGCGTCTGCATAGAGGGAATACTGCTCCCCTGGGTACTCAAGAGTATACAATATTGTAAGGTCAAAGCTTCCCTTTTTTGAATATTGCTTCTTATATCTGAGTCTCTGAATCTCTTCATAGTTCTTTGTTGTCCCTTCTTGTTCTATGTTGTTTCCATCTTCCTCTCTTGGTCCTGTGCTCTTCTGTATTTTTGTCAGTGATTTAGATGAAGGCACAGGTGAGATCACTTCAGATTACATGACACTGTGGTACTTGCACATTGTAGTTCATTAAATTTATTTATCTTTGGTAGAATTATGAGTTAAATATAAGTTGAAATTTGGTAGGAGTAAATGTAACCTATACTTGGGTTCAAAGTTAGCTGTGCTAGTAAAAGATAAAGTCTGGACAAAATTTCTTGTGAAAAAGTTCTGTGGATTTTCTTATACCCCCAAAAATATTGAATATTCAATCTTAAAATGTTTCAGTGCACCAGGCATTTGTTAAATGCCTGTTGTGTACAGAGCACTACTTGTTCTGCTTGGTCCCAGAGAACAAACCTTGGGCCAGGGTGTAAAAGTTGCAGAGAGAAAGATTTAGTTTCATTTTAAAAGAAAGTGCCTAACAGTTAGAGCTGTTCCAGATAGTGGGTTCTTTTTTAAGTGGATTTTCAGTCAGAACTCAGGTAACAACTTTGAGATATTCAGTTTGAAGATGAGGTTCCTTTATAGACACAGTTTGGATTAGATGACCAATAAGGTTCTTTCCAACTCTGAGATTTATTGTTACCATGACTAAAGCTGGTCTAAAAAGAGGAGCATTAAGAAGAATGTTATAGGATTATGCAGTTTGCATCTGATGACTCAAATGGCAAATATATTTTAAGTATTCATGAAAAGTTTACAGTTGAAAGATTGCTCAATAAAAGTAGAAATTGGACTTTATAAAAACTTCTGGAAGTTCTTTCAAGAAGCCTGGTGTGATTACTGCTAGGGGTACAAGAGAAGCAAAGGAACCAGTGCAAACTCTCCTGGCACGTGCAATGTATGATTAGATTGACTTGCCTACTAGAGAATGCATTAGAGAAGTAGTGTGAAGTAAAGGTAGATCTGAATTGTGGAAGGTCTTCAGAGCTAGGAAGAATACTCATGTTAGGACCCCAGAGGGGTTTTTAAGCAGAAGATATTGTTCAAGGAGAATTGCTTTGGGTTTGCAATATGTGCAAGATAGGGTGGAAGGTGCTACTCTGACATCTTAAGAGGCTTTTGCAGTATCCCACCCTAATAAGGTGTCTGCACTAGAGAAGTAGTAATTAAAATTGAGAAAAAAAGGTGGAAAATCTCAGAGAAACTTTTTTAAATTTAAATTTTTATTGCTATCTTGTTATTTTATTATATTATCTTTATTTCCACTTTAAAAAACAACAACCACCTCTTGCTTTCCATCTTAGAATCAATATTATGTATTGGTTCCAAGACAGAAGGAATAGTAAGGGCTAGGCAATAGGTGTTAAGTGACTTGCCCAGGGTCACATAGCTAGGAACTGCCTGAGGCCAAATTTGAAACCAGAACCTTTCATCTCCAGGCTTGACTCTCTCTACCCACTGAGCCACCCAGCTGCCTCCTTTATTTCCACTTCTATTTCCCACCCATCCAGCAAGCTAATCTCTGTGGTAGAGAAATAAAGGTAAAAGGGCAATTAAGTAGAACTGGCCATCACATTTACTTAGTGATGTTATTGACAATTTCTCCCTTCAGCAGGACTCCCCACCCAATTTCTTGATTTCTAGTACAGAGTTTTCCGCATTATACCAGATGGCTTATTTGGTTTGGTTGTATCCAGTAATAATTTACCTTTAAAAAAAATCCCTACCCTTCTGCCCTTAGAATTGTTACTAAGTATTGGTTCCTAGGCACTAGGGGTTAAGTGACTTTTCCAGGATCACACAGCTAGGAAGTACAGTTTGGAACTCAAGACTTCCTCTCTACAGGCCTGGAACTCTATCTATTGAGCCACCCCTAGTATTTATTTTTTGTGAAGCACATATTCCCCAACTTTTACTTTTTTTCAGGTCACTACACCAATAATACTTTGTTTTTTGAAAGAATCAGGAAGGTTTTTGGTCAAGTATTAGGAGTTTAGACTAGTTGAAGTTTCAAGTTAGTGATTTTGTGCAGTAAAAGAATGATGGAACTAAGGAGAGTTCACTAACAACTGCAGCTGAGGTCAGTAAGAGTTAAGTTAAACAAGCAGCTGGGAATAAAGCAGGGTATGTTGGTACCTGTGGGTATCCCAGTAATGGGTGTACGTAACAGGAAACCTCTGCTGGGAATCGATTGAGCTAGAGACACACAATTAAGATTAATTGACAGAGTCAGCTGGAAGCCAAAACACAGAAGCCAGTTCTGATAAGGGTAGGTTCTTGCAAGTTGAGGATAACAACAGCTTATATTCTGTAGTCCTTTTACTATTGACAAAGAACTTTCCTCACAACACTAAGAAAGAGTAATGCAAGAATTACTCCCATTTTACAGACTAAAAAACCAAGGTTCAGAGAAGTTAAGTCATTTCCCAAGTTACATAAATGACAGAGCCAGTACCCAGACTTAGGTCACATGACTCTAAGCCCAGTGTTCTTTCCATTACACTCTGCTGGTGGGAAGCTGACCTAGTAAGGGAGAAGAGTTTAGTCTAGAGCAAGATGCAAGTCTCTTGTGTTCTTGGCAGAAATAAGACAACATTGCTTATTTGGGGAGGGAAAGAGAAGGGAATCAAATGGTGGTCTGAAAAAGGTTAATTAAGCCATAGGCACACACATTTATTAACATAGACTCTTTGATGTTGGGATATAGTTACTGTACTGTTACTTTTTTGTCTTGAAAATAACACAAAATATTTTAGAATGTTTTCTTTAGGGAAAGAGAAATTTTTTCTTCCAAACATATAAAGTAAATCCCCAAAATGGAGAAAATCCAAATGGGATGATTTGGCTACCTTTGGGTAGCTGTAGTTATTAAGTATCAATGGGAGAAGGGCATATTCTGGATTTAAAAAGGCAAACAGCAACTAGTCTTAGTCATGAACTTGACTCCTTTGGGATAGAGTCACAGTCTCTAGGCATAAATGGTAAACAAAAATATAATTTTCTGCAGGAACCAGTGGGCACCTCATTTTTGAAACAAAGAAAGGTAAACAGGAGGCCACACATTGGTGATATTCTAATATACTGCTTTCTCACAAGAGCATATTGTAGAAAGAATACTGGACTAAATACTGCTACTGCTTTGAATCTTCAGCTTCTTCCTCTCTGAACTGATGACTGTTATTTGAATGTTAACTTATTTTTCATACTATCTTTTCTAAATACAGTCTGTCTTCTTTTATGGGAATCTTAGTGCCCAGCAGTCCACTCACAGTTAGTCCCTGGAATCCAAACCTTTAGAGCATTTTGCCTGCCAGGTGAATTTGGTGTCAAGTTTGCCATTTGCCTCTTGCCTCCTGGTAGCATACTCCTTTTTTGAAATTGTATACCTATTCCCTCCCCCTCCCCCCAAAAGAAAAAAATGGGCTTTTCCTTTTAAGCCTCCCTATACAGTATTATTTTTTAGAAGAGTGATGATCACTTGCCATGTTATGTTTATGATGCTGTTAGTCAGTAGCAATATGAACCTTGCCCTCTTCTAACCCTGCTTCTCCCTAATAGAAGTGGCAGAGTGTTTGGAATTTAAATTATGCCACTAGTTGGCACTGGCCATAATACTTACTAGTTTAATAGACAAATAATAAGCCAAAATAATTTAAATTTGCTGTTGTAAAACTTTGTTTTCTAATATTCATATTTGTCTACCTGTGATATTTTCATTCTCTTTAGACAAGGTTCCCTAATAGAGGCTGTCCTTCTTTAAAGTTTTTCCTACTCTGATCCTTTGAAACTACTCAGCAAGAGAGCCAAATCCATAGTTAAGATTTGGGAGGTTAAGAAGTTGTTTTTTTAGGGGCAGCTGGGTAGCTCAGTGGATTGAGAGCCAGGCCTAGAGACGAGAGGCCCTAGATTCAAATCTGGCCTCAGACACTTCCCAGCTGTGTGACCCTGGGCAGGTCACTTAACTAACCCCCATTGCCTAGCCCTTACCACTCTTCTGCCTTGAGATTGACTCCAAGACAGAAGATAAGGCTTAAAAAAAAAAAAAAAAAAAAAAAAAAGGTTTTTTTACAGGTTCTTGTTTAGGACACTAAGATGAGGAAAGCAGTGTTTAAGACCAATGATCTGTGTCTTGGGGGAGAAGAACAATATAATAACTGTCATTTATAGCAAGGTTTATGGTTTGCTAAATATAATTTGAGAATCTTGTGCCATGCTGTGAGATAGGTACTTGGAGATCTTATCATCCCTATTTTGCAGATGAGGAAACTGAAGCTCACAGAGGTTAAGTCATCTGCCCATAGTCACATACCTAGTATTATCAGACGTAAAATTAGAACCTAGGTCTTCCTGACTTCCAAGTCCAACACTGTGAAAATACTTTGCTAGTGTTAACACAAAGCCAGGATTGGGTTTCATAAACTTAAGCTGTCTACATCATTTATTTCTTCCTTTTGTACAATTCTCTTTTCTCAATTTGAATCCAGGCAACTCCCACAATTATGTGACTAAAAAAAGTAATAGTTCTTCAGGGACTTATATCTCCAGGCTTATGGGTGTTCCTTTCCTCCCTCTTTGAAAAATATAAACTATCTCCAAGTAGAAACAGGAAAGAGGTTTGGGGGGGGGGCTAAGAGGAAGAGAAGAGGGAAGAAGTAGGAGTAGAGATAAAGGTCTTGATGATACTTTCTCAATATTCATCTTTATGTCTCTGCTGCATTTGATACTCTCTTCCTTTGTATTCCTTCCTCTTAGTTTTGTTGACATCACTATCTTTTGGTTCTCTTACTACCTGTCTTAACTGACTGTTCCTTCTCAGTCTCCTTTACTGAGGCCTCCTAATGTGGCTGTATACCAAATCTCTGTCCTGGACCCTTTTTTCTTTCTACTTTTCTCACTTGATGACCTCATCAACTTCCATAGGTTTTAAACATTATCTTTCCACAAAATCTAATGGTTTGCCAAACTTTCTTATTTCTTTCAAGGGTTACTACCATTTTTTCAGTGTCCCATGTCTAAACAGTAGCATTGTCCTCAATTCTCCTCTCTCCCTCACCCATATCTAATCAATTGCCAGTTCTTGCTTTTTCTACCTCTACAACTTTCCTCTTTTCTGACTCCTTCTCTCTATTCACAGCTTTTGTTCAAACCCTTTCTCTTCAATAATTGTAATGGCTGTTTTTTGTTGTTGTTGTTTTGTTTTGTTTTGTTTTTACATTTTTAAACCCTTAACTTCTGTGTATTGGCTCCTAGGTGGAAGAGTGGTAAGGGTGGGCAATGGGGGTCAGGTGACTTACCCAGGGTCACAAAGCTGGGAAGTGTGTGAGGCCAGATTTGAACCTAGGACTTCCGGTCACTAGGCCTGACTCTCAATCCACTGAGCTACCCAGCTGCCCTCTGTAATGGCTGTTTTAACTGGTTTCCCTGTCTTTAGTTTCTATTTTTCTTGTAATCAGCTTTTTACACGGTTGCCAAATTGATATACCTTAAAGTATAGGTCATGCCATGTCCCTTCTTCTCCCTACCATTGCTGGAATGCTATCCCTTCTCATTTTCAAAATTATCTTGCCATCCCTAGTTCTTGCCCCATCTTCTCTTTATATCATAGAATTCCTTAATAGTATCTTTTATCCCTTATCTTTGCTCTTTGGATTTCCTTGTTATTTTGTGTGATGCCTCCTGCTCACCCTCAGCTTTCACTCTTTCATTGCTTTCTGTATGATACTCATTTTTAATTCTTTGGAGGTGGTTGAATTCCATGTCTTTCTGACTATAGTCACACTGACATGATGTTAATATATTTTTTTTTATAACCCTTACCTTCCGACTTGGAGTCAATACTGTGTATTGGCTCCAAGGCAGAAGAGTGGTAAGGGTAGGCAATGGGGGTCAAGTGACTTGCCCAGGGTCACACAGCTGAGAAGTAGCTGAGGCCAGATTTGAACCTAGGACCTCCCGTCTCTAGGGCTGACTCTCATTCCACTGAGCTACCCAGCTGCCCCCGATATGTTAATATTTTTTAATTAGGTGTCTGCTTTCATTGGGATCTTGAGGTCAGCAAAAGAACTTTGCAATTTCTAGAAAGCAACCTCGCCTCTTCTCCTTTTCCTCCTATTGAACTCTGGACCAAACTTGTTCATCTTCACTGTTTCTCCCAGATATAAATGCTATTGAAAGTCACTATAGAGTGATTTTGCACAGTACACATGAGAAAATCTAGCATATTTGAGAAACTATATATTAAAAATGGTTTGCTTACTTCCTTAAAATCATGCAGTTGACTTTTAGTAGAATTGGTAGTATGGGAAAGTAGATTATAGTGGTATATTTAATATTTGCTTTAATATTTAATATTTGCTAGGACCGGAAGTCCTAGGTTCAAAGATTTCCCATCTTTGATGGCAAATGTTAATTTGTATCATTTTACTGGCTGGTTGAAAGACTAATTTTGCAGTATCACATTTTCAGTATTATTAACCTAAACAGATTAATACTGACTGAGTCAGTTCTTTTTGAAAGGTTCATAAAAGAAGATTAGAGCTGGCATCAGTATGTTGAAAGGTAAATTATATATATAGCTAATGGCATGTCAACATTTCAAGAGCCCGTCCCTTCTTCCCAGCACAAAATTAATTGCCCCAAATAGTGTAGTTTACGAACAATTCTTATGGGTTCAAATAAAGAACTCACTGTCATATCTAGAACTGACCTTCAAAAATGAAGGAGAAACTTAATCTGGGGCTTGAAGAAGAGATGAATTTGAACTGGTAAAAGTAATAGTATTTCATATCTCTCTATACGGTGCACAAAGTAGGTATATTCTAGACTTGTTAAATAATGAGAGCAATGGACTGAAATCTGAATTATCGAGTGGAAATAATAAAAATTGCCACCATTAATTTTTTATAATTAACCTTATACTTTTCAAAGTGCTTAAATATTTCACCTCATTTGATTGTTATCCCTATTTGACCTGACTCTTGTTATCTAACCCCATTTTCAATGTATGATCAAGAGTGAGAGATAACAGATAAATAAGCCAGTGTTGGACTGGTATCCAGAAATTAAAAATAAGACAGAAACTCTCAGCATGTAGTGTGTAGTTCTCTTTGGGAAGATTTATGAAAGAACACAAGAAATAATCACACAGGATGAGAAAGCATAGATGCTTTGAGATTTTCACTGTTGGCTCCAACCAATCCACATAGATTAGATAAAGAATCAATTGTGCTATTCATTTTTAGAACATTTTATTTATTAACATTGTTAAAGTGTTTCCAGCGTAGATACATATATATATAAGAACTTAAAAGATTTGTGATTGATGATTTTGTTGATGTCTGTTTTCCCCTTACAGATGTAGATCTGCTTTTACTTGAATAGATTGTCTTGAATTTTGACTAAAAAACAATTCTGTACACAAGTGGCCATTCTGATCATTAGATGCTAAATAATCAGAAGTATTAAATAATTTATTAGGAGCAAATTAATAATTCAGATATCCCTTATCCCAAATATGAATTAGTGTGAGGCTTTGCCATAAATGTAATCTTAAATCAGCTTTTCATTTCATATCCTCTTTGGATATATCTGATAAAATGTCCCTGCCAGTTACATGCAAAGCTTTGTATGGCAGCCATTTAAAATGTAAACTTCTCATGCATGAAAATCACCTAGCAAGTTAACTACTTTTAATCCCTTTTGTGGTGAATTCAGGACAGTATAATGTACCAGAAGAAGCCTGAATTTGAGTGGGGACATATGAGTTTGGATTCCACATCTGCCATTTACTATCAGGCCATGGGTAAACCAAACTCTTAAGGCTCAGTTTCCCCTTCAGTAAAATGAGGATAATAATATTTGCATTGCCTATTTACACAAGGTTGCTGAAAGGAAAGCACTTTGTGAACTTTAAAAGGCTATATCCTGTGAGTTATTAATTATCATTACTACAATTACAGAAGCAATTGATTTTTCACTTACACTCCAACTCAGTTTCTTTAGCAGCAAAAGGGAGATAATAATCTCACATGGTTTCAGGACCCAAATAAAGTAATATCTATGTCAGCACTTTGAAGAGTGTAAGGTGTTAGAGAAAAGTAAAGTGGTGGTTCCTATTACCATATTGGTCTGAATGTAGGCCATGCTTTTTCCCCAGATCTGATTGTATTAAGCGTGAGTGCAGCCTTATAATTGCGCTCTTAGTACCATAGGCACAGCTTAAGCCTCGCTGGTCTCCCTAGCAGCAGCAGAAGCAGTAGCAACAGCTTCCCCACCGGCCCGCACACCTGCTGAAGGAGCCTGTGCCAGACGCCCCTGCTGCTGACACTGCAAGGTAAGGGAGGCAAATCCCTCCCGCTTACACACTGCATCAGATGACTTAATGTATGTGAAGTGCATTGCAATCCTTAAAGCACTATACAAATGTCAGCTGGAGAAGAATTAATATCATTGGCCCTGTCTTCAGAGATAAATTTTACTTATACGATCTATGACCTAGGGTCTATAATCTTATGAGCTCTTTAATTCTTTTTCGTGTACGTTCTTGAGTCTGTAGTCAGGCAGTGACAGGGGATCTCAGCAGTGTGTTCCTTTTCTCCTCCTAGAAGATATGTACACTTTATCCCCTGGCCTTCAGTATAAATATGAGATGGATGGTTGATCCCAAGATTGAGGTGTTTTAGTGTGGACTACAATGTCACAGAACAGTCAAGTAGGCCAGGATACGGATCCCATAGAGGAATGGTGTTTCTAAGCTTTGAAACTGGCCATGCGGCTGCCCTGGGAGTCGGGTAAGGGCAAATAAGAACAACCTTTCTGTATTCTCTGCTTTAGCCACAAAATCATGTGGTGAAGTTTTGGGATCTTTGTTCTATTCTCCAAAATGGAATAGTGGTGAGAAAAAAACTTTACTAATACATTTTCTTCTTTATAAATGATTTCATTTTAGGATTGTGGCATGTTGCTTGGGACAACCTATATTCAGACCAATAGGATGCAGTTATACCCTGCATAAAACAGGTCCAATCAACACCATTTCTCAACAATGTCTTTAATTCATTATGACCAAATTCCCACCTTCATGTTGTGAAACTATTGTAATGTTGTAATTAGTCTATCAAATGTGCTTTCACTGAAAGTTATGGTTTCTTGTAACCATTTGACAACATTTGGTGGGTTATTCCTATATTGTCTATTTCCATTCTGTAATTCAAATATTAATCTACAGCTCCTTTTCTAGGCATTCTGAAACATCTTTATATAATGTTCTAGTAAACCATCTTTGAGGAGTTATATTTTTTGTTGTCCCTGTCAGCTCTCTGAACTCTGGCTTTCTCCCTGCATGCAATGTTGGCTGGGTTTGCTGTGGAACAGTTTCTCCTAGCATGGTAGTCTCCATTCATTCTTTGGTGGGCTCTGATTTTTAATATTCCTAGTCCGTCCAAACCATAGATTTTTATCCAGAAGATTTGATTGTGCTAGAATCTCACTAAAATGACATCTTCATGGTGTAATCTATTCTGTTTCTGGCAACTGAATTGAGCCTTCATTGTGTCTTTGGGTTTCAAAACTCAAATACTGCTTCTTTCCTTCTCTGTGTTGCCCTTGATGATTGAAAAATATTTTTGATATTTTGCTACCTGGCTCACTTTATGAATTTAAACTTCTTCGTATAGCTAATTAAATTTAGTTCTCTGTTTAAATAAAAATCTTGCTATTTACAGCAACATTTTAAAGGTCATATAGATTGAGCACTGGTTAGAAGTCCAAAGACTGGGGTCTGCCACTAACTAACATTGTGACTTTGGGCAAGTTAAATAACCAACCCAATGTGCAAGTTCCCTTATCTGAAATGTGGAGTTAATTTTTTTCAGGCATTTTAGTCATGTTGGACTCTTTGTGACTCGTTTGGGATTTTCTGAGTAGTTTGCCATCTCCTTCTCTAGCTCATTTTACCAATGAGAAAACTTAGGCAAACAGGGTAAAGTGACTTGCCCAGGGTCACATAGTAAGTATTTCAAGTCAAATTTGAACTCAAGTACTTCCTGATATAAATGTTTCTCTCTCCACTTTGTCCACTATGTCACCTTGCTGCCCTAGATGTAATTTTGCAAATTAGATCAAGTCTTAAGAATGGCTCTTTCCTTCTGAGATTCCACCCAGTTGGATTGTTTACTGGTTTTAACTGGAAGGTATCCATTTACAAATTTTTGTAGTATTTTTTTTTTTTTTTTGCTCCTGATTCATGATTTTATTGATGTAGGAAGCTCCCAAGTAAAGAAACTCTCTCTCCCAAGGCAGCTTAACAGCTACTCAACATCTTAGAGATGCCTGGGATCCTGACAGAAAACAGAACTTGCCCAAAATCACACAGCCAGGATGTACTCTGTAGAATTCAAACCAAGGTCTTCCTGTTTCCAAGGCTGGTTGGCCTTTTATTCACTGCCCAGTGCTTCCTTGCAAGTTTTTTGAAAGGATAGAGAGATTTAATATTTGTATTTGTACTTTGAGAAGTAAAAGACACCATTCAAAATGTAGGATATTGTAGTAAGACCTTTGAGCCTATCAGAAAGTTGTCGTAATATTTCATGTACTTTCTCACTTAAATCCAGGACCTATTTAACTTTTGAAAATTAAGTACCTTTCAAATTAAGGCTCTCTTTTTGACCATACAGCTTACCTTAGGTTATAACTAAGAGCAGGGATAGGACTACGGTTTTAAAAATGGCTTATTTCCTCATAGTCAAGTCCCTCATGATGGAGCAGTCATTGTTAGTTAAAAACAACCCCAGAACTGAAAAAAGTTTTAAAAAGCAGTTTTTAAGTTTTCCCATAGGAGGGAGAATGGGGCCGGGGGGGTGGGGTGGGGAGGAATAGTGACCCTTGAACTTCTATGAGTTATATAGAATTCAACCAAAGAAACAAGGAAACAATTGTCTGTCCAGCATGGAGGCAGTTTTTTGATAAAGACATGTAGATTGATTAGAATTTATATCTCAGGAAATTGGAAGTTTTTTCATCGATCTTTGGATCCATTAGAAGTGTTTTGAGGTCAGTATAACCCGGATATTTTGAGTTAAGCATTATACAAATCTAGTCTCTAAGCAACCTCTGCTTTCTCAACCCTGCAGGTCTAGGTTTGAACAATGCAATAAAGTATTCCCATATCATTAATTTTAATCCACTGCCTGACAGGCTGCATAGAAACTACCCCAGAGCCAATAAGAAGTACATGGTAACAATCTCATGTAGCAATTCACTTGTAACATCATCCCATGTCTACTACAGAAGGCATCTGGAACCCACTTCTAGAAGCAGCTCATGTGGAATTATCTAGGGATCCCCCAACACCCCCAGCTTCCAGAATCAGAACCTTGCCATTAGGGGCAAAATGCTTCTTGGGAAAGTTAAGTTAACCATTCATGCCATTTGCGTTGGAATCCTCAGAGCACTCAGGAACTTGCCAGATGACTCATGGCATGATTACCTAGGCCCTGGCTCTTAACTGTATGTCTGAGTACAGCAGAGTTAGGGCTGGTTTCCCTCAATATGAACCCATTTCCTCACTTACCCTTCCATTTGCCTTCCATCTTAGCCCCTTAGATTAGGTGGCAGGTAACTTAAGGATAAAAGTAGCTGTGCTGTGTGTTTTTGTTTTTGTTTTAAGGAAAATAAAACAAATGAAGATGATAGAGACTATACTTTTTGAAAATTTAAAAAAAAACAACCACCTCCAAGTCATCCACCTAAATCCTTTCTAACAGTCTTAGTGACTTTACATCATACTTAAGAGAAACAAAGAGCTGCCTTTAAAAAACTAAAAAGGAATAGGGATTCGAAAAAAGCAAAGAGGGAGAGAAGCAGACCTTATGGTCCTGTGGAAGAGGAGTAGCTAAAAGACTAAGGTAATGGCCCTCCCTCTTTAGAATAACAGTGTAGTAGGGTGCTGGACAGCAGGAAGGTGACTAGGCTGTTCCACCATTGGGGGAGAAGAGAGTGCAGTGGCAAGCCCAGAGCTTGAGGACATTCATCCCTAGGTCCATGACATTAATCTCATTTCGAGTTTACAAAGCACTATCACATCAACCATCTCAGGAGTGTTTATTAAGTGGCTTACTGTGTACCCAGCATTTGAAAATGCCTTACCCAGCAGCTTTATGAGGTAAGTAAGGCCAGCTTCTGTAGAGTCCTGTAAATTCAGAGATTAGCCAAGGTCACAGAGCTGGGATTTTAGTCCATATGATAGATCAGATTGAGAGTGAGAAGGACCATATTCATTTTATGGATGACAACATTGCAGCCCTGAGAGACTCAGGGATCACACAGGTAGGCAGGAATAGAGGAGTACAAACCTTGGTTCTCTGACTGGAACCAGTGCTGTTTCCCATTATATCATATACTGCCTGTGATTTCAGTTGTGTTGGGCACTCCCCTGGGAAGAAAATCTCTCCACCTATACAGATTGGCAGTTTCTGTCACATAGAATCTTAGAGAATCAGGAGTGGGGAGAGGAATGTTTAATCACCGTCCTCAGGGGCACAGAGTCAGTATTTGTCATAGGTAGGACTTAAATCTTGATTTTCCTTACTCTGAGCTCTATCCATTATATCACACTACTTTATGCTGCCCCATCTAAATCATCTGACTACTAAGCGGTCAGGTGCTCTTTTTGCTTTGTAGAACAGCCCCTCACTTTTGAAGAATCATTAAGTAAAGTGAATTTAAGTAAATCTTCGAAGTACTTTATTAGAAGCGGAAGCTTAAACAGCACCAGCTTTATATTGAAGACTTTTCTACTTTAGCCGTAGCAAAAATGTGACATTATTAGGGATTGGCATGTCATTTAGAAGTGTTAAATTAGATTCACCATCTTCTTTACTAGGGAAAGATATAATATATTTTAGAAGGATTTTCTTTACAAATAATTAAAATTTTAAAAACTTTAGTATTTAAGGAGATTTAAGATTTAATAACCTGGAAACTTGACTTACCCAGAACACTGCATTCCCTAGTGATGCCAAGTAAATGAGGTATTGCCATATTGTTGTTTTTCCTCCTAGGAACAGTTTCTAAAATGTCCCAGGCTAGCTCAGCTGCTAGTTTTAATAGAAATGGACCTGTTGTTTTGTTAACATGTTTGTAACCACAGTATCCTTTTGAATAAAGCATAAAGAATGAACTTCAGATGATAAGGAACCCTCTTAAAACATAATATGATCTGTTCACATCTGAGAGCTAGATTAATAATTAGTTTATGTTGAGAGACAAATATGTGTAGTGAATAGAAAGGCATCCTTGAAGTCAGGAAGACCAGGATTCAAGTTCTGCTTCTGATCGCAAATTAACCACACAGCCCCAGGCAAGTCCCCTAACCTCTTAATACCTCAGGAAACTTGCTAAGGCTGTTGGTTACCAACAGGGGTTATTCTTATTCTGCATTGGTGGGGAGATTTTCCTCACCAAGAGTTCTCTGTACCAGTGAAATTACAACTTTGGTTTCAAAAATCCAAACTTCAAAAACAAAAACTTTTATTTCATTGGGATAGGGGATGTGGGTGTGGAGGGGGACTTGTTTGTAGTTTCTTTACTATGCTCCACAGAGCCTTTTCCTTCTTGTCTTGACACATTCATGCCCCAAAGCCTCAAAAGATTAGCTTATGTTGGACTTTGCCCTGCCAACCAGCTAAAGATTTGGGACCTATTGCGAATGTTATAAAGTAGCTTCACTTTGTGCCAACCTTGTTCAGGAAAGTCACCATTTTCTTTTTGACTCAGCCATCTCATTTTTGATAGATTGCAAAATTGGACTGCAAGGAAGTGCTAGACATCATATGTAATCTGGAGTCTGAGGGTCAGGATCACACAGCCTTTATTCTCTGTACGACTTACCTAACGCAGCAGCTGCAAACTGCAAGTGTGTGTTATTCTTGGTGAGTATCTTTAGTTTTTATTCCCTTTATTTGATAATACATAGAATTAACATTAAGGGGTCAAAAAACTGAAAATTTTGTTAAATTCTAGTTCAAGCTCTAGGGGACATGGGATGATAGTATTGCAGAATTTGCTGACAAACTAATGATTGGATGGCAAGCACTGTTGGATTCATATTTTTAAGGACCCAGGTAAACGTGAGAATTGGAGTTATATGTAAAGTATAAACTGAATTTTTGCTACTTGGTTTATTGAGAGCTCCTAACACTAACTCTGGGGTTTTTTTCTCCTGGGAGAGATGTATTAACATAACATATGAGTCAGTTTGTTCTCAATTTAAATATTTCCTTAGTGGCTATAGCAGGCAAGGGGCCCTGGAGTAAGTTCTAGAAATTGATACAAAACTAAAATCCATTAAGTTCCTGCCCTTAAAGTGCTTAACATTTTGCTGGCTGGTGTAAAATGTGTACAAGTAAGTATATACTTAAAGCCTCTCCCTTAGCCTTCTGTTTGGTGCAAGGCTTGTGTAAATTTAGGATTTTGCTTCTATGAATTTTGAGGCATTTACTCACTCTCTTTAAATCAGTTTGTATAACCTTGTAGATAAGTATTTGTGTGTACATATCTCTTCTTCATCCTCTCCCCCTTTCCCAACTAAATTATAACCTCCCCATGGAAAGGAACTATTTTTGGTTCATTCTTTCGTCCTTGTATCTACAGATGCTTGCAAAAAATGTTGATTAAATTGATTATTATCCAGACTAGAGAGAAACCCATCCTGTGTTTTCTAGAATAATTTAAGAACAGAGAGAAACATTGAAGATTAGGGGAAGGGATGAGGTAGCCTTTGGGAGTGGATCAAGATAGACTTACTGGAGAAAGTGGCATTTCATTTGGACCTATAAGAAAGAAAGGTATTTACAAAGCTAAGAGTGAGTATATTCCAGGCTTAAAGACACAAGTGCAGAAATGCACGGAGGGAAGTGAGGACAAGATGTGGTAGTAGTACAGTTTGACTCAACTATGGAGTTCTGTATATAAGAGGTAAAATAAAACTAGTCAGGTTGGAGACCCCTGAATGCTAGGTTGCTTGTGCTTCATTAACTCCTTAAATGAAGTCCTGAGATGATTCTCAGTTACATAGTGGAGTCACTAATTAGACTCCTGGGCATTGTGGAAAAGAGAAATACCAACTGTTTAGGGTGTTCTTTCATAGTTTTACATGTTGATTGGACATTCATAATATTAGAGACATTATAAAAGAAAGGCATCTAAACTAATACAGAATGGATCCAGATTTCCTTCATATATTACCCTAACCATATTTTAAATTTATAATTTTATTGCCCAATTTCTACAAAGGTAGACCTTAGTTGTATGTTGATACCCTCTCAACCCCCACCAAAAAAAAAAGATTGTTTCACCTATACAAGGCTTATAGTCTGGTTGAAGATATAAGACATATTAAGAGGTGAGTCATTACTGGTTTCTGTGGCCAGACGAGGCCTTTAGGGAGAAGATGGCACTTAATTGTAACTGGGTCAGTGGATTGTATTTGAATTGGATAAGTTGAGAGGCCAGGACCATTCTGGCCAGGGAAAAAAGCTCAGTCAGTAAGCATTTATTACTCTCTTAATATGTGCCAGACATTGCTCTAAGTGCTAAAGATACAAAGAATGGTCAAAAACACAGCCTATTGTCTGTCAAAAGAGCTCATATTCTAATGGGGGAGATAACGTGTAAATAATTAGGTAAAGACAATACATATACAGCATAGGTAAGGGTAAATCTGGAGGGGAAAATAGCTTGGGGGAAGGGTGCTTAGCTGTCTTGGAGAAGGTGGACTTTGAGAGTTGAATTTCAAAGGAAGTTAGTGAAACCAAGAGACAGGTGTGAGGATACACAAGATTCCAGGGATAGGGATCAGCTTTCCAAAAGCATTGGAAATAGGAGATGGGATGTTGTGTTTGAAGAACTGGAAGTAAGCTGATGTAGCTACACTTGACATTTTAAAAAGGAGTAAGGTCTAAGAAAACACCACATTATTAAGAGTGATGAATCAAGAAGAGATAGGCTAAAAGGACATTGGAGAAGTGCCTACATGGCTCAGTCAATAGAGAGGCATGCCTGGAGATGGGAAGTCCTGGGTTCAAACCTGCGCTCAGATATACTCAGTCAAAGCTGTGTAACCCTGGGCAAGTCATTTAACCCCATTGCCTAGTCCATAGCGTTCTTCTACCTTGGAACTGATGCTTGGTATTGATTCTAAGATGGAAGGTAAAAGTTGTTTGTTTCTTTTAAGGTTGTTGGAGTAGTACAGGTGACAGGTAAGTAGGGTCTAAACTAGGGTTTATGGCAGCATGATTGAAGTTGACTATATACATCTCATATTGTAGAGCCAGAAATCATACAGGATTTGACATTGAATTGGAGTGGAGTGAGCAAGAGTGGAAGAATTGAAAATTACTAAGGAGCCACATGACTAGGGAGGATTGATGGTGCCTTCAATAGTAACAATAAGGTTGTTTGTAGGAGAGGGCAGGTTTGGCAAATTTTTTTTGTTGTTATTGTTGTTGTTGTTTAGTTGGAGGGGAGTTCTCATTTGGATATATTGTTGAGCTTGAATTGCCAATAGGAAATCTAATTCCAAATGTCCAAGAAGCAGTTGGAGATCGGTGACTGTAACTCAGGAGAACCATTAGGACTGAATAGCCATTTCTGGGAATCATCAGACATGGTTAACTGAATCCATGGAAATTAATGAGATCACTGACTAAGCCAAAAAAACAAACCCTCAAGCCTGGAAAGCCTACAGAACTCTTGTCCCACCATTAGTGAAATTGACATGGATGAAAAACCAGCCAAGAAGACTCGGGAAGGAGCAGTTGAACTGACAGGAGAAGATCCAGGAAAGATTGTCACTAGAATCTCGATAGATGAATCCCTTAATAAGTGCTTGCCATGGGCCAGGTACTGTAAGAGAAAAAGGCAGGAGGTGGTCAACAATGTGAAGTGCAGAGATAAGGATAAAGATTGAAAAAAGGCCATTAAGTTTGACAGGAGATGCATTTGTGACGTCTGTACCACCATTGATTGACTCGTGCAAGTATATTTCTTTTCCTGCATTAGTAAGGAATTAATAGACATTTCCCTAATTTGCTTTTTTAATAATTCTGATGGAAGCAAGGAAGTTTTTAGTCACTAATGTTTTATTCCCCTTTTTTGATGCCCTAAAAGAGGAATAGAACTTTTCAAACAGAGTTCCAATTTGAGAATATAAGTGAATGTAAGCTAGGAAATAGTTTTCATGATTTGAAAAAACCCATAAGAAACAGTATTGGGCCTTTTATAGCTTTCAAACAAAGACAAGGTGGATGGAGTATCCAAGCCCTAATAGAACATATGAAAGGCTATTCATACAACAGAAGCGGAATGCCAAATCTGTCTGAAATAAGGTTTTAAGATTATATTACATCTAGAAATCTAGATATACAGTTTTTCCTATGAAACTTTGAATTTCTTTCCATGTGAAAATATCAGCAAGTATACTCTTGAGCTCCAGTTCAGGGCATGTTCTTTTGTTGAGGAGAGGGTTGGAATATATATGTGTAGTCGTGATTACAAATACATTCATATTTTTAAATATGAAAGGTATAACTAGAAAGCACCAACAGTTTTGTTGTTTTCTTACCTATTCCTCTAGGTACTTTTTTCTTTTCTCTGCCCACCCCAAGTAGTTACCTTGAGGTATTTGATTACAAACCACATAAGCAAACCAGTACTCTGTGCTTACTTTTTGTATGAAACTCAAAATGGAATTTCTCAGTGTGAACCTTATGGTTGTCATCTAGCTGTATCTTTTCAAGGACTACTAAAGTTCCAAGAAAAGACCTATTCTTTTCCTAGCTTCTTCTAGTGTCTGATAACAGGCATTGTAAATTACTTAACTTGTTCACCCAAATATTTATGGTAGCCTGAATTTTGTCTCAATATGAAGAGACCAGGAGTCAGAGATAAATATAAATTTAAAGTTGGCAGCTAAGTGGCACAATGGATAGCACACTAAACCTGGAGTCAGGAAAACCTCAATTCAAATCTGACCTCAGACACTTACTAGCTCTGTGACTGAGCAAGACACTTAACCTCTGTTTGCTGTAATCTACTACAGAAGGAAACAACAAACTACTTTAATATCTTTGTCAAGAAAACCCCACAGACAATAACGTCCATGGGTCACAAAAAGTCAGCACAGCAATAACAAATACTTTGGCATGTGAAGACTTCCTTCCAGTGGAATTGGCAGATGCGAACAATTTGTTCCAGTGGTCATAAATGCAGGAGAAGTAGGCACCATGGAGCTCTCTTAGAACTTGGTCAGACATCAAAGACACCAAGGTTATCTACTGCATTCCAGCGCAACTCACTTAAATCTAATGCATGGCACAAGTCAGGACCCATGATGTCATTGGTCCTCTTCAAAAAGGAAGAATGAACAACAAAATCTTATTGATAATAGGATATTAGCAACATTACTATCTGAGTTTAGAGTCATGTGGAAAGTTTTTGATTTTCCCGTAAGTCTAAATGAGGAATTAACTCATGTACAAATGGGAAGCTTTGACTCACACAGAAAAGGAGAAGTCTTAAAAAACAAAGGACTTCTCACTGGAGTGGGGAGGTTAAACTCTAACAGATTAGCAGACCTCAGCTAAAAATCAAGTTTGATAATATTGATTAAACATAAATTCCAATTAGCGTTTCTCATGTGTACTACTACTCAGAAGAGAACAATCTTATCAAGATTATGATAGTTATCCAATTGAGTTAGTCCATGAGTACTTGCATCTTTGTTGAATACAGGTAAATAATGATCTGGATTTGGAATTTAATAAGATTGACTGGGCTAGATTGAAATCACCAAACACTTTGAAAAACCACTGGTACTAGTTGTGTTGTTTACCATAAAAGCTCCTTTTTTTCCCCTCCTTTTTAACCCTCGTATTCTTCATGTGATAATACTTGCCTACAAATCATAATGTGTGACCAGATTCCCAACTATCCTTTTTGTAAAATTTATTCATGTTATACAATATTAGGAAAGGAGATGAGCCAGGAATGTATCAAGAATGAGTAATAACAGCAGGACAACCCAAATGTTTCACTGGTATTCCCAGAGCATTAGAATAACTCGAGGATGGCCTCTCTGGATGAATCCACAATGAAGGGTTTGTAGGATGGCACAAGCAAGAGCTGTGCATGGTGAAAAGACATGGATGAGTTGAGGTCTTTAACAATGATGACAGTGCTTACATCAATTAAGATCACTGATCTTATTTTTTAAAACCGAAACATAACATTATAGTACTCAGAACAAGATGACGATCATCTTGCTATCCTCTACTTTAATGTAAGATTATCTGATATTGATTTTTGTATTTTTGGAGAGACTTTTAAAAATTGTTTTGGGTCCCTAGGATGTCAACTAAGACAATGGTTAAAGGTCTCCAACCCATGCCATATACAGACTGCCCCATGAAGCTTAGGATATTTAGCTTGGAGAAGAGACTACTTGGATTGGGGAGACGGGAAGAGATAGAGAATATCATTGCTATCTTCATGTATTAGAAGATCTATCATATAGAAAAGAAATGTCTTTTACTTAGTCTCAGATAATGGGCAAAAAATAGAGGGAGTCAAATTTCAGTTTAATATAAAAACCGTTCATTATAATAGCTGGGTTATCACTTTGTAGAGAGGATGGTGCTCATCCTAAATAAGGACATTTCTAGGTATAGAGCACTATACTCAGTTTCTGGAGCAGAAAAGAACTTTTCCTCCATTTAACAAATTGCCATTGGCTGGGTGAGTAAGAATGCCTCTTGAGTAAGTTGTATCTGTAGGCCTGGAGCCTATCTTTTGTCCCACTTCCCATTCATTTCTTTCCCTACCCCTCATCCCCTTCTACCTTCTATGTTTTTCTCTCTGACCCTACCTGACTTTATAAAATACCTCCTCTCTACTCATAATGGACCCTCATTCATTATTTTTATTTTATCATTTCATTTGACTCTGCTACATTATTAGCTCTATTTCTCTTCTCCATAATCAGGTTAGCAATTTTCACGAGAAATCATCATAGGGAAGAACTAGAACTTAATGTAGAAGGAATAGAGATGTCCTTGGGTCCTACAAGACTACCTGCAAACAGTCTTATGTGCTACTTGGTCTGGTATTTTTAGTCATCATTTTAATCCTGGGTAAATTTCTACCAAACTTTTACAATATGCATACTTTCAGCTCAGTATCCTACATAACTTGTTAGGACTGAATATTAATTTGTGATTTTATCCTTTTGAGAAGAGAATTGGATTACATGAATTTAATGGCTATCTTTATAGCCTTTCTGATTCTAGGATTCTCTTGTTCCTGAACAGTAGTAGGTCCTATATGTTCAGCTAACACCTCCTTTACAATTTTTGCATAGATGTGCAGTGTATAATTTTTGGAAACAGGAACTCTGCCTTACATTTCTATTTGTAGTCCCAGAAGTTGATATAATACTTTGCACAGAGTAAATATTTTATAAAAGCTTTTTAATTCTCTACGAGCCCAATTTTGTCAGACTATGGCGAGCTTAATTATGTCAGATTGGCCAATATGACAGTATTGGAAATTGATAAATGTTGAAGGGGATGTGGCAAAATTGTGACACTAATGCATTGCTGGTGGAGTTGTATAACCATTCTGGAGGGCAATTTGTAATAATGCCCAAAGGGCTATAAAAGACTGCCTGCTCTTTGATACAGTAATACCACTACTTAATCTGTATCCCTAAGAGATATTTTTTTTAATGGTAAAGGACCTGTTTGTACAAAAATGCTGCCTTTTTTGTGGTGGCAAGGAATTGGAAACTAAAGGGATATTCCTCAATTGGGGAATGGCTGAACAAATTGTGGTATAATAGAATACTATTGTGCTATAAGATAAACAGGATGATTTCTTTTTCTTTTCATTTTTTATTTAATTAATTAAGAATATTTTTCCAGGGTTACATGATTCATGTTCTTTTCCTCGAACCCTTCTCCTCCCCCCTCCCAGAGCCAATGAGCAATTCCGCTGGGTTTTAAATGTATCATTGTTCAAAACCTATTTACCTATTATTATTATTTGCAATAGAGTGATCATTTAAAGTCAAAATCTGCAATCATCCCCATCCAGCCATGATTCTTTTACATTTCTATTCCCATAGTTCTTTCTATGGATGTGGATAGTGTTCTTTCTTATAAAGATATTAGAAATTGCCTTGTTACATTAGTTTAGAGATAGTAGAGAAGTTGGCTTGAGAAAGAATTGGAGTTTGAAACAGAACTGAGACAGAGTTTCAGTTTCAAATGTTGACAATGTCTGGGGGAGGGGTAACAGTTTTTCTGTGGCAGTTACTCTGAGGGGAGTGCTCATAAGTTGTTTTTATATCTGAGAAGACCAAAGAAAGACCCAGTCTTTAGTTTGGACTCTTGAGTCCACTAAGACCCTCAGAATTGTCCTGTATCATTGTATTGCTGCTAGCAGAGGAGTCCATTATGTTCAATTGTGCCACAGTGTATCAGCCTCTATGTACAATGTTCTAACGGGATGATTTCAGAAAATCATTGGGAAAACTTCTAGATGAACTGATACAGAGTGAAATAAGCAGAACCAAGAGATCATTACATACAGTAACTGCAATATTGTGGAATGATCAAATATTATAGACTTTGCTATCTGCAATACAGTGATTCAGGACAATTCTGAGGGGCTTATTAAAAAGAATACTATCACCTCCAGAGAAAGAACTGTCCAAATAGGAATGCAGATGAAAACATATGATCTATCACTTGTTTATTTGGGTATATCTTTTGGGGGTTTGGTTCCATAACATTATTCACTAACAAAATTGAATGATATGTTTTGCGTGATAATACATATATAATCCAGATCCAATTGCTTGTCAACTCCAGAAGGGAGAGGGATGAAGGAAGGGCAACAATATGAATCATATGACTTTGGAAAACTTATGTGGAATTTTATTAAAATTTAAAACATTTTTTAAAGAAAGAAGTGGAAGATTTGGTGATAACAGTAGAAGGGTTGAAGCTGGTTTAAGAAAAAGCAACTAAGGTAGTAACTTGGGTAGAAAGTTAAATTTTAGTTTTCAGCATCAGTCCTGTTTTGATGGCTTGTAGCCCAGGCAGTACTGAAAAGCAGCTGGGGGATGATGGACATAGTAGTTTGTCAACAAAAAGTCATCAGGCCCATCAGGCAATAACCAAAGTTGAGGTAACATGCAGAGGTAACTCAGGCTTTTGGTTCTAGAAATATTTTGTATAGTAGCTCTTACTGTGGTGCAGCAATGATGTTGGTTGGAGTTCAGCATTAAATGCAGCATCAGGCAGTGACTTTAATGGAGGCTTTGGTTCACTCATGGATCCCAAATCATCAGATTGTGGATTTGTACAATTTTGGTACTGTGGGTGGGAATTGATTTTTTCCAAACTCATGGCAAGCATATTGTAAATACATATGCACTAAAATTTTCATAATTTGTTTAGTGTGCAGTTATTCAGCAGTGTTTTTGACATTTTTCTTTAGAAAAAATGAAAGGAATTTTATAAATTACATTACATTGAATTGAAATATTGAATGGTTGAAATTAAACTGCAATTTTCCTGATGGGTAAACTAAGCATGTTACAGTTGATCATAAAAAAAGATTTCTCCTGTGATATTTTATACCTGGACTTCTCATCTGTTGAATTTCTTTGTATGTTCAAAACAGAAACCATTAGAACTACATTCTCCTTGTTTTAGTTTGATTTCCACTATAAAGATGATCTAGAGAACATGATGTCATAATGATGGGATTTTTTTTTTTTTTTAGTTTTTGTTTTAGATTGTTTTCTAGCACTTTCCTCATATACTAAAGTGCAGTATGAAGGTTTAATTTAATCTCTGTAGTTCATCTCATTTCAAATGTCTATGGAAGAAGCACTTCATTGGAAGTAGTACTGTAAATACTCTGTGGTAGGAATATACTTCTGCCTACATACTTTCTCATTCAAAAATACTTCCTATCATAGGGAAAGGAAGAAGTACCAAAGCAGAGGCAGGGAGATTCCAGAACCCTGCAGAGAGAGTGACTCTTGGGGGTTAGTTGGTTGGACTTGCTCTCTGGAGGAAGACACCATGTGTATGGACTTTGCCTACAAGCAGTTTTACCTTCTGGGAAGTTGTTGAGCCTGGTTTTAAACTCCGCAGGTGGACTGTGTAAATTAAACCATTACTCCCTTTCTTACTGGATTTATATCTGTTCCTGTGTGTTCCTGCTACTGCTGTGATTTTCTACTGGGACCCCTGCCAAACTCCAGAAGACAATTGTGAGACATCTCTCTATGGACCTGTGTATCTTCCAGCCTTCTCTTACTCTTGATTACTAGCAAAGGGAGTGGGTGATTTTGGTTAGGGGCATAGTAGCTGGGATCTATAGTTAGATGTAGTATAACATCTGTTTAAACCTATTGGATTTTGGTGGGAGCAATTAGTTTCCATACCTAGGTAGATTATCCCAATCCTCTTCCCCTACTTGTCCTAGTTTAAATAAACCCTGAGTTACATCAGTGTGGTAACTTGTCAGTCATAGGCCCTAAGGACTATGCCATCTAAGTTACCTAGCAATTAACCTAACCGTATTACTTATTTAATTTTTCTTCCGTTCCTTGCCCTGCACATGCTGCATATTTACCAGTGGGTGTCTCATTTTTATCTATTGTTTATTTCATGGAGTTGTATCAGTGCTATAAGTGCAAGGCTGTGATATGTTACCAGAAGGCTGTTTGAACTTCTGAAACCTTTTGCGTGATTGATGGTGATGCCAAGGCATGAGAGAATGATATAAGTGAGAACACATGCAGAAACTTGGTAGTGCATTGAACTTTGCAAGGTGTGAGTCTCAATTCTGTGGCTTTGGTGAAGGAGTGTGCAGAAAACAATAATAACAAGTAATATGAATGTTTCTTGCATTCAAAGGACATCCACTTATATTGGAAGACTTTTAAGTGAATTCTCTCTCTAGTTAATTAGCTAATTGTATGAGTTAAGTGAAATAAATTATTTGTGTATGTACACACACACACACACACACACACACATGGTGAACCTTTTAGAACCAGAATGCCAGGCATGTACACCCCCCTCTCCCCCAAACAGGGGAGGGAAAAAGAGTCCCCATTGGGCAGAAGGGCAGGGGATGTGGAAAAATGTCGTCAGGCAAGGGGGAGAGGAAAAAGGCAGCAGCTCTGCCTGAGTCCCTCTGTCTTTCTAGTAATGAACTCTGGGAGAGGTGGAGAGGAGACAGATGCCCACAGAGAGCACTCTGCATGCCATCTTTGACTCCTGTTCCATAGGTCAGCCGTCACTGCCCTATGCCAACCACTATAAATGCAGTCAGTTGTGTGTTCTTATATGCTAACAATAAGTAATTTTGGTAATATTACTTGAAAATGATCTGAACTGTGACTGAGCAATGTTATAAATTCTTAAATAAAACTGATTGAAATTTAAATAAATTTTATATGGAGCTAGTTATTGAATTTTAGGATTTTCATAAGACTAAGATAATTGTTCTGCAAGGGTATGTAATATCCACATTTCTTCTGAGCCAATCATGCTAATTATAATTATTGCTTCCTCCTGAAGCAGTAGAGTATTTTAACCCATATTCATTTTTTTTTATCTCTAATTTTTGTTAGTTTGTACAAACACAATGAAGAGGGAAAGGACACTTTCCTAGGAGAGAGAGAGTATTATTCCAATCAGAATATTGGTAGACAGATTTAATGGCTAATATTAAAGAATGTGGGAAATGAATAATGGGGGTAGGATGAGAAAAATTGAATATGGCATGTCATACAGTCTTAATTTCTTATTTAGGTTACTGAATCAATTAACAAGCATTGACTAATCATCTACCATGTGCCATGTACTATGTTTACAGTAAACAATTTCTCTGATAGAATTTTTAGACATTCTTTCCAGGGAGCCAGGAATGTGAGATCATTATTTTAAAAAAGTATGATTTTTAAAGAACAATGAAAATATCTATCAAAACTGAATGTTTAATACACTTTTAGGACTGAAGTACTTTTATCTGAGGCAGGTCACAGATGTCTATAAGAACTGTTTCAGCAGCTCTTCAATTACAGTCCAGTAGAAATTCATACAATTTTGAAGCAGCTTAACTTTGAGATTCAGTCTAGCCCAAAGTACATTCAAAATATTTGTTAACTATATGCTTGTGATAAGAATTCTAAAGGAAGTCAATCTGGAATATAGTACCTTCCCTTTGGGAAATCTAGTATATTGGAAAAGCAACATAGGCCTAAATGTTAGGTCTTGCTTGGGGGGAGTAGAGTTTCCTTCTGATTCAGAAAGGAGAAGAAAAGGATAAAAATTGAGAATGTTCTTTTCCTTAAAGAAGTTGATATGGAGAGTTTCCTTGTATAATGAAGTCTTAGTGGATGTAATGATGCAGATTTTTTGATCCTATTTTATTTGATCACCTTGTTCACAGCCTAATAAAATCAAAACTTCAACTACATCTCAGTATTTTTAACTGGTTTACCAACTATATTTTTTGTCTTTTCTTAGGGAGCTGACTCTTTTTTGGAGCAAGTTGCAAAGAAGAATTGATCCTTCTTTAGAGATCTTTTTGGAGCGATGTCGACAGTTTGGTGTCATCGCTAAAACACAGCAACACCTATTCTGCCTCATTAGAGTCGTACAAGCAGAAGTAAGTAATTTAGGTTGCCCAGGAAAATGAGATGCCCAAGGTTTAAGAAATGCCAGAGCGAGGCATAAAAACACATGTTATGAGACATTGCTGAAGGCTAACACCCTTACCATGGGGATCCCAATATTCGCTTCCTGAGCATAATAGTTTTTATTCAAAAGTCAATCATCTAACAATATAGCCATGACACTGTCATTATCTCCATTTTATAGTTGAGGGAACCTGGGGTTTAAGAGGTTAAATGATTTGCCCATCTAGTGTGACTAGCTAATCCAGCCCTCTCATTTTGTAGATTTTGGAAAACAAGAGACCCTGAGGAAAAAAAGGGCTTGCCTAAAAGTCTTATTTAATAATTGAGTTAAAACCCTATCCCCAAGTATCCAGATGTGCACAGTATGCTTTCTGCTATTACTTAGTACCTCCTTTTTTTTTTCTTTTGTATTCTTCTTTTCAATAACTGTTCCTGCCTTCATTTGAAATAAGAATTTTCTTCCTTCTTTTCTAACAAAGAAAATTATATTAAAAGCTGGAAATTAGTAAAAAGGAGATGAAGTCTAATTTAAAGAGATTGGGAGAGAGCATCTAATCTCTTTACTCTTTACTTGGAGTTCAAAGCTCCAATCTCAGAAAAATCACATTCCAGGATAATATCTGACATTTAAGTAACCCTTTAAGTTTTTCAAAGCCCTTTCCATTTCATTTGACCCAAATAATACCTGTGAAGAAAGTTCTTTTACCCTAATAACATCCGTGAGGTAAGTTTTACCAGTGAGGAAACTGAGGCTTAAAGAAGTTAAGTGATGCCTAAAGGGGTTCTGAAAAAGTCAGCAGCTATGTTTATAGAACCCCTTTCTGCAGTAATGGAAGTTGGGCTAAAAATAGTCAAAGAAGATAAAATATGTCAAGTAAAAGAGAAGATGATGATAAGTTTATTTAAAACTCTTTAACATGGTCAAGGAATGGGTGGGGTTGAGTAAATTACCCTAAAAGGTTTAAGGTGATATAATGGGTATTAGAAACAACCTGTAAGAAGGTTGTGGTCTGTGAATGAAGACATAATTACCTATTCTTGTTCCTGGAACAGAGGTGGAGAATCAGGAAGGTGGTGTAGTATAAGGAACACTGGATTTGGAGTCAGAGGACCTGAGTTTGAATCCTGCCCGACTGCTACTTACTGCTACTACTACTACTACTACTACTACTACTACTACTACCTGTGTGACCTTGGGCAAGTCACATAACCTCTCTGGACCTCAGTTTCCTCCTCTGTAAAGTGAGGGGGTTGGACTAGATGACCTCCAGTGTCCCTTCCAGCTGTCTGTGATTCTAAGAAAGATCATCAGATGGGTAATACATCATATAACTTTTTCTATAACACATCTGTGCCAGGTCACTTAGTTAGTAGTGCCCAGTTTCCTCCATTGCCCAGCGGGCATAAGCACAGATGTGTGAATTATACAAATGTGCATCCTCCCCTAAAGTACTCCAACATATTCATGTTCTGAATAGTTTGAATAAAAATGAAAACAGATTTTTTTTTTTTTAAAAAAACACATCATATTGGTTGCTGTACATGACCTTACATTGTCTTGGTATGTGACTTTCCAGCTTTTCTACCTCTTCATACAGCTTCCCCTGCCTAGGAAATCATGCCCTCCTCTTTACTCTTCCCTCTATCTATGCTACATCCTTCTGGATCCAGTTTGTCTCATTTCTTTGAAACTTAAACCCAACTACTTGAACCTCTTGTTAACCACAGCACTTTATATTTATGTGTGTACCAAGTTATAAGTATGAAGATAGAAAAAGTTTTGTACGACTTTATTTCTTCCACAGTCCTTGCTTAGGAAATCTTTGTTGATTGTGGTAATTATTCTCACTATTCACTTTTATATGAGGTCAAGTATATTTTGTAAGAGGTCAAACTTGAATGTACATCAGGAATGATGCAGGATAAAGATTAGGACCATCTTCCTAATGAGACTGAAGGCCTAGAACTTCTTTCCATAGCAAGATGTATAGTTGTCTTAGGAAATATTTTAAGCATTTCTCTATTTGGGTTTTTTGTATGGTTGTACCTGGAGCAAATATAGAAGAAGTGATATAAATTTCTTGAGTTATTACTGACAAGGAAAGAAAAGTAAAGAGTGCAGAAATCTAATATAATTGAGAGTCAAGTAAAATAAAACTAAATTTTGGGAGCCACTAAGTGGTTCAGTGGATTGAGAGCCAGACCTAGAGTTATGAGGTCCTGGGTTCAGATTTGGCCTGACACTTCCTTTCTATGTTGTGACCCTGGGCAAGTCACTTAATCCCCACTGCCTAGTTCTTACTGCTCTTCTGCCTTGGAACTAATACACAGTATTAATACTTAAGACAAGAGGTGAGGTTTTTAAATAAATAAAAATAAAGTTTCAAAAGGAATAGAATTGAGTATAAAGATTTGGAATGTTTAGAAATCATAACAGTAATGCAGATTTTTACACAGAGATAATCAACTCTGTTTTTAATCATTTGCTCAGATATACTCCCTTTGGAAGGGCCAGTAATCCAAGGCCAGAGAATGTTACAGGGCCGAAGTGCTGGTGAGGCTGTTTTTATATCATTTTCTTCTCTGTTTCAGGACAAAATTAAATTAACATTTTTTCCTCTTCTCTTCCATTAGGCAGAAGATGCTGGTGTTTCTGTGTCCATTTTATTATGTGTAAGAGCCCTTCAGATCCAATCAAGTGAAGATGATGAAATGAAAACTTCAGTGTGTAAGACAATTGGTTGTCTTTTACCAGAGGACCTTGAAGTTAGAAGAGCTTGTCAGCTTACTGAATTCTTATTGGAGCCCAACTGGACTGGATTTAATATGTTAGAAGAACTATACCTGCAGCCAGATCAAAAGTTTGATGAGGAAAATGCTCCAGTTCCCAACTCTCTCCGATGTGAGCTTCTGTTAGCTTTAAAAGCCCATTGGCCTTTTGACCCTGAATTTTGGGACTGGAAAACCTTAAAACGACATTGTCATCAACTCCTAGGCCAAGAAGCTTCTGATTCTGATGATGACCTCAGTGGCTATGAGATGTCAATTAATGAGACAGATGTTTTAGAGTCATTTCTCAGTGATTATGAAGAGAATAAAGATGATAAACATTCCAAAAGAAGAGACTCAACTGATCAGCAGAAGGAGAAAAGAGACAAAAAGCCAATTGGTTCCTCTGAACGGTATCAGAGGTGGCTTCAGTATAAGTTCTTTTGTGTGCTCTGCAAGAGGGAATGTATTGAAGCTAGAATACTCCATCATTCTAAGATGCACATGGAAGATGGAGTTTATACTTGCCCCGTCTGTATAAAAAAATTCAAGAAAAAGGAATTTTTTGTACCTCATGTAATGGAACATGTGAAAATGCCATCAAGCAGACACAGAAGGAAGACGAAGAGAGATCGCTCCCTAAAGGGTAATGGCTCCAAGAGGAGTCCTTCTTCAACATCACATGAAAATCAGCCATGCAATAAGCAGGGAGATTCTCATGAGTATGTTACATTCAGCAAATTAGAGGATTGCCACCTGCAAGATAGAGATTTATACCCTTGTCCTGGGACGGATTGCTCCCGAGTGTTTAAGCAGTTTAAGTACCTAAGTGTGCACCTCAAAGCTGAACACCAAAACAATGATGAAAATGCAAAACATTATTTGGACATGAAGAACCGGAGAGAAAAATGTTCTTTTTGTCGGCGACATTTCATGACAGCCTTTCATCTGCGGGAGCATGAACGAGTCCACTGTGGACCTCAGCCTTACATGTGTGTCTCTATAGACTGCTATGCGACATTTGGGTCAGTGAATGAGCTACTTAACCATAAACAAAAGCATGAGGATCTTCGATACAAATGTGAATTAAATGGCTGCAATAGTGTTTTCAGTGACCTGGGACAGCTTTATCACCATGAAGCACAGCACTTCCGGGATGCATCATATACATGCAGCTTTCTTGGTTGCAAAAAGTTCTATTATTCTAAAACTGAGTTTCAGAATCACCTTTCCATGCATAATGACATTTCAAATGGAGACATTAAATCAACAGTCAAGTTTGAATCTGCAGAAAATGAAAAGAATAGTTGTAGAGATCAGCCTCACCTACTTGACCCAATTGAAAAATCACATCTACCTGAGGACCTGCTTTTCTCAGTGGAGTCATCTAGTTCTCAGTTAGCTCCAGAAATTGAGGAAACGGGCTCTGATAACCTAAAAGATAACAGTGACAGCAACTCCAGTGATCAGTTAAGTCACAGCTCATCTGCCTCAATGAATGAAGAACTGATCGATACATTGGACTCCCCTGAGTCCATGTCTGATATTTTAATATCTCCTCATGATAAAGTCTTTGTCCCTTCCAGTTTAAAAGAGAAATGTTCCAATGTGGCAGTTTGTTTTGATGGGAAAAAGTTTACCTGTGGTTTTGAAGGCTGTGGTTCCACATACAAAAATGCTAGAGGAATGCAGAAGCATCTCCGAAAGGTTCATCCATACCATTTCAAGCATAAAAAAACATTGGGAATAAAGGATAAAGAGATCTTTAAATTTTTGGATGGTGAACATGATCAAACAAACGAGAAGTTTCATGCTGAGCCTAAGCCAGGTTCAGACACAAACAGTGATTCCCCAGATGAAAGTCTAGATCATAACATTCATACTAAATGTAAAAGTGATCTTCAAAGTTGTCACCATTCTCCAGAAGCCACTATTTGTGCTTCCAGAGTGCCGTGTACTGAGGATGCCATGTTGGAGCTTCTGTTACGCTTGAAACACTTGAGCTTGAAAAACTCAATAACACACACATCTTTCTCAGGGTCACTGCCAGTGTATCCGTCTAATGGTGCTAAGTCCCTTCAGTCAGTTTCCTCAAGCCCTATCTCAGATCTTCACTTTCAGAATCAAAAAGAAAATTTGTCAAGTCAATACCTTGCACAGTTAGCAGCCAAGCCATTTTTCTGTGAACTTCAAGGCTGCAAATATGAGTTTGTGACCAGAGAGGCTTTGTTGACGCATTATGTCAAAAAACATAATTATTCCAGAGACAAGGTCCTTCAATTATCCATGTTTAAGTATCGATACTCCCCATTCCAGTGTCATATTTGCCAAAGGTCATTTACCAGAAAAACCCACCTTAGAATTCATTATAAAAATAAACACAAAATTAGTAATGAAAAAGTCACTCATAAATTATTTGATAGTGGAAAATGTGATCATGTAAGTCCATGTACAGGGGATGATGCCATGGGTAGTTGCTCTGCTTCTACTTTTTGTAGCAGTACAGAACTTGGAGATGATCAGACTAATAACTCTGAGAAGCAAATCCGACATCCTAAAAAGGAAGAGTGTAGTTCAGAAACTGATTTGGAATCTTCTTGTGAAGAAATCGATAGTAACGTAACAGGAAAATCATCTAGCATTTCATCACCAATAGATAGCCACAGGGAAGAATTAGAAGCAAGAGAGGGGAGAGGGAGTAGAAGAACTGTTGCCAAAGGAAATCTTTGCTATATTTTGAACAAATACCACAAACCATTCCACTGTATTCATAAAAGTTGCAATTCTTCATTCACAAATCTAAAAGGCTTGATTCGCCATTACCGAACAGTGCATCAGTATAACAGAGAGCAATTGTGTTTGGAAAAGGACAAAGCACGAACAAAAAGGGAACTGGTCAAATGTAAAAAGATATTTGCTTGCAAATATAAAGAGTGTAATAAGCGCTTCCTATGCTCCAAAGCACTGGCTAAACACTATAGTGATTCCCATAATCTAGACCCTGTTGAAGATCAGAAAGCCCTTTCTGAGAATGACTCTGCTGCCAGGTTTTTCTGTAGCCAACCACAGTGCCCAGCTGTCTTCTACACTCTCAGCAAGTTGAAGCACCATTTGATGGAACAACACCATATTGAAGGAGAGATGAACTCAGGCTTTGAAATTCATTGTGACCTTAATGGCTGTGATCGGATCTTCACACATCGAAGTAACTACTCTCAACATGTTTATTACCGACATAAGGACTATTATGCTGACCTCTTTGGAAATCCAAAAGTGGAAAATGAGAGTCTCCTGAAAAGTGAAGGTGAGAAAGATTTTAGAACTACCCGGTCTCACAGTGAAACAAGTCAGAATAATAAGAAGGCATTGAATGCTAAACCTAAAAGATGTGTCTTCATTAAAGATAAAAAGCTTCCAATCATTTTTAAAACAAAGGCAGAAGCCCTGAATATGTGTGTAGAGCAGTCTAAACACACTCAGTATCCCTGCATGATTCAAGGCTGCTCATCTGTTGTCAAATTGGAAAGTAGTATATTAAGACATTACAGACGTACCCACCAGATGGACAGTGCTTATTTAGAAAAGCGGATGAAAATTCTAGTACTTTGTGTTAACTATGGTACCAAAATTAAAGAAGAGCCACCATCTGAACTAGAGCCTCGTATAAAGAAGGAAGAAACCAGAGACTGTGAACCAGGAAGCACAGCGCATACCCAACCTGTGGGTGAAAATGAAGCATCTCCCCAGAAGGGCAACAGTTCCCCTCATCCAGAAAATAATGGGAATCAGGAAGGATGTATAGACAGCAAATCGACATTTAATACAGATACCTTCCTGTGTAGAGAAACTTCAAAATATAACCATAATTCAGAAACCACTAACTTGGAAGAGTGTCATGTCACTGAGCCCTCTCCCTGTAAAAACGAAAAGTCGGCACCTAAGAACCCTGATGGAACTGAGAGCAGGCCCTATTTAACAAATTTCCAGTTGCCTTTACCTAGAAAAAGGGTACCAGAAGTTGGGCACCAGAGCTCCAGACTGGAAAGTAATGTGGTAAAAACTCCAATTCACATCCCAAAAGATACATTTCGGAAACATTCACAGGCTAGATCATTTGATTTGAAGACTTTTAAACCCATGGGGTTTGAATCTTCATTTTTAAAATTCATTCAGGAAAGTAAGGAAAAAGAGGACGATTTTGATGATTGGGAACCAGCGGAGCACTTAACAGTAAATGATGCCCCACAACCCAGTGATGACTTAGCAGGGAATGTGACTGTGGATGGTTTGGTGAATGAAAGCAATCCTAAAGTTGATATACCTCCTCCTTCCAGTGATTCTGCAATTCATGACAACCTGGCTGCAATCCAGCCTATCATTGAAGCAGAGTCATCAGCTGTCCCTTCCCTTGAAAATCTGAGGGTTATATTAGATAAGGCACTAACAGACTGTGGAGAGCTTGCCTTAAAACAGCTTCATTATTTGCGGCCGGTGGTCGTCCTGGAAAGATCTAAATTTTCCACATCTCTTTTAGACTTATTTCCAACAAAAAAAACAGATGAGCTTTGTGTAGTAGGGAGTTCCTAAGTAGCAATTTTGGTTTAGAGAACAGACTGACTCCAGTACTGCAGCATGGGGACAATTGCCAACTCGAACAAAGGCTGAGCAGCGGCCACACCATTGTTTAGGGTAGGGTAGGCTGTGCATTTCCATGAATGTATAATATCTTTGTCAACAGTATTGGCAGCATTCATTAGCTCCCCAGTTGGTTTGTTTATTGGTTGGTTTTTGTTTTGTTTTGTTTTATTAAGAAAATGGAACTGTGCTCTGTTTGGTGCTAATTAATACATCAAATATACTGGGGCTTCCTTTTTCAAATTAAGTGTGCATGATTGTATATGGAACAGATACTGAGGCCCCAGGGTGGGAGGGCTGGGGGGAGGGAGGCAGGCAGAGTTCTTACTTGACTTGAATGTGCACCTGAGGGTGCTTTGTGTAATATATTGTACACTACAGCATCTTATATTTTTTGAGTTGAGTTTCAATAAATTACAATTTTTCACCCATTTCTGTTTTAATTGGCAAGAATTTTCATGCCACTCGTAGGATGGGTTGGGCATGTTCTTTTATTTCTTTCCTGTCATGACCAACTGAAACAGCCAAGTTTAGAGTTCTTTAAAGAAGAATCGTTGTTTTAAAATGTGGAAATGAAAGGGAGGGACAGCTTGGAATTGTAGAACTAATTGTCCCAGAGATCATTGAAATCCCTTATGTAGCCTCACCAAAAGTAAATATCTTCCAGCCATGTGTGAAGGGGTGGCCTTACTGTGATTTATAAATCACACCTTTTATGAAGTTATTGAAGTGGCAGGCAGCGCCTGCAGAAGGGACTTGACAGAATGAGGCAAAGAGTACTGTTTGTTGGGTTTTTTCCTGCATTTGCTATTGAGAAAATTGAAATAAGATTTCCAGGGTCTTTTTATCTCCTTTCCCTATGAAGATAGTACTAAAATGAAATTGCAGACTGAAAACCTAGGTTTTAATGCTCCTAGTGATGTTTTCCTCTACCCTTGTTACATCATTTCTGCACACAGTAACATCAACTTCTTTATTTTCTCTGGACTAGAAAAATATTCATCTTTCCCAAATGTTTATTCCTATTTTTATTCTCATCCTCCAATTTCTTGTTTATTCTTGTTTCCAGTCTCTGGAAAGAAGTACTAACTGGGAATTGATCAGCCTTGTCCCAGAGCAGCCCGGTAACCACTCTAGGATATTGTAAAGAGAATTCCTTTTCTCATACAAGTTGAGCTACATGGCCTCTGTTATAAACCTAGAATTTCCATTTTTCAAACCATATGTTTACTAATGGTCATCTAGTCCTTTATTCTTTAGTTTATCTTTTCAGTACAGATATTTTGATATTGTTTAACTTTGGTTATGTTAAAAATCTGTGACTGATTTTAAAGGGGGAGTAATAATGTTACCCCTTCAGATAAGAATCTCATTAGGATAACTGAGCATTTCGTTTTCAGTTTCTTCTCACTTTGGAAAAACTTATTTGGTACCAAAAAGAGTCCTAGGCTACAAGAGAGTCTGAAAAACCAGTTAGTTCAGTCTTACTCTATAACTAGTTCATGATTTACATGACATTTTTAGTAAAACTATTTCTCTTTTTGGAATTATTTTCCTTGTCTATAAAACAAAGAGTACTGATATAAATGGACTCCTGATTCCCTTTCTACTCTGATATTCTCTTAGTACAACGTATAAGAGTGTCATTCTAAGTGCCTTCTCAGGTCAGGGTGGCAGCAGCCATGGGAATGTGCTAGGTATTGAAGGACCCCCAAAATGAGTCATCTCCCTAAACAATCTAAAATTTTACTTTGGGGACAGAGTATGTACACAAAAGTAAAGGAAAATTTGTGAAAAATAAAATATAAGGAAATATAAGGAAAGAGGGTATGGCCAACTCCTAGGATAGGAAAGTCTTAAGAAGATACCCAAGCTGTATTCTGAAAGACGTTAGAGATTCTCACAGATGGAAGCAAGAGGAAATGGTCTTGCATTTCAAGAATTGGGGACAACCAACTACTCAAATGCACAGATGGTGGGAGATCGAATGCCAAGCATAGGTTGCAACTAAAAGGCCTATTAGGAATAGATTGCATGTACATGTACTCTATAGACAGTAGTATGTAATAAGACTGGAAAGAATAAATGAGAACTGGATTGTTTAGGACTAAACATTTCATATTCTATCCTAGTGCAACTAGGAATGTATTTGAATGCTTTGTATTTGGAAAGTGATGTGATCACATCTGTTTTAGAACTAGCAGTTTGCAAGTTGTATAGAACAGGTGCCAGATTTGCAGCTACACTAATGACAGCATATTAGAAAGCCACCTTAACATTATTATTTTTAACTGTTGAAGATTTCTAGGTGACATTTTAATCTAGTTCAACTGCTAAGTACTCAAGTTTAATATAATGTGGGGGAGAAGAAAGAGACTGGAAGTAAAGGAAATAATTAGGAGGCTTTAATAATAGTTAAAGCAAGAAGTGATAGCATCTAGACTGGGTTACAAGTGAAAAGAAAGAGATATGTGAGAGTTATAGAGGCAAGAGATGACAAGATCTGGCAACTGATTGGATTTGGGTAAGGCAGAGGAAACAAAGATAACTCCCAGATTTTGAACCTGTGATTTGAGGGATGAATTTATTGGAATAAAGGAGTTCCATTTAGAACACATTGAATTTCAGATGCTTGCCCAACTCATTTCTACCCCTTAGAATCACAGGTTTTGTTCATAGCTGCATGAAACTTTTCCTAATCTGCCCAGCTACTAAGTATTTCTTACCAAAACTAGCTTGTATTCATTTTTTATATATTCTGTTAGTGTATATATATATATATGTATGTATATAATTTATATATTCTGTTAGTGTGTGTGTATATATATATATATGTATATAATTTACACACCTCTCACCTGGCAGAATGTGAGCTCCTTGAGGGCAGGCAGAGACGGTGATTTAACTTTTGTCTTTGTTATTTCTAGCACTCCGGGGAGTACTTGATTACATGGGTGTTTAATGTTTTCTTACAAGATATCCAAATGGACATAATATGGGAATGGAGTTCAAGATTGTTCATTCATTTCAGTTGTATCTAATTCTTCCTGACCCTATTTGGGGTTTTGTGGTTAAAGATGCTGAAGTGGTTTGCTTTTTCCTTCTCCAGCTCATTTTACAAATAAGGAACTGAGGCAAACAGGATTAAGTGACTTGCCCCAGGGTCACTCAGGTAATAACTGTATGAGGCCAGATTTGAAGTCAGAAAGTTGATTTACTTTAGGCCCTGCACCATGTCCACTGCATCACCTTAGTTGCCCAACTTTATTAGTATTGGGCATAAAAATTTGGTAGTTGTCTGCATAGAGATGTTTGTTGAATCCCTGATAGCTGATGAGTTCACCAAGAACATGCACCCATCCTTCTTGGGGGAGGAAGAGGAGATGATCTAGCAAAGGAAACTTAGGAGGAATGGTCTGACAGAAGCTGGAGAACAGTTTCATGGAAGCTAAGCTGGATTTCAGGCACACAGGAATGGTTGATACTGTCAAGGCTTAGGGATCACATCAAGAGCTTTTAGCAATTCCTGGTAATTTCTGTTCTGAATTGTTTATCACAGACAAATTTCTATCTTAACTTGTTAATTCTTAGTGGTTGCTATTTGGACTGAGCCAGAAATGTACTTGGCTGCTTACATCTGAGTGCCAATAAACCTATGGATCATGGCTTCAGTTCCAATTTTGCTTTGATACTTCAAAGTCAGTTTAAAATAGGAAATAGGATATCCAACTGCTGATCCCTTTTGGGCAAAAGTTAATATTTTGCATCAGCTAAGACACACCGTTGCATTTCTTCTAAACTTCAGTGGGCCATTTTCCTTAAATAGGCAAACAGTTAGTGTTCGACCCATTCTTAGTGGATTCTCTCTATAAAGCTTACACCAATTCATGATTTCAGTTAACCCTGATAATATTCTCTCACTCCATTCTTGTATTTCACTTTTCACTTTAGATTTAAAGATATTAATATCTGGCATTTAGTCTTATCCTAAACATCAGCTTCTCACCCTTCACAAGCACTCAGATTGAAAGGTCACTTCTAGCTTACCAAGTGACTTGTAAAATTCTTTTCTTTAGAAAAGGAAGCCATTGTCTCCTAAGCATTTCTATGCTTACAAGCCCTTTAATTTTTTTTTTTTTTCAGGCTGAGTTTTTCCCAGTTAGGCTTTCCCTACTCCAACTCACCATATGTATATACTTCTAGCCCAGTGCTAAAAATACCCTTTCCCCTATCTCATCAATTCCAAATTTTGCTAGCTTTTCAGTCTCATCTTACCTTTTCATCTTCCTCATAATATCCAAACATGTAGTTTCTAGTCAGGCCACCTTCATCAGTGTCCTCCCCCCAGGCCTTTTATCTTGCCCTAGTCTTAAATGCTCTTCCAACCTGTTTTTCCTGTTGCAATACTATCCAGTCTTTAAAAACCTATCTTCATGAAATATGCCTTCATGCCATCACTTAGTGATTTCGATCTCAGAACTTGGTCTGCTTCACATAATATGGCACATAACTTGTATGTTGTTTTCTTATTCTTACATGTATTTTAATCCTTTCTTTCCTTGAGCTCTCTGAATGAGAAAAGTTATGTTTCAGGCTTCTTCCAATAGCAGCTGATAGGTCCTGAGTACATATAGATTGAGAAATGTATTAAATGGTCGTGTAGATTTTGAGGGCCTAATTTATACATGCTTCTTCATTCTCTGTCCTTCTATACTATGCTACCTCACTGAAATCAAAGAAGAGGGTCACTCCCTGGCCTCATAGTGATAATAACAGTGGTGAATCAAAAATCGGGAGACCTAATTGGGATTGGATCTCTGGATTTACTGTGAATTGAATACATGGATCAGTCTTGCAGAGGCTGTTCATCTGTACAATAGAGTTAACTTTAATAAACCGTACCCTACAGGATGATTGTAAGATAGGTCAGTTTAAGACCATAGATTTAGAATTGGAAAACACCTTAAAGAAATATACATCATTTAAGTTGACCTATCATTTTGTAAATGAATAAATAGGTCCCAGAAATGTTAAATAACTTGCCTGAGATCTCATAGTGGTTGAGCCATGGATTTGTTTTCCAGTCTTCGGGCAGGTTTACTTATTAGATAGCTTTTTGAATCTTAAAAGTGCTGTAAAAGTGTAAACTGATATGAGAAACAGAGAAATAAGATGATTGGGAGGAGCAAGGGAGGGATAAGCAATATCCTGTCCCCTAACTTGGTCTTCTTTTCTAATGGCCTGTTAGGATAATGACATCATAATGAAACAGCTTATCATAAGCTGAAGAGCAGCCTGTACTTAAACAGACACACTCCTGGGGGTCCTACCACAAACCTGGACTCCTAAGGCCTCTCACTGAAGGTTCTTCTTGCATATTGCACATGTAGTTCCAGAAGCTGCAATATGGGTAAAACACCATCACCACCCTTGGAAGAAACCACAGGATTCTCCCTCTCTCCATTATGGAATTGGCTACAAGAAAACATTGTCAATACGAATCCAAATTCTTGGCTTTCAGAATACGTAGCTCCAACCTGGCAAAACATCTTGTGGACTATCTTTGCCATTTGCCTGATACTAGGAACACTTACCTTTTGGAAACGAACTTTTCGGTCAATTAAGGTTATACTCTTTTTTTGTTGTTGTTACTGAGGAATTTAAGCAATTGCACAAAAGCTGTAATTACCATTAATTAATAATCTGAAGAGTTTAAATTGGGTTGGTATTTTCAGAGAAAAACTAGCCACCAAACTGGCCAGAATCCTAAAAAGTTGAAATGTCCCAAAATATTTGCTGGTAAGAGAATCAACTTAACTTTCCCAACATGTTGGGTAACCAAAATGTGTAGACTGTGTGCCATTTGGCTAGAATGCATAGTATGCATGAAGGAAAAGGAATAATGTTAAGATGAGGAGTGATACGGTGGAACCACATGGTATAGAGAACCTTTAGAAAATGGAGTGTTTTCCTTTAGCAAAGAGAACCACATAAGACTTTTTGACTACAGACTGACTGACCTGCTTATCAGATTATTTTGGAAACAAGGCATTAAAGATAGTGTGGAATATTTGGAAAAAGAACCAGGGCAGCTAGGTGGTGCAGAGGTTGGAGTCAGGAAGACCTGAGTTCAAATCCATCTTCAGTCACTAGCTGTGACCCTGAGCAAATCACTGAACCTTTGCCTCGGATTTCTTATCTGTAAAATGGGGCTAATAATTCCCACCTCAGGATCAAATGAGATAATTGTAAGGAGTTTATTAGCACCCAGACTGGTACATAGTAAGTGCTATATAAATGTTAACTCTTGTTATTATTGTTATATTGGAGACCTTCTCTGACCATAAAGGAAAGCGGAGATAAAAGGTGATAAACAACTTGACCCAGGGTGGTAGGTATAAGAGTAAAGGCAAGGAAAGGTATGAAAACTAAGGATTCACAAAGACTTGGTAAACAGATTGGATAAGAGGAAAATGAAGCAAATGTCAAAGAAAACACCAGTTTTGATCCTGAATGGCTGGCAAGAGGGCGCATCTTCACCCGAAATGGGGAAGTTGGCACAAAAGGACAAGTGGTAGAAGCAAAATACAAGAAAGCTGAGAAGCCTTTGTGCCAAATTCCCCAGCTTTGGCATTACAAGACTTGGGTTTAAGCCTAGCTCTGTGGCTTGATATATGTATGACTATGACAGTCATTTCTCTTTTCGCTTCAGTTTTCTTTGTCAAATAGGAGTAATTTATAATTGTGTGACCAATGATAAATACTTTTCTGGATTATTTTCGTCTTAGGCCCAGTCCCTTAGAGTGATGGTTGTCCCATGTATAGAAACAACCCCAAGGCAGAGGAGGGCTTATGCTTACAGCCCACCCATTGATCCTATCTCCTCATCCCCCACCCCCCATTCTTTCCTCATGGAACTTCAAATTCATAATAGAACTCATTATCCATCCCTGCCTCCTTTCAAATCTTCCTCTTTCTGTAAAGGGTACCAACTGCCTCGCTCATCTTGAGACATCTTTGGCTTTTCTTGCCTTCACCTTAGCGCCCCCCACCCTGTGCTTACAGGAGCCAGGCCATCAGCGACCTCTTTGTCTTTTTGTGCCTCCCTATCCACATAGCTCTAGCTGTCCCTTTTCACCTTGAATGACACCAATAGCCTAATCTAGGTCTCCATGCTTTGCCACAACTGTCCTGCAAGCCCTCTCCAGCCCTTCCCCATTGCCTAGACAGAATACAAGTCCTTCAACCTGACAATCTTGAACTTATTCCAATTTAGTACAATACTTGATTGTTAGGAAGTTTTTGAGTGAAACATCTGTTTGCTCATTGCATACCATTTTCCAGGCTATTATTTCTTGACCTGTCTCATCTCATCATCCTGACTACTCTCTGTGAGCCCCAAATGTACTATAATTTAGCCCAGCGTAACAAACTCACAGTCCTAGATTGGGGGTGGGGGTGGGCATGAAGGCCATTTGAGATTATAACCATTAGATGGCTTGAGAGGCCTAGAGACAGGAGGTCCTGGGTTCAAATGTGACCTCAGACACTTCTTAGCTATGTCACCTTGGGCAAGTCACTTAACCCCAATGCCTAGTCCTTCTGAACTGACACAGTATCAATTCTAAGACAGAAATTAAGGGTTTTAGAAGAGAGAGATTATAGTCATGAATTTTGTTTAATAAATTCTAGAAGAGAACCCCTGACCAAGGAGAGGAGAAGAAGAATGTAAGAGTGGCAGAGCCCAACTTAGATGAGAATTTCAGGTAGTGTTGATAATAAGAGCTAGCATTTATATATATATATATATATATATATATATATACATATACATATACATATACATATACACACATATATGTGGTTTTATAGATATGACTAATATATGAATGTAATAATATTTTATATGGTTTAATATATAATTTGCATACTGTATAATTTATATGACAATACTTAAATGTGTATATATAACAACTAGCCTATATATATATATATAGTACTTTAAGATTTGCAAAGTGCTTTATTAATCTCATATTTTGTCTTTACAACAACCCAGAGAAGTAGGTGCTCTTACTTTCCCCATTTACAAATGAAAAATTCAAGACGGGAGTTAAGTGATTTTTTCAAGGGTTACAGAGTTACTAGGTGTCACAGAGTTAGATTTGAACTTAGATCTTCTTGACTGCAGGTCCAATGCATTATCTATTGTTACCACCAAGTTTTCAATTCATCTGAATAGGGCTTGAATCCCTGGGAGAGAAGAGCAGGTGGAGAAGGTCCTGTAAGGATTGGAGGTTATCCTTTGAAGAGGGAAGGGTTCCTAAAGGCAGGGAATCTTAATCTGGGCTCTGTGAACCCTTTTAAAATTCAGATCGATAGTGAAATTTTTGTATATCAATAGAATTAAAATATCTGAACAACATCAGTTAATATCAAGTGATATTCAGATCATTGCATTTCAATAGATTCGGTTTCCCTTGAAATCCTGTGTTTGATCCATTAAAAAATATCCTAATAAGGGGGTCCATAAGCTTTACTAGACTGACAAAAGGGTCCGTGAGGTGGATGTGAAGAAATCCTGAGAGTAGGAACAGCCATCATGATGTAGTGGAAAGAAGCCCTCTATATCCCCATCTGTCAAATGGAAGTCATCCTACAGTACCATGAGGCTGGGCTGAGCTGCCCTTTTTTTATTTTTTTTTTTTTAGAGCTCAGTACATCCAAATGACCCATGTGACCTTTAGGCCCATGGTCACAGCTCTGGGACTCAGTTTCCATATCTGTAAAATGAAGGGATGGGCTAGAAACAGCAGTGTGAAACTCAAAAAGAAAAAAAGGTATGTTGATTTAGAAAACCACAAATCCACTATTGTTTTTTTCTTATTTTGTTTAACATTTCACAATTACATTTTAATCTTGTTCTTGGAAGTACTTGAGGCACCTCTGGGTATCTCTAAATCTATAGTGCTGTCATCCTAAAATGTTCACAACAAGCTTTCCTGAAAAGCCTCCTGTGCCATCTTGGAAAGGTTTATGTTATGAGTGTATGACTTGTGGGCTGTGCTGACTTGGAAAGGAGTTTGAGTTCCTTTTATTATCCTTCAAGGACAATCACATCCCAAAGACCCCCAACTTAAGGGACTGGTAGACACTACCTATGTGGTATCTATGTGTCTAGTCACCTGCCTGAGCTTTATTAACCTCATCTTTAAAGTAAGACTAGTCAGTGGTGTGTTAGGTCTAGCCCCAAACTCCTTAGTGGAGTCTGAACCAGATTAAAATGTCATTGGGAAATGTTTAACCAAAAAAAAATGCAATACCACTAGATATTGTTAACTTGTGATTAAAAAAAAATAACTTTTCTATGTCTTAGAATCAATATACAAGTATCAGTTTTATCACTTCTAAGCAGTAAGGGCTAGGCAATCAGGATTAAGTGACTTGCCAAGGGTCACACAGCTAAGAAATCTTTGAAGCCAGATTTGAACCCAGGTCTTCCCATCTCTAACCCTGGCTTTCAATCCACTAAACCACCTAGCCACCCCTTCTGTTCCTCTTAATCCAACCCAAACACTGCTATTGTACCCTTTGGGAATCAGGGAAAATTTCCTGTGGGAGAAGGGTGCATGAGGGGGAACCTTGAAGGATGAGGGATTGTAGTGGCAGCTGTGTTATAGGTGCCATTGACAGAGTCCTAGACTGAGTCAGGAAGGTTGGAAAGAAATTCCCTTAAGTGTCTTTGATAAGCTAAGCCCTCTACAAATATGATCTCATTTGATCCTCATAGCAACCCTGGCAAAAGAGATGCTGCTATTAGAGCTATTTTTACAATTGAGAAAATGGAGGCACAGAACAGTTAAGGGATTTGCCCAGGACCCCAAAGTCCACCCATGTCCAAGATGGAACTTGAACTTGAGTCTTCCTGGCTCTGGTCCTGCATTCTATCCAAAGCACTCTTGCTAACTGAAGTCAAGAAACCTCCCTCCCCTCATTTGATCAAGAATCAGGCTTTAGTCTTTCTAGCTCTGACCGTCTATGTTCTGAGGTCTCTTTTGCCTTTCAGGGTGGCATAGTATAGAGATCAGGGGTCGGCAACATATGGCTCTCGAGCCATATCTGGCTCTTTTTGCAGGAGCCATAAAGTCAATTTTTTTTTCAGGCGCTGTGAGCACTGTGCGGCTCTCATGAAATTACATTTTAAAAAATGTGGTGTTTATGGCTCTCACGACCAAAAAGGTTGCCAACCCCTGATATAGAGGGTTGGGCTAGGATCAGGAATATGGGTTCAAATCTTCCCTCAGGGACTTAACTCTCTGTGTGACCAAGGGTAAATGTATGACCTCTCTGAATCTGTTTCCTCATCTGTAAAACAGCAAGAAAAATAGTATCCACCTCACAGAGTTGCTGTGGGAATGGAAAAACCTTGAAACCAGTCTACAACATTAGTTATGATTATTATACATAAGTAGAGGTGGGGAGGGACAAATGCATTCCAGACACAATGGGCATAAAAGGTTGAAGTTTAAGGAGAAATTAGGTCAGGTCAGTTAGAACCCCAAATGCGATGGGGATATGATTGGGGATGTAGACTATAAGTGATCACCCTAAGGCAAATATTAATAATACAGAAATCGGTCTTGATCAATGATACATGTAAAACCCAGTGGAATTGCTCATTGGCTACAGGCCACAGGGGAAGGAGGAGGGGAAAGAATATGAATCATGTACCCATGGAAGAATATTCTAAATTAAATAAAAATTTAAAAAAAGGACCCCAAATGCATAAGACTGTAATCATATCAGAGAAGATAAGCTACAGCCAGATTGGGAAAGATTTTTAAGCACCAACATAGATGGTTGTGTTTTTTCCTATACCCAATAGGGAGCTATGGGAGATTTTTTTTTTTACCCAGATTTCTTTTTGTGATATGCCTGTGAAGTCGGTGGCATAAGATATTAAATTCTGTATTTCATAGATAGGGAAATAGACTTGAAGAGATGAAGTCCTCAGATCTCCAAGTTTATTGTTATTTCTACTCTATCCTAAACTGAGATGTTTAAAGAAAACAATGCCCTGGGTTGAAATAAAAACATTCTTTAGCTTTGCTTGGTGGCAATATTGTAACCAATGAGGTTTATCAGAGACACAATTATTGCTAATTGAAATAAAAGATTTTTCCAATACCCAGAAAAAGACTTCACCAGAGCCCCCATTCCCTGCTAATTGCAAATAAAAGAATGTTTTGGCCATTTAGTAACTACATTATGTTATTATGTTAAGGTTTCCAAAATATGTTCTTTAAACAAGTAGGGGGATCACTGCAGCTACTTAGAGTGCTAGGCCTGGAGTCAGGAGGATCTGGATTCAAATTTGACCTTCAGACACTTCCTAGCTGTGTGACCCAGACCAAGGCACTTTATCCCATGTTGCCTAGCCCTACTCACTCCTCTATGTTGGAATTAGTATAAGACTGAAAATAAAGTTTTAAAATATATAGGTAGCACAAGGACCCTGCTCCCCATTTTTTTGGATGAGAAAGTTAAGACTAGGGGAGGACAAGTGAATACTATTGCAATACTATTGTAATGCTCCCCAAGACTCTAAATCCAGCTTCTCATGTTACGTAGTAACGTAGGGAAGGACGTAAGTTTTGTGTAGTCCCGCCTCTCTTTTTTTTCCCCCTGATCACAACTGGGAAAACTACCTTTACCTAGGCTTTTTCTTTTGTGATCATTAATAAATCTTATAAAAGTGATTATTAATAAATCTTATAAAATATAATACTTAGAGTTATTGGATATTAATTTAAATTTTATACTAGGTAGGACACCCCATTAGAATCGGGTTGATTAATAATGTGTTGTCATATACATAAATTTAACCAACTTGTGGGTATTTTCCCTTTAGAAAGTCATCCTGTTCGCTAATATACTCCTTATGCTTTACAAGAAGGGCTCGGAACTTTTTCAAGATATAGTGTCCAGTGGTGGAGAAATAAACTCTAGATCTGCGATGAATCAAGAAAACCATAACATGTTGGTCACCCTGAACCTGCAGGAGAAAATCCTCAAAAAGCTGCAGATGGTAGAGGGCAAAGTGAAAGACTTGGAGGATTTGATCATAGCCTACAAAAACAAGAAGAATTTCACAGGGCCCTATTGTAACTGCTCAGACTGTCAGAGTCCCATGCCTACTTCTGGATTTACCTCAACATCTGAAACATGAAGCCAGCATGGGAAATCTACCCCTTTCCAGACAGGCCTCCTGTCCATCATCTTGAATGGTCTGTGGAGTACAAATAAAGACCTTCCTATCCCTCCTCTGGCTTCCGGGGACACCGGTTCACCCAATAGACTGTCTCTCTTTCCTAGAGACAGAGGAGAGGATGGTTCTAGATAAGGGGAGGGGGGTGCAGAAGGGCAAGCATGGCTTCTGCAGGTTTTGAGGCTTCCTGGGTTAATGGGGTTCAAAGTTTTGATCAAGTACCCACAGAGGCCCAACTAGTTGGCCCAACCCTGGAAATGGGAATTAGTAGAAGAGGAGAGGAATATGGGAAAGGCAATGGAGTCTGGAAGATAGTATGTAGGACTAGTTTCCTATTAGACACATAGGTTTGGTGAAAAAACTTGTGATTGGGGAAACTTCAACAAAACTTCAGTCTTTTAATTTAATTTTTTCCCCAGATTACTTGCCAATACAAATTCTTAAGCACCTTTAGTCATAGGAAAGTTGTCTAGGCAAGCTAGATGGCAAAGTCCAGTGAAGATAGCAATAGTCAAGATGACCTACCTAAGCTGTGTTACTCTGGGCAAATCACCTAGCTTCAGTTTCCTCATCTGTGAAATAGGGGTAAGAATAATACCCACTTTACAGGATTATTGTGAGGTTCAAAAGAGATGATAAATAGAAAGGACTTTGCAAGTCTTTAAAAGGCTTTATAAATTCAAGCTATTAATAGTAGCAGTAGTGCATTTAAAATAAGTGACTTGGCCAGGCCTAGAGAGGGGAGGTTTGAGGTTCAAATGTGGCCTCAGATACTTTCTAGCTGTGTAACCCTGGACAAGTCACTTAACCCCCATTGCCTAGCCCTTACCTCTCTTCTGCCTTGGATCAACATACAGTATTGATTCTAAGATGGAAGGTAAGGGTTTAAAAAATAATAATGTAAATAACTTGCCCAAGATCATCTTGCCAGTAAGTGTCAAAGATAAGATTTGAACCCAAGTCTTCCTGACTCCATGGCCTGCTCTCTTACACCCATCTTTAGTCCTTATCCTAGAATTCTGCCCTATAGAGTTCTATGCTAGTCTGATGGCCACACTAAAATGAGTCCACATTCATCAATATGGTGAGGCCCCGAGTTTAGCGTGTAGGAATGTGTAGTAGGAAGGATTCTTTTGGACCTCCTCTGTTATCAATACTCTCCATCACTAAAGAGAAGGAGCCAGCATCACCACATGGCTACTGTGGCCCCTGTGGAAGCTGCCTTCCTTCCTCCCCCACCTCCCTTTGATCTCCCTCTTCCTCTTCAGGATCTCCACCTAGTGCCCCCCATGGCAGACAGGGGCATCAGAAGCATATAGGCTAGGCTGATTCTTTAAGGGAGCCAAGAGACCATTTGGTATTCTTGCCACCTGAGGCATATAAAACCCAGTGGAGAGTCTGTTGTGGCCAGATGGCTCTGGGGAATGCCTTCTTGACCTACTGTGATAAGTGACCACAGGGACTACTGAAGTGGGGAGTAGTGTTTGATGGGGTATCCCTTTTTAAAATTATTCTTACCCATAAAATTATTTTTATTGAATTATTTTGGTCATGAGTGTCTTATTTTAATCCCTGAGCTTGAATTGCTGAGCTGCCCTGTAAGATTATTCTTACAGGGTCAGTAACTTGGATGGAGTGGAGTCATGGCAGTATCCTGCCTTTCTTCCTGTTCCAATCACGTATGGTTTCCTGGGTTTAGCCTTAGGATCATTCTAATATTCCCACTCCAGGACCAGCCTCGTGTGGAGTTTATTTCCATCAGCAGATAGCTTCTCAGGCTTTGTGGTAACAGAACAGCAACAGTTATCGCACTCTTCTCTTCCCCCGCCCCCCAACTCCATTTCTCTGTTTCTGTCTCTGTCTCTCTCTGTCTCTCTGTCATCTCTCTCTTTGTCTCTCCCCTCTCCCTCTTCTTCTTTTCCTCTCTCATGTGACATGATTATGTGGATACTCAGCAAGTTGTCACGTTGCTAAAGTTCTTGAAAATCAACGGGACCCTCCCAAGATCTTTTGTTTCTGATAGAGGTGTTCTGGGTTTAAAGCTGACTTCTTTGAGCAGTCCTCTCAGTTGAGGGGGGCGGGGTTACTGGTTGTATTTATATCTCTATCCCAGAAGACCCAAACTCAGGTCAGTAGGTAGGCATGGTTGTTGGGCAAACATCAGCAAATCTTGTGACAAGTCAATGACATCTTTCCTGACACAGTTGAATCTATATACCAGAAATGTCATACATTAGCTCCATTGAGCCTTCTGCTGACACCCCAATATCCAAAGCATTTTTGCGTATGTGCAATTAAAACAATACCTGTGACCGATTGACTCTAGTTGTGATTCTCTTTGGGCAACAACAAAGTGTAATTCTGCTGAAGTCAACATTTCCTTGAATTATTGATTCTTGGAGTCTCTTCTGTCATGGTTATAGGGGATCCTGGTACTGAATCTATAGAAGGTTCGCTTTTCCTCATAACAAAGCAATTGTAGAAGTTTTCTGGTTTCTAGTTAAATATGCTTGTACATACCTAGTGAAATAATTGGTCAACATGAAGATATGGCTTGGCTACTCTGGAAGGAGATAGTCAATAAGCATTCATTAAGCACCTACTATGTGCCTAGGCCTGTGCTAAGCCCTGGAGATAAAGAAAGACCAAAAGAAAACCAGTTCCTGTCTTCAACGAATTTATAATCTAATGGACTGTAAGAACATAAGCCATATCTTAGTGTTGATCAATCAGTACACCAGGTATGTAAAGGCATATCTAATAAGGAACCAGAAAGCTTGAGATCTATTGTTTAAGGGGGCAGCTAGCTGGTTCAATGTATTAAGAGTCACGTCTAGAGATGGGAGGTTCTGGGTTCAAATGGGACCTCAGATACTTCCTAGTTCAGTGATGGTGAAACTATGACACAGGTGTGAAAGATGGCATGCAGAGCACTCTCTGTGGGCCCATGGCAGAGCAATAACAGATGACTCAGGAATTTTTTTTTAAACCCTTATCTTCTGTCTTGGAGTCAGTACTGTGTATTGGCTCCAAGGCAGAAGAGTGGTAAGGGTAGGCAATGGGGGTCAAGTGACTTGCCCAGGGTCTCACATCTTGGAAGTGTCTGAGGTCAGATTTGAACCTAGGACCTCCTGTCTCTAGGCCTGGCTCTCAATCCACTGAGCTACCCAGCTGCCCCCAAGACTCAGGAATTTTTATCTGACCTGAGTCTGAGAGAGCACTCCCTCCTGGGAAAACCTTCACCCACCAATCTCCCCTTTGTCCTTCTTCTGTTAATAAATCTGACTGTTTTCCAAATATGTTTGATGAATTTTAATGTCAGGGCAACAAGGGACAAGGTTTGGGGAAGAAGGTAATAGGGGTTCCCTCACTGAAGGTAATGATCAGTAGTCCAAGTCTTTCAGTCCTTGGCTAAAAAGCCGGGGCTGGCCTAAGCCTTTCTGTCTGATGATGAAATCTGTTATGGCTAACCTAGGCTAAATATAAAAAGAGTATAGTCTCTAGAATTAGCTGGTACAAAAGAGATGGGTCTTTCAGGCTTGGCTCAGTCCCCCTCAGGGTGACCCCTCTGAGGTAACTGGCCATTGATCTGATTTACACAGATATTTCCCTCAGCCTAGCACAGCAAGATGCCTTCAGGCTAATGGTTTCTCTGAGCAGTTGGGAATCACAGCTATTGGGGAAATTTCCAGTCTTCCAGAAGTCTCTGGGAGCTGGCTCTCCTTTCAAATCCAAGACCAGACTCCCCACGAAAAGTCCATTAAGTTTCCCAGCAGCCCCTTGTTTGAGGGTTCCAAATGACCTTTGGCCTCTTCTCACTGCCTCTTGCATTCCATGGCATATCTATGTCAGAAATTCATTCCTTCAGATCATCCCCTTTCACGATTTCAACTTTACCACAGTCAATGTTTATGAATCTTAATACTTACCTTTAACCTTACTCAATGCTATTTTGTAATTCCCCCTCCCAAAATAAAACCCTCTACTCTATGCTATTTTACTGCTATCTAACTATTCCTAGAATAGGATATTCCCCAGAAAAAATATGGGTTAGAGATTTGGGATTTACAAAAATGACTATAGAAAATAATATGCAAATGTTGAACATAAGAACATAACCGAAATCAATAATCCTACTACTACTATTACCTGTTCTTACAATTCCAGACTAATACAACAATTCTCTATCTATGCTTATCACCATGTAAGCTATAATGCAAGGTGGCTAACAGAAACTTTTTGCTTCTGTAATTTCTAATGGTCACAAAAAGTCAGTTAAAGATCTTAGAATCTTCAGAATGTCAGTTAGAACTTGAAGCTATAAATAGAGGTGAAGTTCCAACTGACGAGGCTTTTGCCTTCTGGCTTTCAATGTGGCTGGAGGCTTTTGCTTTGGCTTAGCCTGTTGGCTTCGGCCTCTCGGTTTGGCTTTGGCCTCTCGGTTTGGCTTTGGCCTAATTGCTTCGGCCTTGTCCTGTGCTTATTTTGTCTTGGGAAAATTTAGGCCTATCTCATTTTTCTGGACTTCTCCCTGATTTCTCCATCTACATCCCTCCCCTTCCCCTGAATTTCCTTTGGGCCTTGGTGGAAGGGAGGGCTTGGTGATTAGACATTGTGGGTTTAGTTTCTAAAGACAAGTAGAGTATCCTCAAATAAGTTACCCCTAATTTTAATGATTTGATAAAGACTTTACTTAAAAGGCAGTCAAATTTTCCTGACTGGGAGAGCAGGCTCTCTCAGTCTAAACCTCAATGTGACCCATCCCCCACCATCACCCCTCTCCCTAGCAGCAGTTAGAAAACCCTGAACCTTTTTCCCTTTGATTAACCTGAGATTAATAAATCCCTTTGTTACCTACTCAAAGTCTCTGGTGAATCATTGTATCGAAGATTAAGACAAGGGTTAAAGAGAGAAGGAATCATTTTATTTTATTTCTTGAGGGGAACTGCAGGCATCCATCTTGGGAGGAAGTACCTACCTGAGACTTCCTCCAGCCATCAGTTTGACTGGCAGGGAGGAGCCCTTTTGACTCCTCCCTGAGGGACTTTAGAAACTAACAAGAGAAAATCCTCCACCTAAACCTAAACATTTCTGACTGGCCTAAACTCCTTTACATCATAGGGATACTTTCTCTGCCTGAAGGGTCCAGCCTATTTCCCCAATATCCTCTGTCTCTAGCCTTTGTGAATAAACTTGTTTGAGCTGCCCCCTCCTATATACCCCATTTCCCTTATCTCCTATATACTTTCCCTTACCTTCATTCCTCCCCAATCACCTTATAATCACTATATCCCCTTTATCCTTCCTCACACCCAAATTGCCTGAGACCCACTCAGATTACTTTATGTCCTTTGATAACAAAGAATAACCTTATCTCTAAATCTTCCATTAACACAATTTCAGCCGAGACTTTCACAAAGAACTTCATCAAAGAAATACTGTTCTGCCAATGCAGTTTAAATTCTATTGCTAAGCAACATAATAATCTATTAATTGAATACACTAACTCTTAACCTTAACACTAAACTGTTATAATACCTTATGCTAATTTCCTTATTTTGTTCTAGACATGATCTATGTACAATCTATCTACAAGCTATGATACACTATTCACAAGTTATATAGATACAACTGCAAACCCATGTTACAAGTATTTATAATTTTTACAGAGAGATTATACAAAATATACAAACAAGTATGCAATTTCCTAATCCCTGATGTTAATCACAGAAATCTATTGATTTTCCTATCTGATTAAGACCTTATGGATCTAGCTAAATATTTACATATTTATCATTTTTCCAATCAGACTCTCCTTTATCTACACGAGGTCATTAAATATATCAGTTTGTGAATTGTCTATTATTTTTTATGTGGTGTTGCATGGGATACTTATATCTATCTTCTGACTTCCTCTCCTTATTGTTGCCAGATGTTTCTCTATATTCCTGCAATCTATCTACATGCTGGATGACCCTATCGTGAAATATTGTGTGTTTTTGTGATCTACGCCACACTATTTTTTACATAAGTTCTGGTTATTGTCTGTCCACTCTTTATTTACAAGTACTTACAAAGTTCAGAGAGATTTTGCTGTCTCTGTCAGTTTTCTAAAAATTCCTCTGTCTGTTCTTACCACTTTTGTTCATTCTTTTCCTTTGAGCTGGTATTTCTTTTCATTTCTGCATCATTTCGTCCCCTTGTGAGCATTGCTGCTTGTTGTCTAGTTTTTTGTCTGTTGTCTGTACTTGAGAATTGTCATCTTCTTCTTTTGGAACTGTTTCTGGAACTTGTCTTTCATTTTGATCTATTTCTATTGTTTCTGATTGGTTTTCATTCTCAGCTCTTTCTTTATCATGTCTATTTGTATTATGATTTTCTCTATTGATGTAAGGTTTTTTTATCTTTGTGTGGGAACAGTGAATCCAGGAAGTTTTTCCTGATACTTCTACTAAACTTGGTATAGTTAGTAGAACTTTGAATGGCCCAACCCATTAACGTTCTCTCGCTGTATTTCTATTGAAATTTCTCACCTAGACTTTATCTCCTGGTTTGATATTGTGCAAAGAAAAATCCAATGGTGTTGTTGTTGGATGACACCCATTTCATACAGTTCTTTTATTCTGGATTGCTATACTTTTATGTATTTTGATAACTGGCAATCTCCTCCTAGCATCAAAATGTACCAAGGTTTACACATTTTCCCTTCCCAAATTGCATGACCATACAGCATCTTGAATGGAGAAAGATGTAAGTCTCCACTCGGACAGGTTCTGAGATGGAATAGGACCAAAGGTAGTATTTCTGTCCATTTAAAGTGAGTCTCCAAAGAGATCTTGCCATTGAGAATCTTAACCTTTCTGTTCAGTCTCTCAACTTGACCTGAACTCTGTGGGTGACAATGTACATGAAAATTGGCTTTTATCCCTAAGTTTTCATAGACCTCTTTCAACATGGTTTCTGAAAAATGAGATCCTTGATCTAAATCTGATCTAAATCCGGTCTGCATGGAATTCCAAATCTAGGAATGATCTCCTTCAGTAGGACTTTAACTACAAATGCTGCTATACATTTCTTAGCTGGAAACACTTCTGGCCATCTAGTTAGTCTGTCTACTATCATTAAGCAATACTTAAACCCTTTGTCTCTAGGCATACTGATGTAATCTATTCATATGCATTCAAAAGGAGTGTAAGCTAGTGGTTGACCCCCAAGACCTTTATTTTTAAACACTCCCTGGTTGAATTTCATACAAATTTTACACATGTTACAAACTTTTATTGCAAATGATGAAATTACAGGAGCTAGCCAAAACCTATGGACTGTATCAATCACCACTTGAGACCCATAGTGTCCTTTCTCATGTATGACATTGCATACCTGAAAGACAACTTTCTAGGCAAGATGGGTTTACCTCACTCAGAAAACCATATTCCTTCTATCTCTCTGGCCCTAAAGTTCTTTTTCCATGTCTGAATTTCCCCATCATCATAGGAATTAGTTAGATTTTCCTCCTCTATGACTGAGAGATTCAAGACATTCATCGGGCCCATTATTGCTGCATATTTGGCTGTGACATCTGCTCTATGGTTTCTTAGGGACACTAGATCTTTTCCAAATGTGTGAGATCTACAATGCATTACTGCAATCTCTTTAGGCAATTGTATGGACTCTAAAATTTCAGCTATCAGTTTAGCATACAAGATTTCTTTGCCTGATCTGGTCAAGAACCCTCAATTCCTCCATATCTCTCCTGTTGCCTGGTTGGTGAGGGAGAAAACACACACTCCTCTCACAATCACTATGGATGTAATGTATGCCCCTCCCTGACAGGATTGACTGACTAAGCCTGTAAGTTGTTCCCTTCTAACAGTTTGCCCAGGTTAGGGACCCTTGAGAGGTTGGATGGATGTTAACCTCTCTAGGTCCCAACCTGAGGTTGGATTAGTTGTTGATAAGGCTATTGATTGGCTATTGGAAATATTGTTATCTGCCTGCTCATTAATCTCCCCTTCCCAAGGACTTTGGTATAATAACCACTCAGGAAAGGTACTTGTTGGTAAAACACTATATTGAATCTATTAATGGGGTAAGGAAAACAATGTAACAGGATTGAGGATCTGGGACCCTATGGCTAATTGGTTGGCTATTAATCTAATTGTTGATCAAATCTGGAGATTGCTAGACTTGTGGAAAGTGGAGGTCTTCACCCTCTCACTAACTCTGACCTGACCTGGCCACAGCCAAGCCAGAGATTAGAGAAGGCTATTGATGTTGATGTTGATAGATGAATCAGTATACTCTCTCAGCTCTAGTATCAATGGTGTTGATTGATCACTAACTCTCTCTTAGTAAGGTACAGGCTACAGGTTTCAGACCTACCCTTTCCATCCTTCACCTCCCTCCGTCACAAGTCCTCAAGTAACATCTCTAGCTAACCTACCCTATGCAATGTCTATCTGACATTTCCTTATGGATAACTATTTAAACATTCATTACTATTATAAACTGTCCCAATGCCAGCTAAATATAAATTCGTCCCTAGCTAAGCTTTCCCTAATGGTTAGTAAGCTATGCATTTATTATGGGTTAGTATCAAGTATAATATATATGTACAAGGTTTTGTATATGATGTTTTAACTAAGAGTAAGTTAAGTACAGTTTGACCTATCAAGGAACACAAGTTCTCTTGTTTAACATGGCCAAGGTACTTTGTTCTCAAACTTATATACAATATTTACACTATGTACATGTGAAGTAGTTTTAACATGTCTATGTGTTGGACCTATGACCTAGCATGTTCTGTTTGGTTTATACTCACCAGCCTCTTTAGAATCTTTAGGATCCTGCAGGTCAAAGGATGATATCCCTTCAGGTCCCACCTGGGTTTGATTGATATTATATAATGGGCTCTTTAGCTTGGTAATGGTTGGTATCTGACTGCATATCTCCCTTCCCAAAGAAGCTATGAATAACCACTTCAGGAAGGTACTTTAAAAGCTTTGACTGTATTTAAAGAAAGAGGGGATAATGGGATTGGATAATGGGATTGGAAAACCCTAATTAAATTTGGTAATGATAAATCCTTAAACTGTAGGCAAGTAATGAATCAGGATGGTTAGCTTCTCTCTGGTCCAGCCTGGCCACAGCCACACCAGAGTAGGCAAATTGCTGCTTGATGTTTTAGCTTCTTCTTTGCTAGATGATATGCCTAACCAGTCTTTGGGATAACCACCCCTTTCCACCCTCTTCTTCTTCTCCTGCCCACTTCCCAGATCCCTCCCGGGCCCTGGGAAACCTAGATAATTAAGATGATTTATTTCCTAATATCTAGGGGCAGTAGAATCAGAGATGATGGTCTGGGTTCAGGTTGATGATGTTAACAGGAACAAACAGGAGGATCTTGCAAGGCTGAGTCAGGATCCACAGATCTCAGGTCTCAGGGAAAGAAAGGACCCCTTCCAGGGCTGCCAGGGTGTTTTATACCCCCCTGGGCCAACTGCTCTCTCCCCTGTTCTCACGGCCCCCTGGGAACATTCCGATATCCAAAGGATCCACCTGTCAATCAACAGTGTGGATTCCTGGCTCCCAGGGTTTCAATATAACACCTAGCATGTTCTGTTTGGTTTATATTCACCAGCTTCTTTAGAATATTTCTTGTCCATCAGCTAATATTCTGATGCATGCATTCTAATGTGTGAATGTGCTAGCTTACACCTTTGATTTGTATCTGAATATATAAACCTTGTGCCATTCAAACCTAATCTTGCACAGTTGTTCTTGTTGCCATTGTGATTCTTCTGGTGGAGTTGTCCAAGTCACATAGGTGTTATAATAGTTCAGGTCATTGTGTAGTCCTTGTGCAATGTCTCTTTGTGGTATCCTTGTGATATCCTTGTCCTGATGTCCTGCTGTTCTTTGGGATCTCATCTAGTCTTCCTCTGTGCTGTAAACCCATCTTGACAGATGTCAACTTGATTGTAGCATGTTGTCTTGGATCTGGAACCAGTGCGTGATTGTGTAGCATTGTGTTGTGTTCTAAAATATTTGTGTTGCCACAAAAAAATTTTTTTTGTCTTCTTATGAGAGTCTTTAAAGATTATCTCTGTTGTTATCTGGCTTTGTGTTTACTCATCACTGTCACTACTGAGGTCTTGTATGGATAGATTTTCAGATTGCTGCAGTTCATGTATCATTTGGGTTTCTAACTGCTCTTTGTCTATGGTCTGACTGTCTGGCTGCTGCTGTTCATCTATAATTTGGCTTTCTGGCTGGTCTTCCTCTATGATTTGACTTTCTGGCTGCTACTGTTCATCTATTGTTAGGTCTTTTTGCTGAGGCTTTTCTTTGGAGGACTTTATGTGTGTGAAGTGGTACCATGCTTCCTTGCCCTTAACTTTTGCTGCTGCGGGTGTTACCAAAATAATTTCATTAGGTCCAACCCATTTTTGTTCTAGTACTGACTTTCTGGTAAAGTTCCTGATGTATACAGTGTCTCCAGGTTTGAAATTGTGTAAGTTGTAGTCTAATGAGATTCTTTGTTGGATTAAGGCTAATAGGTGTAGTTCATCTAGCCTTTCCTTTAATAGAGTGATATACTCAAAGATCTTGCATTCTATACCAAGGTGTGATAGATAATTCGTGTCTTGTGGAGCTTTTCCATGCCATGGTAGTTGCCCATATAGTAACTCGAATGGAGGTAGGCGAGTTGAACTATTTGGTTGGTTTCGGATATGGAAAAGTGCTATTGGCAATGCATCTGGCCAATAGCACTTTGAGATGACTTTCTGCACAGAGCTTTCCTAACATTGTCTTGAGATGTTTGTTAGTCCATTCAATGTGCCTGGAAGACTGAGGTCTGTATGTAGAGAATAAATGTCTTTCTATCCCGAGCACCTGGTAGACCTGGTTCAGAATGGAATTAGCAAAATTACTACCAGAATCAGATGAAATTATTACAGGAATAGAGAATCTGGGTATTATTTCTCTTAGTAGGATCTTGCTTGTTGATATGGTCAATTATGTGAATGGTTTTCCAAATATTGAACCATCCTTGCATTCCTGGTATAAATCCCACCTGATCGTGGTGAATGATCTTCTTAATTACTTGCTGGAGTCTTTTTGCTAGTATTCTATTTAAGATTTTTGCATCTATATTCACTAAGGGGATTGGTCTGTAGTTTTCTTTCTCTGCTTTTGATCTACCTGGTTTTGGGATCAGTATCATATTTGTGTCATAAAAGGAATTTGGTAGAATTCCTTCTTTCTTTATTATGTCAAATAGTTTGTATACTATTGGGATTAGTTGTTCTTTGAATGTTCGATAGAATTCACTTGTGAATCCATCAGGCCTTGGCAATTTTTTCTTAGGGAGTTCTTTGATGGTTTATTCAATTTCTTTTTCGGATATGGGATTATTCAAGTATTCTATTTCTTCTTCTGTTAATTTAAGCAATTTATATTTTTGGAAATATTTATTGCCATATAATTGGGTAAAATAGTTTTTAATGATTGCCTTAATTTCTTCTTCATTAGAGGTGAGGTCTCCCTTTTTATTTTTGATAATGTTAATTTGGTTCTCTTCTTTCCTTTTTTAAATTAGATTGACCAGTACTTTGTCAATTTTATTTGTTCTTTCAAAGTACCAGTTTCTAGTCTTATTTATTTACTCAATAGTTCTTCTACTTTTGATTTTATTAAATTCTCCTTTAATTTTTATGATCTTTGGTTTAGTTTTCATCTGGGGATTTTTAATTTGTTCACTTTCTAGTTTTTTTACTTGCATGCCCAATTCATTGATCTTTGCCCTCCCTAATTTGTTAATACATGTACTCAAGGATATAAATTTCCTCCTGAGTACTGCTTTGGCTGCATCCCACAGATTTTGGTAGGATGTCTCATCATTGTCATTGTCTTCAATGAAATTATTAATTGTTTCTATAATTTGTTCTTTAACTGATTTTGGAGAATCAAATCATTTTATTTCCAATTAATTTTTGATTTGCCTATCCATGTACCCTTACTAATTATTATTTTATTGCATTATGATCTGAAAAGGTTGCATTTATTATTTCTGCTCTTTTGCATTTGTTTTTCAGGTTTCTCTGCCCTGGTACATGGTCAATCTTTGTGAATGTACCATGTGCTACTGAAAAGAAGGTGTATTGCTTTTTGTCCCTATTTATTTTTCTGCACATATCTATTAACTCTAATTTTTCTAAGATTTCATTCACCTCTCTTACCTCTTTCTTATTTATTTTTTGGCTTGATTTATCTAGCTCTGATAGGGGAAGCTTCAGGTTTCCCACTAGTATAGTTTTACTATCTATTTCCTCTTTGAGCTCTGTCAGTTCCTCCTTTAGAAATATGGGTGCAAATATGTTGAGTACTGATATTTCTTCATTGTCTATACAGCCTTTTATAAGGATGTAATTACCTTCCCTATCTCTTTTAACCAGATCTATTTTTACTTTGCCTTTCTCAGATATCATGATTTCAACTCCTGCCTTCTTTTTCTCAGTTGAGGACTAATAGATTTTGCCCCAGCCTTTTACTTTTACGCTATGTATGTCTACCTGCATCATGTGTATTTCTTGTAGACAACAAATTGTAGGATATTGGTTTCTAATCCACTCTGCTATTTGCTTCCATTTTATGGGTGAGTTCATCCCATTCATATTCGGAGTTATGATTATCAACTGTGTATTCCCCAACATTTTGATTCCCTCTCCTTATCCTACTTTTTCTTCTTTCACTATTTTCTTCTACACCAGTGTTTTGTTTTTAATCAGTCTCCCTAATCCCCTCCCTTATTTTACTTCCCTTTCTCCCCCTCCCTTCTTATTCCCATTTTATTTTTCTTTAGGGTCTTTTTAAGCTACCCCCCATGCTCTTCCTCCCTAGTATTGCTTTTCTCCCCACCAGTCTGTTTGTTACCCTTCAACTTCTCTATAGGGCACAAATCACTTCTCTGCCCCAATGGATCTGATTGTTCTTCCCTCTTTGAGTTAATTTCAATGCACATAAGAATTGATTAGTTCCTGTCTCCAACCTCTTTATGCTTCCAGTGTATTGGTCTCCTCTCCCATCATGTGCTTCTTTATGGAACATAAATTTACTCCATTTTGTCTCTTTTCCCCTTTCTCTTAATATTATCCTCCTTTTTTACCTCTAGTTTTATATGTATTCATATATATTATATATATGTGAATATATATATATATATATCTTTATATTTCCTCCTATACAGTTTGTCACTGTTCCTTCTAAGTGTACTTCTTCTAGCTATCCTGATGATAATAACAATTTTTAAGAGTTACCAATATCATCTTTTCTTATAGGGATACAAATCATTTGAACTTATTGGGTCCCTTAAAAAAAGGTTTTTTTGTTTATTTGTTTGTTTTCCCCTCTCTTAATTACCTTTTGGTGATTCGCTTGAGTTCTCTGGATGTCAAATTTTCTGTTTAAGTCTGGTTTTTTTTTATGAATACTTCGAAGTCTTCAATTTTATTAAATGACCATACTTTCCCCTGCAAGAGTATAGTCAGTTTTGCTGGGTAGTTGATTCTTGGTTGTAGACCCAGTTCCCTTGCTTTTTGGAATATCATGTTCCATGCCTTTTGACCCTTTCAGTGTAGATGCAGCCAGATCTTGTGTTATCCTAACTGTGGTCCCTTGGTATCTGAATGACTTCTTAGCAGCTTCTAATATTTTTTCTTGGTCTGGTAGTTCTTGAATTTGGCTATAATATTCCTGGGAGTTGTCAGTTGTGGATTAAATGTAGGAGGTGATCTGTGGATTCTTTCAATCTCCACTTTCCCCTCTTGTTTGAGGATTTGGGGGCAGTTTTCTTGGATAATTTCCTGTAGGATAATGTCCATGCTTTTTCTTTTGTCATAATGTTCCAGTAGTCCAATAATTCTTAAATTATCTCTTCTCAATCTGTTTTCAAAATCTGAGGTTCTGTCAATGAGGTATTTGATATATTCCTCATATTTTTCATTCTTTTGATTTTGTTTTATAGATTCTTGCTACCTTGTGAAGTCATTGCTTCTAGTTGTTGGATTCTAATTTTTAAAGATTGAATTTCATCCCTGGCATTTTGTTCATCCTTCTCCTTCTGATCTGATTTCCTTTGTAGGTCGTCTTTCACCTTCTTTGCCTCATTTTCAAGCTGGCAAAATTTGGCTTTTAAGACACTATTTTCTTGTTTTAGTTTATGTATTTCCTTTTTCAAATTGTCTTCAGCCTCTCTTAATTGTTTTTTGAATTGTATTTTGAGTTTTTCCAAAGTCTGTGTCCAATTCACTGGAGTTTCTGTGTTTTTACATGGAATTCCTTGGTCTTCCTCTGTTTCATTTGCTCTTTGTTCATTTTCTGAATAGAAGCTGTCAATTGTAATTTCTTTTTTCTTTTTCTGTTGTTTGCTCATATTTTTTCCTTCTTTCCCCCCTGTAATTATCTGTAATCTTGCTCCTCTGATTATTTGCTGGATCTGTGGGTTTGGTCTATTCTGTGCTGAATGTGCTTTTTCTTTGTTCTGCTGACTTATTAGGGTAAGCTGATAGTTTTAATGAGCTCTGATATAAGATCTTCCTCAGCTAGCAACAGAAGTTTGTAGCTACTTTCTCTGTAGTTTATGGAGGAGGGGTGTTGGAGCTTCCCTGCCCTCTGAAGACTTCTTATCTGCCCTGTTGATGGGATTAAGCCAGAGTTGATCTGCAGAGCTAGATATGCTCTGAGACCAAAACTTCGGGGGGCGGGGAGTGCAGGGGGGCCTAAGATGGAGCGTTTTTGCTGCAGTTAGGCTGCCCTCTCTGCGTTTCACCTCCAGCTGCTTCCCTGCCATCTGTGGTCAGAGCCCTGAGCCTGGCACAGCTGTGCCAGCAAGGCTTTCCCTCTGGACTAGGGCCCTTGCCCACTCAGAGATTCCAGGAACCACTAGAGACTCAGTACAGCATGTGGGGGAGGGATCCTAGGATCTTGCTTCTACCTTACCCTCAAACCCAATATTTTAAGTGTGGGAAGCCAATAAGAGAATAGATAAAAATTTGAGACCCCTCTTTTGACACCTCTTATGATCCATACCTTTTCTTATTGGAAAAACATTATAGACTTATTGGAAAGCTTTGAGTCCATAACCAGACCAGAAGCTACTGAGTTAACAATTTCTCTCCTTGACAATTTCTCTCCTTGATAATTAAGAAGCCTAAACCCTAAAAAATATATTACTTAGATAAGGACTGGAGCCAGACAATTTAGTCCAGACTATCTGACCAGGTGCAGATCTGTAAATCAAGGCAGAACGCAATTAGTAAACATCTCCATGAAATTTATTTCTGCTCCCAGAAGTAAACCCCTACTAATTGGTGGTTGGAATTTGGCCCTTGTCCTTGCACCCATATCTCTACTTTTTAGACTTTAATGGATTGTGTATGATTTGTAATCCCTTCACAGCTGTTACTCTTTCTTTGTGTTCTTTATTTGAAACCAGTATAAAATAAAGTCCAAATCCCTTAGCGTTAGAGCAACATGGGCTAACCACTAGTCTGGTTGTTCTCATTTTCTTTCTCCTGCCTTAACAATCCTAAGCCACTAACACCACTCAGGACCCCAAAACCAAATAGGGGGTTAGCTCCCTATATTTAAGAATTCAGGCTTTTTTTTTTTTTGGTGTACCTCTTGAGCTAAGTCTTGAGCACCATAAAATAGGAGGATCCTCCAGCTCTGTTCTGTTTTTAGATTTGGTTTTCTTTCCCTTGGAGCCCTTTGTTTTTTATCTCGGTGTGGAAGGATTTTGGTGATCTGAAGTTTTGCTGCACCTAAGCCACCATCTTCCCATAATTCCCCCCCCAAGCTTTGCTTTTTTCAATGGCTTTATGTATTATATTCAGATGTAGTTGGAATTTTGTTCAATTAAGCTTTATATTATTGGTCTTATTCCATCTGTGGCTTCTTTGCTAAGTCTATATTGAGAAATTCTTAGTGATATCCCTTCTGTTACTTTAACCTTCACTAGTGTTGCAGATTTCAACAACCCCACATGTGTTGAATGTTTAGCTTACACCCTGTCTGGTATTTCACTGGGAATCACAAAAATTTCATTTGTCTCCTGTTCTTGTCCCTCTTCTAATTGCCTCCAGGAAAAGCATTAGATAAAATTTCAGTGCATTTTTGGGCAAGTATAGAAAAATTTTCCTAGATGGATTGCACTGGATAGTGGCCCCTATTTTACATAAAAAATCTCTGCCTAAGAAATTCAAAGGACATTCAGGAATCAATAAAAAGGTGTGATCAATGGTCAAGGGACCCAAAGTTACCATTTTGGATTTTAGTTTTGGTACTCTTTGAGTTTTTCCTGTAGATCCCATTACTTGCCCTGATACCACTATTTTACTGTTCTCAGGAGATGTTTTTAGCACTGACCTTGTTACTCCTATATCTATTAATGCTGGATATATTTCCTCTCCTACTTTTATTATTATATGAGGTTCAGTATTAGGGTTGCATGAGCATGGAGATTTGGGGATATCGGGATGTCTGTGTTGGTCATTGACCCTTTAGATCAGTGATTCGCAAAATGGGAGCTACCACCCCCTGGTGGGTGCTGCAGCAATCCAGGGAGGAGGTGATGGCCACAGGTGCATTTATCTTTCCTATTAATTGCTATTAAAATTTTTTTTAAAAATTAATTTCCAGGGGGCTAAGTAATATTTTTTCTGGAAAGGGGTGGTAAGCCAAAAAAGTTTGGGAACCACTGCTTTAGATGTTAAATGGATTGAACTCTTTTACATTAGGGTTCAATGTAGATTTTTATCAGTATATCATTGATATATCCCTCTGGTGTATTATCCCTATTGGTTATATCTCCAGGGGGTCTGCTCTTTTGAGTCATTGGAGATATTGATTGTTCCAACCCGTTGGGCCATTCTACAGTTTGCTTGGATATTTTTTTCCTCCAGTTCAGTTACAGATTTTTCTTTGGAGGCATTAGAGCACCACAAGATTTTTGAATCATTTATATTTGCTTTTGCTTGTTCCTTTTGTTCTAGAATTTCAGTTCCAACCTACAGTTTTCCCCTTTTGCTATGCTACTTTTGTTTTGTGGTGAGATTTCTTATAACTCCCTATCATTAGAACTTGTTTCTTTGTATTCTTTGTTTTCTAAATTGTTGCTTACTGTTAACTGTATTGTTTGTGCTCTATTCATTGCAATAATATCTTCATCCCCTTCTTTCCTTGTCTTTTTTATCACTGTTCCATAAACTTATACCTTATTTCAGTAACATCTTTTTGCATTTACAATTCCTCTTCCTCTTATTCTTTAGTTTTATATTTTCTCTTTGTACCCACTGGCTTTATTTCAATGCGTTTTCCCTCAATATCATTTTCTCCATTCCTTTTCCCATCATTATTTATTTTTTTAACCTTAGTATATGGCTTCATAATTGACTTTGCTTTGCATTCCCTGAAACTATGAGCAAATATTTTGATTTCTCTTCCTGTTGGATGTATTTTTTCATTGTCTCTAAATAGGTTGCTTGAGCTGGATTGTTTGTGCAGCTATGGGAACAGCATTGTGTTTGTCTATTATTGTATGATGTGTTATTTCTCCAGGATCCCTTCCTATCATTTGCTGTGTCTAATTGAACTTTGAGCCTGCAATTTCTTTCTTTTTTTTTTTTTTACAGATTAATTCAAAGTTTAATACACATAAACTATTACTGGTGAATACCAAGGAAAAATATCAAAATTTGTGATTGCTGATGTATGCCATTAGGAATTTTATTTTATTTTATTTTTTTTTTTTTTTAAATTTTAAACCCTTAACTTCTGTGTATTGACTTATAGGTAGAAGATTGGTAAGGGTAGGCAATGGGGGTCAAGTGAAGGAATTTTATTTTTGTTACAAATTATATAGTAATGGTGTTGTCACTATGCATGAGCTACGCTGCAGAAAGAGCAATTGCATTAAATCTTAGTTCTTCTGGGTCACGTTCCATGAACTTCTTGCAAACTTCTATGGCATCCTCTAATAAAGTATCATCACTAGTTTTTCCATGGTTAATTGGAAATGGCTTGCGTCCATCTAATTCATAGAGATGCCCATCTACATGAACTAATGCAATAAAATGCAGATCTACTTTTTCTTCTATACTTGGTGCCTCTGTCTGACCTTCATGGGCACTCGATTCATGAGTAACTCGAATAGCTTCATATTTTTCTAGGTATCTGGCTCTTTCTTCAGGACTCATACTTAGGGAATCTTCCAAGAATTTTTTCAATGTTGATCCAGATTCAAAATTCATTTTGTCTTTGTTGTTAGCAATGGCATGGATCAGCCCAATTGTTCCACAGGCATTACTGATGGTTTGCTTCATGAAATATACTGATTCTGTGACGTCTTGTCCTTCTGATTTTATTTTTTCTTCCTCTTCTATTCTGAATACTTCATACTTTTCTGCAATTGGTAAAAGAAGCAATACCGCACAGACTGGCCATGGCACCATGCTAAGGAGTTCAGGTTCCATACCATATACATCAACAAACTGCCAGTTGGGGTGCAGACCTAATTGTTTAAGAAACTGGTTGGTGACCTTGGGATTGGCCTCCAGAGGCAGCCAGTGGTGACTCTCCATGGCCAGCTTGTTAGGGTTTCAGATCCATCTCCCCACTCCGCCTCTGACAGCCACAGGCGCCCTGCAATTTCTTACTATGTGTCCCAATTTCCCACATAAAAATCATTAAGGCAAGGTGTTTGTCTATTTTGTGCGAAGTCTCTCCTAGGTCTGTATGATTGTAACATTGCCAGATTTTTTTACCTCATCTATTTCCTTTTGCCTTAGTTTACTGTTTGCTTCCTTTAACTGTGTTCTAATTCCAGAACTAATTCATTGTGTTCATATTTGTTCTTTGTCTCTTGTGAAAATGTAAGTAACTGTATGTCTGAGGTCTTCTAATCCCAAGGATTCCCAATCAGGGCAATGGAGACAGAAGTAAGTTCTTACTGGCAGACTACTCCCTTACAAAAATTGTCTCCTGATATGCTGGAGATTTTGTTCTGAGAGGTCTGTAAAGTCAAGGACATTCTTTGCTGTTTCAAAAACCCTATCCAGAAACTTTGAAGGATGTTCCCCATTCTTTTGTTTTAGTTTCCCAAAATGTCCCCATGTATCAGGGCACTTAGAATAGATTTCCATTGCTTCTATAAGATCTTCCCTAGCTCTACAGAGATAAGTTAAGTTTTGGTTGCTGGATAGTTCAAGATGTCTTCCCTCCTCAGACCAAGACAATAAATTATGGTTGGTTCTAGTTTCACCTATGAATTGATCTTTTTCTCTTTGAGAGATCAGCTCTGACAACAGGATTTCAGTGTCCTCAAAGGTTGGATTTTATAGCCAAATTGCACACTTGAACTCCTTTATCATACCATTTTGGCATTATCTTTTTCAGGTTCTCTAAGTCCCCAGCTTCAAAAGGTTTATGGATTTTTACTTGGATTATGCCTTGGTCTGCTTGTAAACTTGTCTGGTCCCTCAATGGTAGGATTAGTGTTGCCCCCTCAGTTTCATCTTTCTTTCCCTCATAGCTACATTATTTTGTTTAGTATTGTTTATTTGTTTATCATTTGTATTGCTTTTGTCTCTTTCCTCAGTCAGTTCCTTCACCATTTGTCTCAATTGTGTGATTTCTTCCCTCATTGCATGCATCATTATTTTTTTTTAAACCCTTACCTTCCATCTTGGAGTCAATACTTTGTATTGGCTCCAAGGCAGAAGAGTGGTAAGGGTAGGCAATGGGGGTCAAGTGACTTGCCCAGGGTCACACAGCTGGGAAGTGTCTGAGGCCAAATTTGAACCTAGGACCTCCCTTCTCTAGGCCTGGCTCTCAATCCACTGAGCTACTGAGCTGCCCCATGCATCATTATTTTTAGTTCATTGTCCTTTGCCTTTTTCCCCAAAACCAATCTCACACATTTCTTTATGGCATAGTACAATTGAATTAATAAAAATATTGCTTCTGCCAGCACTGGTATATATGAGATACATCTGTCAAGGCCTTTCTTCAACCACTGGAAACTATCATACAAATTCAAGAGGAAATAGATATAATCTGGTATCATGACGAAAAAGAAGGTGTAACACACATAGAGAAACTGGGATACATATGCCATATACCCTGTGGCTATTGGGAGTTTGTTTGCCCTTGTTGGGCTTAGAAACCTTTGCACAGTTAAGGTTGTCATTTAACTCTTTGTCTTTAAGAGTTCGCCCCACCCCCCAGAATGAGTGGTGTGTTCTGATTGGGCAGCTGGTTGCTGGGCAGACTCCCCCACTGACTGAACAACTGTTTCAAGATGGCGACCTCCTACTCCCACACTGGCTCTGCCCCTGTGAGTAGGCCCCAACCTCCTCGGCACTCCCCGCTGTCTTCTTGACCCCTAAAGTTGTTAAACTAGGCAGATTTTAAACCCAACTGGCTCTGCCAAATGTAAAAAGGTAGGGAAAACCCTGTGTTGTTGATATGAATGACTGGTCAAGTGGTTTGGGTAACCTGACTTGTCAGGGTATTCCCTCCTTTAGAACAGAGAGCAAATGGCCACCTGCTGTTTTTTGTTTTTTTTTTTTTTAACCCTCACCTTCCATCTTTGAGTTAATACTGAGTATTGGCTCCAAGGCAGAAGAGAGGTAAGGGTGGGCAATGGGGGTCAAGTGACTTGCCCAAGGTCACACAGCTGGGAAGTGTCTGAGGCCAGATTTGAACCCAGGACCTCCTGTCTCTAGGCCTGGCTCTCAATCTACTGAGCTACCCAGCTGCCCTCTCCACCTGCTGTTACTAGTTAGACTGGAATGATGGGCAAAGTGTTGCAGCAGTCTGTGACAGAAAAAGAATACTTCAGGAGAAAGGAATAAACGTTTGGCTAGGGGATTTTGCTTTAACTTTAGTATCCTTTGAACAGAGCTGCCAGAGGGAGAGCAATAACAGACCACTCAGGAATTTTGATCCGACCTGAGTCTGAGCTCTCCCTCCTGGGAAAACCTTCACCCACCAATCTCCCCTTTGTCCTTCTTCTGTTAATAAATCTGACTGTTTTCCAAATATGTTTGATGAATTTTAATGACAGGGCAACAAGGGACAAGGTTTGGGGAAGAAGGTAATAGGGGTTCCCTCACTGAAGGTAATGATCAGTAGTCCAAGTCTTTCAGTCTTTGGCTAAAAAGCCGGGGCTGGCCTAAGCCTTTCTGTCTGATGATGAAATCTGTTATGGCTAACCTAGGCTAAATATAAGAGTATAGTCTCTAGAATTAGCTGGTACAAAAGAGAGGGGTCTTTCAGGCTTGGCTCAGTCCCCCTCAGGGTGACCCCTCTGAGGTAACTGGCCATTGATCTGATTTACACAGATATTTCCCTCAGCCTAGCACAGCAAGATGCCTTCAGGCTAATGGTTTCTCTGAGCAGTTGGGAATCACAGCTATTGGGGAAATTTCCAGTCTTCCAGAAGTCTCTGGGAACTGGCTCTCCTTTCAAATCCAAGACCAGACTCCCCTCCCCCCCCCAAAGTCCATTAAGTTTCCCAGCAGCCCCATGTTTGAGGGTTCCAAATGATCTTTGGCCTCTTCTCACTGCCTCCTGTATTCCTTGGTATATTTGTGTCAGAAATCCATTCCAAAAAAAAAAGAAAAGAAATCCATTCCTTCAACTCCTAGTGATGAAACTCTCTCCACCCAAAGGTAATCAGCAACTATTTTGAAATTTTAACCTTAGAGTCTTCTGGGAACATTGGGAAGCTGACTTATTCAGTGTCACTAGTCAGCATTTCTCAGAATAAAGACTTGAACACAGTTTACCCTAACTCTGAGATCAGCTCATAACCCATCATTTCATGCTGTCTCATCATATCTTCCTATAATGTTCTTCAAAATCCAACTGTTATTGGCAATACCAGTAACATACTGTGGTATCTGTTTTCTGACAGCCTACCAGCATTATTATTGGTATTCATTTTAGTTTTTAGTCATATCTGACTGTTCTTGACCCTATTTGGGATTTTCTTGGCAAAGATACTGGAATAGCTTGCCATTTCCTTCTCTAGATCATTTTACAGATGAAGAAACTGAGTTAAACAGGGTTAAGTGACTTGCCCAGGGTCCCACTGCTAGTAAGTATCCAAGGCCAGATTTGAATTCATGAAGATGAGTCTTTATGACTCCAGTCCTGGCACTCTCTTGCACCACCTAGCTGCCCCACTGATTATTGCTAGCTTAACTAATTAATTGATAGCCATATGACACATGACAAATGTGATCTAAAGTTTCACCCACTCATCAAGGAATTTGAGAAGGGCCATCTATCCCTTCACTGCCATGATGCTAGATGAGAGTAGAGGGATAGGCAAAATCTAAGATAGCTAAGGCTTGAAATCTCCTCCATAGTCTGAGAGGGATATTGAGTTAGAATTATATCTAACTTACTGTCCCTCAAAAATCTCTAGTCTAGGGATATAGTAGGTTCAGAAAACAAACAAACACATGTCTGATCTTTTAGGAGGGGCAAGGAATCCCCAAGCTTATACCTGCCAAATTGGTCCTTTCTCACCAAATGTTGCTTTCACAAAAGTCTATCACAAATCACCCTCTGTCCAGTAAACTCAACTATCCAAGCAAAATAGCAAAAAGAATTTGTAGAAATTATACAGATTAAATTATAATAATAGATACACAAAAGTGAATGAGTTCTACACAGCTGGAAATGAGATAAGATCTCAGCTCACCCAGAAGAAAGGGAACAATTTTAAACTGAGGATTTCCATTCTTAACATTCTTTAGAATTTCAAACAAGCCCAGGAACAGGATGAGACCAGCTTCTGAGGAACCATTTTAAATGTCTCTCTCTTTCTCTACTACCTTCCAAAAGGTTCTCTTTCCATGTGTGTCTCCAAAGTCTACCTCAAACCAATTCAAGAGAACTCTTAAATTGGTATACGGCCTCATTCTCAACATGCTCTTTGCCAAATAGTAATATCTTTCTTAGCATATGCAGTCTGCAGCACAGGGCTATCCCTATCCCACCTGGCTTGGCAGGGAGTTGTTACAATTGTAAAGTAAAGCTGGATGTTTCAATAAATCCCACTCAGTCCCCAAGATGGAGTTTAGTCTGAATAAATCCAGAACTTATGTTCTGGAACATGGGTTCTTAATCAAATTAGTTGTTGGTTAATTTTGTTTGTCTTTTCAAAAAGCAAGTCTTTTTTATTTTCAGATTTTTCAAGCTTATTGTACTTTTTTGGAGAGAATTAATTTTTGGTTTTCTGGTGTTTTTTTAATTGCATACTAAATTTTATTAGTCTTTTTTTCTTTCTTTTAAAAAATATAAGTATTCAGGGATATATTTTTTCCCTTGAGGATTCCTTTAACACCGTACATTTTGGCATTTTGTCTCATTGTCATTCCCTTTCATTTGAAAATTTTTAAACATTTGGTATTTGACCCACTCATTGAGATGTTATTTTAGTTTCCATTACGGTCAACATCTTTTCATATTTTGTTGATTACAATTTGGTTACATTGTGGTCTCTAAGGGATGTGTTTAGGATTTCTACCTTTGCACACTTGTTTATGTTTTTAATTTCTCTAGCACAAAACCAATTTTTGCATAGATTCAATGGGAATCTAATAAATACACATACATTCTCTAAGATTTTGAGACTTAGAATGTCTATAAAGATTTGGATTGTCTTAATACTTTTAGTCTCCAAATGTCTATAAAATTTATTTTTTCCAATATAGTTCAAGTCTGTAGTATCTTTCTTGTTTATCTTCCATTTGGATTTATTGTGCTCAGAATGGCATTTGGGTCAAATTAAATCAGTGAATCACTAGTTCAGTCTTTGTTCATTTCAATTAGCTTTGCCCTTTAACAACTTGGTTACTCAGTTCTTCAATTTATATGTTTAACATTGATACTGTTTCATCAACTATGATGTAGTTTCCATCTTTGTTTCTTCTCTTGGCATTTATGTTCGCTATTGCCTTACTTGGAATCAGGATTAGAACTTCTATTTCTAAGATTCAGCTGACACATAATAGATTTTATTTTATCTCTTTGCCTTTGTCAATGGCAACAAAATTGTTGTGTTGTTTCCCACCCCCATTCCTTTCTCTTGTTAAAAGTGGATTTTCAAGAGCTGAGTGGTTTCTAAAGTGTTAATATAATTAACTCCCTTCCCCTTTGTTTTATATTCACCATTTTGCAAAGTATTGCTGTAGCACATACAGCAAGATCAGCTTACAACAAACTGGCTTCCTTTGGTCTCTTGTTGCAGCCTCTAATTGCTTTATTATTGGATAGGAAGACTTTGATAACCCCAGGAAGTCTGCCCCTTTTCTTCATCTTGTCTCACAGAGGATATTTGGTTCCCTTTGATCTATGCTAGACTGTTATGCTAACAGGGACATATTCCTGTTTGCTTTTATAATGAGTGATAAGCATCCTCTTTTGTTGTGTCAAGATTTACCTTTCCTCTGTAGTGACCAAACTATTTTATAATAAGCCCTCTCATTGCCTGATAGCTGACAGAATAGTATAGGTATTTGTTGTTGTTGTTGAGTAGTTACAGTTCTGACCCTTCATGACAACATTTGAGGCTTTCTTGGTAAAGACACTAGAATGATTTGCCATTTTCTTCTCTATCTCCTTTACAGAGGAGAAAATGGAGGCAAACAGGATTAAGTGACTTGCCCAGGATCACACAGCTGGTAAGAGTCTGAGGCCAGATTTGAACTCAGGAAGATGAGTTTTTGTGACTCCCGCCTGGCACTCTATCCACTGAGCCACCTTGATGATATTACTAGCTGAATTATGGGACACACATGTCCATCAATTTCTAGTAGAATGTCTTGCTTCCTAGCTATGTGACCTTGGGCACGTCACTTGGCTCCTAGCCCTTACTTCTCTTCTGTCTTGGAACCAATACTTAGTATTGTTTCTAAGACAGAAGGTAAGGATTTAAAAAAAAAAAAGGAAGGTGTCTTGCTGTGAGTGAATTAATTGCAGTTTCCTGTTTTTGTCTCATACTGACTAACTGGCTGGATTATCCAAGGAAAAGAAGGCTCATGCAACATTGTCATTTGCTTTCTTTTTATTTGTATATTCAGTTCTTTCACATTCAAGGTCACATTTAAGTTTATTTTTTCCATTATCATGTTCTTTTTTTTCTTTTTATTGGCAGTAAGTACCTCTTTAGTAAGGCTCAACCTATTCTTAATCTCCAAATGAACATAGAACCCCCACTTCTATTCACACCAAACACAGAAAAAGGCATCCAATTTTAATCACCCCTTTTCTACTTTCCATGGATCACCAAACAGATCTTGAACTTCCATTTTTACTAATATGTGTTTTATTATAAGCTATAAAATAATTAATAAACATAAACAATTATATACAAAGTCAAGTAATCAGATAAGCAGTTGAGCAACATTTATTAACTACTATGTGCCAGGCACTGCTCTAAGTGCTAGGATATAAAGAGAGACAAAAGCAGATTCTACCTTTAAGTAACTCACAATGTAATGGGAGAGACAACATACAAATAACTCTGTATGAAACAAGCTATGTATTGGATAAATTGGAAAATTTGACTGAACAAAAAGCATTAGGATTAAGGAAGATTGAAAAAGGCTTCCTATAGAAGGTGGGAAGTCAGGAGGTAATGAGGAGAGAGAGCATTCTAGAAATTGTGTGTGTGTGTGTGTGTGGGGGTGTAGCCAATGTAAATGCTGGGAGTCAGGAGAAGTTGGTGTTTCTTATTTCTTGTTTGAGAAGAAAAGAGGCTTTGGAAGAGCAAGTGTCAAAAATGGGAGAGGACAGAATCATGAAAGAATTGCCTTTTGAGTAGGAAAGGGATGAGTTGAGGCCATATAAAATGAACTTGTGGAGGCAGGTAAGTGGCTCAAAGGATTGAGAGCCAAGCCCAGACAGGAGAGGTACTGAGTTCAAATTTGACCTCAGATACATCCTAGCCGTGTGACACTGGGCAAGTCACTTAACACCCATTTTCTAGCCCTTACCATTTTTTTGCCTTTGAACCAATATACAGTATTGTATGGAAGGTAACAGTGGGTTTTTTTTTTTGTTTGTTTGTTTTTTAAACACAGGTTTGAAGAATCAACCAGCCAACCAGAGATCGAAGTTTCTAGAATGGCAGATATTTCCAGTGTTTGAAGTCTGGGGGTCATGTGAGCTTCTAGAGTGGAGAGGTTTCTATGGCATGATAAAGAAAGTTTATTGAGTCAAGAGTGCAGCTTGGAGAGGAATTCAACTATCTAAAAGCCCATTGGTATGGGACTCTTTGCTTATTGATGGAGATGAAGACTTTGTCCTGTGTGAGTGGCCAAGTGTAGTTGGTGAGAGGCAGATGATAACTCTGGCTTTGGCTAGTCTCCTTTAGGATTTTTCAACTGATAGTGCCCCTAGGGACTCTTCAAAGGTCGGGTCTCTTCTGTTTGCTTAGTGATTTCCAAATTGGAGAGGGAAGATAGAAGAGGTTAAGCCCATTTAGATTGCTGAAAGAAAAGATTCTGGGGATACATGAGAGAAGCCAGGAGTCTTCATCATGTACCTATCTCCTGCTTGCTATATTGAAACTTAGAAAGATTTTCTCCTTAAGTGAGATCTAAGACATTCTTAGTTGAGCTGAGTTACCTCTATCTCAATGGGAGAGTTTCTTTATCCTATATTGCTTGACATATTCACCTATATATACCTTCTCTGATTTCTATTTTGCTACAATTTGGATAAATGGATTTTTGTTGTTGTTATTTGCTATATGTGTTCATTGTGGAACTTTTATTTGGTGAGAAATGGCTTAAGCCTTGGATTTAGAACTTTGAGTCCTCTTTCCATTCCTCACCTCCCCATGAATAAGTGATCAGAAAAGTTAGATTGAATCTGATTCTATTCCCATTATTTTTAAAGGGAAACATAGATAAACTTATTGCTTGGAACCCCACCCTCTCTGAGAAGTAGCCTCCTCCCAACCTCCTGCTCCCCATCCCCTTCCATTCCTTCTCCCCAAGGAATGGAAGTTGCCCCTAGAGAAAAAATGGGGGAGACACTAGAAATATCCTCTGCCTTCTTTGTCATCTATACTTGTGATCCTTCCTTTACACATGTAGGGCCCCCTCTCCCTTACTACTTATCTAATTATTTATCTGTGAAAGACTTATCTCACACACAGAGGGGCAGCTATTTATCTATCATCTATCACCTTTCTATCATTCATCTATTTATCATCTATCTGTCTGTGTCTATCCATCCATCTATCTATCCATCATATATAACTTATTGGAGCCTCAGTTTGTCTTTAAAAGATTCTCCAGCTCTAAATCTATGATCTGTGAACAAGAACAGGTTGAGGAGGAATGAACCCTCTGAAATGAACTCAACAAATGTTCATTAGGTTTCTGGCTTACAAGTGCAAGTGTCTGTGAAGCAGACAGAGGAGATAGTGATGGGGGCGAGAAGAGGGGGAGTTCAGAGGTCATTCATGGCGATGGCACAATTTGGGTAAGAATGAGGTCTGTGGTGCTACCTCCCTCCCTTGCAGTTGCTGGGATGGAGGGAGGTGGAATGGCCTAAATGTGGACATTTCTGGGTATGAGGATGGGGGTTGAGCTAGAGAGGGAGACTGTAGCAGGGACTGAGCTCCTAGAACCTGTAAGGGTGAATGAGTGAATGAACGAACATAGGGCTGAATGAATGGCAAGAGTGAGGTCCCGAGCCAAGGTTCGCGCCTGGAAGAACACAAGGGCCCTGGGCCTGGGGAAGAGGGACAGGGTTCACGTCCACATCCTTGACTGAGGTCCGAGAATGGAACAGCCGTCCACAGTGGAATTACTGCGGTGTCAGAGACGGCCCCAGGTAGGGGCCCGAACGCCGCAGGCAACGGGGGCGCACAGAGAAGCAGCAGAAGCAGAAGCAAGAGCGTAGGTACCACTAGGAAGGCGGAATTCGGGAGCGCACAGGAGTCCAAAAAGCGCGCAGGCGCAGCTGTTCTTAGAACGTGGGACTGGGTGGGGCTGAACGGAAACGAGGGTCTGCCCGCGCTTTCTTTGCTCGGCTTCCGGGACTTTTCCAAAGCTATGGGGAAGGGGTTGGATGTAACACAGCAAGTATCCGAGGGGAGTGGGGTTGGGTGAATAGAGGGCTGCTGTAGGCCCTTGTGGATGTGGGAACGGATGTGAGCCTGACTCCTGGCCGAGGAGCCGGGACTCTTTGTGACACCGCTGGTATTCGGCTGCGGAGACCGGATGTAGGCGTGGCCCTGGAGACGGAGGAGACGGGGACAGATTTGGTTGTTATACCGTCCACATGCTGAGGCCCTGGGGACGGATGTGGCTGTGACACATCCGAGCCGGTGACGGGACGGATGTGGGTGTGACAACCCCCACCCCCGGCGGGCGTGCTCGCGGAGGGGACGGACCGGGACGCCGCCGGCGTGTGGGGGCGCCGCAGCCGAGAGCCGGAGGCCGCGGGGATGTGGGCGCCGCTGCTGGATGCCCTATGGGCGCTTCCGCTGGAGAAGCGCATCTTCGCCGCGGTGCTGATCTTCTCCTGGACGGTCTACCTGTGGGAGACCTTCTTGGCCCAGCGGCAGGTGAGCGGAACCGCGAGAAGGAGGAGGGGAGAAGGAGGGAGGAAGGCCGCCCGCCCTTCTCTGCCTAGGGCTGTCCGGGCCTGCCCTGCCCACGTGGGCCCAAGTTCTAGGCCGGCCGCACCCGGCGTAGGGCGGGAGGGAATCACCGAGCGCTAGGACCCATTGCAGTCCGACCTCCCCCTCCAACACTCACCTTCCCACCGAGTGACTGCTCAGGCTTCTGCCTCTTGTCACCCCCATCATCAGCATGCAGTTAGCATACTGTAAATATTCGATGAATGCTCGGATTGAGGGACAAGACCTGGGTTCGAATAGCTGTCATGTTGCTCACTCTTAATGTGACCTTGGCCATTCTCTTTTTGAGCTTCCATTTTTTTATCTATAAAATGAGAGGTTTGGACAAAACACTCTCCGAGGAATCATATCCAGCTGTAGTCTGTGGTTCCGAGCAACTCCAGTATGGTCCCTCCCTTACCTTATCTAGCATAGTCATCATTCACATTTTGTTGGGCTTTTTTTGGACTTTGGACTTTGGCTTTCTCTCAGTTATTTTGTCATGTAGTTAAAGAGAATATTTTCACTTTTATGAGTCTCGACTCTTATGTTCTTTCTATATCAGAAATATATACTTTTCCCCCAAATGTTTTTTTTTTCTCCCATAACCTTATGAGGTGAGTAGGGTCAAGAATAGAAGACCCATTTTGCTGATGAGGAAACTGAGGTCAGAAAAATTATCGCTGGTGTAAGGCAGAAACTCTTTAAGAACTGAATATCTTTCTGCCATAAAACAGTGTCACTAGAAGATTTACAGCCCAGACCTGGGAGCCAGAAAACCTTGTGGTTAAATCCTTTCTCCACCACTTACTTTCTTTAATCTTGAACAATTTCTTTCCTATCTATGCATCTCATTTTCCTCATCTGTAAAGTATGGGAAGGGAAAATTGTATAATTAATGATTTAGAGCTGGAAGGCACCTTGTTAGTTCTAGTTTATCCCCCTACTTTTTAAAATAAAAAAAAATCATACCTTCGAAAGATTTAATGACTTGTCTAGAAACAAAATGGAAGACCCAGGACTTGAAACCAGGTCCTTTAATTCCAAGTTTTTGGGGCTGTATAGCCCTTGGTATTGTGATTGCATGATCTCTTAGGTTCTTCCAGCTCCTTTCTGTTTTATGCTCCTATGATTTCTTTTGTGTCTCATCTCTTTGCACCTTTATTTGTTAATGTGAAGTCTTAAGATTAGATAATATTTCCTAAAGCCTGATGCCTTTCAGCTTTTTTCAGGAGCTCACTTTCTTAGCATCAGTACTTTGGGAATGCACAGTTTCATTGGTAGGGGTACTCTGTCTACTGAAGCTGATTATAACCCTTCTCTGACATATTAGATGATATCTTTAGAGATGTTGTGACTGAAAAACTCATAAATAGTAGTCAGCCTGTGGAGGGTCCTCTCAGAGTTTAGTTAGTCTGGGCTTCAGATGACAGGTGTAGAGTGGTTCACCAGGACTTGTCTTGAATCTTTTCATTCTGGTTGAGCTTTCCAGAGCTTGTATCTTGCTATCCCAGTCTTTAAGTACTCAGAGTCCCTTAAAAAACAGTGGTAAGGGTCAGGCAGTTGGGATTAAATGGCTTACCCAGGGTCACACATCAGTGAAGTATTTGAGACCAGATTTGAACACAGGCCCTCCTGACTCTAGGTCTGACACTATCCACAGTGGACCTAGCTGCCCTCCAGGGTCACTTTTGAGCCAGGTGGGTGAAAGGACATTAGACTTCAGGAACTTGAAAGGATCTTTAAATTTCATGTGAGATATATACCATTTTCTTTGAAGGTTTATGTAGGTTATTAGTGAACAATGGCAATTCTATCTATGATATTTGGAAATTTCCTTTTTAAAGTGTGAAAACACTTCTACCATTTTCTTCTGGTGTCTCTCCTCTCAGTTTCTCCCTTATCATTTTTATATGAGTCTTATTTGTGTCTTTTATCTGGGAAGGGAAAGAGTTAGGTACTAACTGGTTTAGTGAAAAGAGCATTAGAATTGAGTCAGTAGACTTGATTTTGATTCCTGGTTCTGCCACACCTTTTATCTTTAGGTAGTTCCTCTGTTGTCCTTCAAATTCACTTTCTTCAGGAGATTACAGGTGCTCTAGCTACTTTGCTATTCAGTTCAATTTAGCCAACATTTTTTAAGAGCTTACAATGTGCTGTAGATAGTCAAAGATGAATAGCCCCTGTCCATGAGGAGTTTACATTTTATTGGGGAGATGAGATGTGCATCTTTGTGCATATAAAATAAATACAAATTAATTTGAAGAAGTAGGTTACTATAACATTTGGAAATATTGGTAAAAATTTCATGGAAGATAGAGAGCCTTGAGCTTGGCCTTCAAGGAAGGTGAGAATTCTGAGGTGCAGAGATGAAGAAGGAAAGGTATGTTCCAAGCCTAGTGAACAAACTTGTTAAAGTTGCCTGGAGTATTTGAAGAAAGATTTTATGAAATAAGGATGGAAAGATAGGGTTGGAGTCAGATGATGGGAGGGCCAAGACCTCAAATTTTCAAGATCATGTGGTACAATGAATAGGGCACTGGGCCTGGAGTCAAAGAGTTCAAATCCTCCTTCAGACATTTCCTAATTGTATGACCCTGGATAAGTCACATAACCTCTCTTTGCTTCAGTTTCCTCGTCTGTAAAATGGGGATTATAGTATTATCTGCCTCCCAAGATATTGTCATGAGGATCAGATGAGACATTTGTAAAGCACTCAACACATAGTAGGTGCTATATAAATGGCTTATTCCTTTCCCCCTAGAGCTAGTCTAGATCTTAGAGATCATTTAGTCTGATCCCCTTGTCTTGTCTTGTTTTTGTTTTTTGTTTTTTTGTTTTTTTGTTTTTCCGATGAAGAAATTTAAGACTCAAATAGTTAAATGACTTACCCAAGGTTACTTGGGTAGCAAGGGGCAAAACCAGTGTCAATTGGTACCAGAGCAACTCTTTGTAAACTATTCAGGGCTCTATATTAGGTTCTTTGTCAAAGCCTTGTCTCATCCCAAATGTTTTTCTCATTAAATATATTTTTTAAGAGTAGATTGTATTTCCAGAAGTCTGTATGTGTAGGGTACATGAATGTATTACAATTACTATAGAAGTCTGGCCTTACTTATATAATCTCTGGTGGCATGTTTCCCAGCAGTGCAGTGATGTGCAAGAGTTTTGGCCATAGTGGCTTGACAGTTTATGCCTAGGCATCCAAGACATGAACATGTAGGAAAAGTTTTCACTAAAAATCTCAGCCTGTGCCACATCCTGAGGTCAATGTAGGTTATGTTTGACTAACATGTCACATTAGAGGTATAGGGGTTTAATTAAGTTGTATTTCATTAAATATTATAGAATCTTTGGACTTAACTAATGATAGACACATTTTTCTTGCACTTAGACATATCTGCAGGTGACAGCTAATTACATTCCTCAAATTCCTCCCCTTGATTACATATAATATATATATGTCTATAATAAATTTGAATTTGGCTATCGCTACATTCTTCCTGTCTGCTTCTTTCCAGTAGAATGTAAACCCCAAGTGGGCGGGGATTATTTCACTTTTTCTCCAGCTTCTTTGCATAGGTCTCTGTTCTGGGCTTCCTTTTCTCTACACACATTTTTCTTGATGATCATATTAGCTCCCATGAGATCAGTGATTATTTATTTTTTTTTAACATTTATTAATATTTATTATTTAGAAAAGTTAACATGGTTACATGATTTATGCTCTTACTTTCCCCTTCATCAGTGATTATTTTGATTAAGATCATTCCCAGATTTATAATTCTACTCTTTACTTCCTAATTTTCCTGCTTGATATCTCTATCTGGATAACCCATAAGCATCTCAAAATTAGTATGTTTGAAAAAGAACTCATTATCTACAACTACCTTTTCTCCAGACTTAAACTTTTGTCAAAATCCTTCAGAGACGGGACGTCCTAGGTTTAAATCCGGCCTCAGACACTGCCCAGCTGTGTGACCCTGGGCAAGTCACTTGACCCCCATTGCCTACCCTTACCACTCTTCCACCTATAAGTCAATACACAGAAGTTAAGGGTTTAAAATAAAAAAAATAAAAATAAATAAAAAAATCCTTCAGTTACTCTGGTTCCTAATCCTGGAGTCATCTTCAGATCTTCACTCTCCCTCCCCCTTACTGCAATATCTAGTTGCCAATCTTGTTAATTCTACCTCCACAACAATTCTCTGGTCTGTTACCTTACTTTTGTTCAATGCCTTGTCAACTTTTCCCTGGACTGTTCTCAAAGCTTCCTAATTGGGCTTTTTATAGCTAATCTTTTCCCAGGTCTCTCCACATGGTTGCCCAATGATATGCATGCTTAGTCAGATCATGTTACTTTCTCTCTCTCTCTTTTTTTTTAATCCTTATTTTCCTGTTTTAATATTGATTTTAAGACAAAAGTAGGAAGGGCTAGGCAATTAGAATTAAGTGACTTGCCTACTGTCACACAGCTAGAAAGTGTCTGAATCCAGATTTGAACTCAGATCCTCTTGACTGCAGGCCTGGTACTCCCTCCACTTCGCTATCTAGCTGTCTCCATGTTACTTTCTTCCTCAAGAAAACAAAAAGCTCCAGTGGTTTTAGGTAAAAATATAGGCTTCTATGTTAAGCATTTAAAATTCTTTCTAGATTGGTTTCATAGTATTTCACTTTGATATTCTAGCTAAATTTGTCAATCTGCTTTATATAGCACATAGGGCATTCCATCTCCCATCTTCTCACTTATGTTCATTTAAGAGTTGTTAACCTTTTCCTGCAATGTTCTTCCTCATTTTCATCTTTTCGGATTTATATTTATGACTCCATTCCACGTTTAGTATCTCCTACACAAAGCCCTTCCAGTTAGTCCCCTCCTTCCCCCTTTTCTGTCTTTATATATTATATTAATATATAACTCTGGTAAAATTAATTTCTTTTTAGACAGAGCCTTTTTCCGTTTTGTTCTTGTTTCCCCAGCATTTAGTACAGGGTCTTTTGCATAGTAAGTGTTTAATAAATACATATTAGTTTGTTTTTATCCTCAGCAACTTGCACATATTAGCACTTAATAAAATATTTCTTTGTGAAATTATGAATTTACTTCATAAAATTTAGAACACATCTAGTCTAGCCCCTTCAGTTTGTAAATGAAACAGTTGTTTGTCCAAAAAAAAAAATACTGTGTGTTTTAGGCAGCAGTTTGCCAGAAACAATTTCATTAATTTAACATTAATTTAAATCCAAATATTTATTCTTAGAAAAATGCCCAGACTGCAATAGTCCCATGGCTCCCACAATTTAGGCTAACATTTATAAGAATAGGACTTGAGCCAGGAAAATGTCATAATATTTTCAATTCAGTTTTAGGTTAACATTCTGTTCCACCTAATAGAATAATAGTCACTTAATCTTTTCCTAATACTCATTCTTTGATCATTCCACTCTAGGGTTCTCTTGCTCTCAATATTCTGATCCCTTCTGAAAGAGTAAAGAGGTTCTAAAAAAGTACAGGAGTAAAGTAATGATGTCTGCTCTCCTTGGTATTTGGTATTGTTCTAGTAGTAAGACATTAGGAAGAAATTGAAAGTGGTAATTTAGGCAGAGGAGGTAAAATAAATCTGTTCCTTTTTGCTGATGGGATGATGGTTTACTTACCAATAGTATTAATTGAGTCAATTAATAGCTTTTGCAGAGGCTCAGGTTAATTAAATCCATACAAATCAAAAGTGTTTCTGTATAATAATGACAAAATCTGAGAGGCATTAATAGAAAGGGAAATCCCATCTAAAATAATTACAAAACATGTAAATTGTTTGTGGACCAATCTATCAAAACACACAAAATGCTTTTATAAGTTTAATTATAAGTTTTCCTTTAAAGAAATTTAAAAATAGCTTTAATAGCTGGAGGAATATTCATTGCTCATGATTGGACTACACTAGTATAAGAGAAAGGACAGTTCAGGTACTCATACCAGTCAAATTATTGAAGAGATACTTTACAAAACATAATAAAATAACACCAAAATTCATTTGGAGAAATAAAAGAATATCAGGAGAAATAATGAAAAAAAGGTGAATTGCATTTCCAAACCTCAAATGATATTATAAAAACAGCGGGTATCAAAAATATTGGTATTGTTTAGAAAATAGAGTAGATTAATATAAGAAGCCACACAAAGGATAATTAGAAAATGAAATTCAATAACCAGTAGTTTGAAAATCAGAAAACGCAAATTATCTAGGAAAGTAATAGTGAACCTCTTTCACAAAAACTGCTGAAAAAACTAGAAAGATTATTTTTGAAGTAAGTAGGTGAACTGAGATTTGAATGTTTCATTATTCTTGTCATTACATTTATTTCAGAGACGTGTCTACAGAACCACTACCCATGTACCAAAAGAATTAGGACAAATCATGGATTCAGAAACGTTTGAAAAATCTCGACTTTATCAGCTGGACAAAAGTACTTTTAGCTTTTGGTCAGGACTGTATTCAGAAGCTGAAGGCACTGTGAGTATTCATTATTTAAGAAAAACTAATCTCAAATAATTTTAGCCTAATTATAATATGTTTGGTTTCACATTTATGTAGCACAAATGCAAATAATGAGTGTATAAATCAGAAGATGATTTTTTAGTGCTAACTCCTAAGCTAGTTTGGTTAGTGTTTCCCTAGGACAGTTAATCCTTGACAATCAGAAACTGCAGGAATCACCAGACGTGTACTCTTCCTATTAATTTGTCCTTACTTCCTCTCCAAATAGGGCTTCTGGAAGATTTTTCCTATAGTACCCTGAAGTCAGGTTGCTAATGGTAATTGTCTATAAATATTTTCAGTTACTTTTAAAATTTATTTGATACTCGATCCTGAGAGTTTTCCTTTTAGGATTACTGGGACATTTAACCTCTTGAACTTAAAATTGTTACTACTGTCAAGTAGCATAGCTAGAGAGATTAGAAATATGGTGTAACAAATAAAATGTCATAAAAAGTGCTTCAGGAGCAAGGAAAGCAGAAACATGATATTAGTGAAAGAGGGACCCTGGAAAATGCTATACTTGACTCTAGACCTGATTAAAAGAGAGAACTAGCATGCTAATGATATAATCAGCTGTGAGTTGATCTTGAGAGGGCCCCCTCCACCCCCCAAAAAATGAATTTGGCAGTGCTGAAGTACTTTCTGATGGACTTGAGGGAGATTAGATCAAGAAGGTTCAGGACACCCTTACCATATGTCTAAGCTTTGGGAAAGTTTGGTTTTTATTGGATATTTGACATGGGCTTTACTTGAGTCCTGGAGAAAGGAAGAAGATCCATCTGTCCCCAAACTATGTAAAAATGGTGGAGGGGGAAAAGAAGGTGATTTATAATGGTGCTTGGGGGCTGTGTGGGAAACCAGGAATACCTGAGGGTCTTTGCTTAACCATGGTGTGTTTGTGGGAATGGGTGGGTAGAGATTAGAGCCACAGGTCAGGTTTCTCTTTGATATCTTTCTATTAAATGGAGCTCTTAGTAGTGTGGTGTTCATTAATTAAGACAATTCATATAGGTGATATGGGGAGCACTGATTATTGGGTTAAAGAGACATTTTCAGATATATGAGGTTTTTTCCATTTTGCCCTCATTAATTTAGGGCAAAAGGCCAACTGAAGTACCCATATTATTTCAAAAGTCAGTTGTCAAAACCTGGTACTGTTTATCCAATCTAGTAGTCAAGGAATAATAGTAAGGTGTATAATATTAAATGTTGATTCATTTATCTGGCATAAGAGAAGCATTTATTATGCCATTTGGGGTGTCATACTCAAGGAGGAAAGAGAGAAAGCTATGATTTAGAACTGGAAGGTTCCTTCAGGATCATCTAATTCACTTTTTCATGCATATGGAGAAACAGAGATCCACAGAGATTAAGTAACTTGCCCAAGGCCATTCACACAGTAAAGGCAGCAGACTTAGAATTCAAATTCAGCTCTTCTGACTCCAGATTGAGGAACATTTTGGGATTCCAAATTCAGATATTTTTCTCAGATCCTCATATAGAGTCAGAAGATCAGGGTCCCCAGGAGCAGTCATTCAATTCACAAGCATTTTTTAAAGTGGCAGGTCCTGTGTTCATAGCTGAGGATACAGATGCTCAAAGAATAAAATAATCCCTACTCAGGGAATTTATATTCTAGTAGAGGAGACAAGAACACACTTAAGTATATGCAGAATAAATATAAAGAGAATAAATACAAATAACTGCCAAGTAGTTAATTACAAGGTACTTTGGGAAAGTGGGCAATAAAGCATTGGGGGAGTTGGAAAAAGGGCTTCATGTAGAAGGTGCCTTGGTCATCCAGCTGGTACTAAGTCCAGCTTTTTATCCTTTTTGATACTCTGCCTGTCACAAAATAGGCTGCCTCTCACAAGTAGCTAAGCTAACACACTAAAACTGTGTCCCCTTTGGGTGTTTCTCTATAACAAATGAGGAAAAAAACCATTCATTCCTCATTTGTTTTGATTAAATAATTGTGATGAGGGGTGGGTTAAGCACTGATGACAAAAGTATTATTTGGAATATTTTTCCCCCTTCCTATTGGAGGAAGCCTTAATGCTAGATCTGTTGTGATTGAAATTAAGGTAAAATGAGGCACAAAGTTCTGAGCACATTCAGTTTAGTGGTAAGGCTTGCAGTCATCAATAAAAGGGCTAAAAAGCTTCCCAGCAAGCTAAAAGATCTTAAAAGAGGGCAGACAGATCATTTCTAAAGAAAGACAAAAGGAGGAGCATCTAAAAGAAATAGAAGGCATCTTAGATGGGGAAAACAATATGATTAGTTATAAAGCCAGAGGCATCATAGATGTGGGGGATGATATGATTGGCTGGCTATCAGTTATACTAGGCTAGCACATTGTGGTGTCCACCTGCATGGCTAACTAATAGATAACAGATTTCTTCTAATTGGCCAAGGACTCCTAATAAAAGTAATTTATAGGGAATTGAACTTTTAAACTAACTCAGTGGGGAAGACTGAACTGAAACTGTGAACTTCAAAACTTCCTCTGCGACAAAGAAACCTGACAGGAATAGAATTCATTTGCAAAAATAGAGACCACATCAGCTTGATTTTCTTAGTATTAGCCACCAAACTCCAGGGGTGAGACAGCACCTCAGGAGGAAATACAAACCTAACCCTAAAAACCTTTAAAAAACAATAACTATGAATGAAAGGAAACAGTAAGACATGTAATGGAAAAGAATGCCTAAAGATTGGATTAGGGAGCCATAAAACTTCTTGATGAGTTGGGGTGTCACACCCAGAGCATGTAGCTAACCAGGAGTTTGGACTAGGTTAGCAGTCTATATAAACCAAGGCTTGAGTGCCAGATCTGACCTATCATATGTTTTGATATAGTCTGTGAGCTAAGAATGGCTTTTATTTTTTTAAATACAGTAAACCTTACTTAAAAAGCAAACAGTCTTAGTTCTCAGGGCAAAAAAAAAAAAAAAAGCTACCAGCTAATTTATCTCCTTCAAAATCCTATGATTTGTGAATCCTAGCAGGTAAGTAACCAGAAGTTGACTTTATTTTGCCTTTTATTTCCTCATAGTGCACTTAAAATGAGGTGGGTTTTTAAAAACATTTATAACATTGAGGTTTATAACATTCAGGATTTGAAACGTACTCCTTCATAAAAAATCACTCACATTAAACTGCCCTTGATAGTTGTTTAAAAAACTTAGATTTCAATAATAGCTTAATTAAGTAATAAGCTGTTTATGTTGAGGAGACTCTAGAGATGAAAAACACCTCCCTCTCCTCAAGCAACTTAGAGTTTAATGGAGGGAGCTGATAAACAAGTAAGTATAAGAGAAAATTAATTGGGCCAAAGTAGATACAGTCCTCTAGGAAGAGGAAAAGATCACTTACAACTTGGGGGGAATGATGGGAGGAAGTAGAGGAAATTGCATCACATTTGTGAGCTGGGGAGGTGGATTAATGGCCCCTCTAGAGATCAAGTCCATTCCATACCCATGGTTGCCTAACACTGGATCTACATGACCATAGGCAATACTCCAAGTGGGCTGTGTTCCTATTGGGAGCCCCCCCTCTATAAGCTGTCATCCATTTCTCCCAAATGGAGACATTTTTTATTGTTACACAAACTCCACTTCCATATTTGTCATTGTTGTAAGCTCAAACCGATACATAACCAAAACCCCTAAATAAAACCAAAAATACACTTGTGAAAGATGACTCCTATGGTTCTTGAGTTTTTCAGGATTGTCTCATAGCATTACATTTCTGAATGTAATGCTGGGTGGCTCAGTGGATTGAGAGCCAGGCCTAGAGACTAGAGGTCCTAGGTTCAAGTCCGGCCTCGGACACTTCCAGCTGTGTGACCTTGGGCAAGTCACTTGAACCCCTATTGCCCACCCTTACCACTCCGGATGAAAAAGGAGGAGGGTTAGGCATGGGGCTAGCAACCCCACCCTGTAAAAACTACATCTGCTAAAGAAACTGCAACCTAAAGTAGGGGCAGCTGGGCTAGCTCAGTGGATTGAGAGCCAGGCCTAGAGACGAAAGGTCCTAGGTTCAAACCCGGGCTCAGACACTTCCCAACTGGGTGACCCTGAGCGACTGTGGACCCATTGCCTACTGGTTGTGGCCCTATGCTCCTGAATGGAGACCCAGGATAAAAAAAAAAAATTACATTTCTGAGAGTAGCCAAGTTTTCACAGATAATCATTGTACAATATTGCCGTTACTGTGTACATTGTTCTCCCTGTTCTCATTTCTCTGCATCAGTTTCCACAGATCTTTTCAGTTTTTTTCTGAAATCATCTTGTTTATCATTTCTTATAGCACAATAGTATTCCATTACCAACATGCATCAACAGTTTGTTCACCCATTCCCCAACGGATGGACATTGCCTCAATTTCCAATTCTTTGCCATTACAAAAAGAGATGCTATAAATATTTTTGTGCAAGTAGATCCTTTGCCCTTTTTTATTATCTTTTTTTTGGGATGTAGACCCAATAGTGGTATTACTGGATCAAAAAGTATGCACAATTTATAGCCCTTTGGACATAGTTCCAAATTGTCCTCCAGAATGATTGGATCAGTTCACAGTCTACCAACAATGCAATAGTGTTCCAATTTTGCCACATCCCCTCCAACATTTACCAGTTTCCTTTACTGCCACATTGGCTAATCTGGTAGGTGTGGGGTGGTACCTCAGCATTGTTTTAATTTCTTTTTCTCAAATCAAGAGAGATTTAGAACATTTTTTCACATAATTATTGATGACTGATTTCTTTATTTGAAAATTGCTTGTTCATATCCTTTGACCATTTGTTGGTTGGGGAATGGCTTGTATTTTTATAAATTTGACTTGGTTCTTTATAAATATGAGAAATTAGACATTTATCAGAGACATCTGTTATAAAAATTTTTTGGTTTCATTTATACAAAAGCTTTTTAATTTAACATAATCAAAATTATTCATTTTACATGTTATAATACTCTATCTCTTGTTTGGCCATAAATTCTTCCTTTCTCAAAAGATCTTCTAAGTAAACTATTCTGTGTTCCCCTAATTTAGTTATGGTATCACTCTGTATCTAAATCATATATCCAGCAAATGGAGACTTTTCCAGAGCAGGCATATTAAATCTTGAATGGATGACCTAAACTTTCAGAGCTGATTGGAACTTTCTAGGAGGAGAAAGTTTCACTTCTCTTCCCTCAGTACCCTTGAGTTGGCCAAGAGGCCTCAGATGTCAGTCTGCTCATTTACAGGTGAGGAATCCACAGCCTAGAGGTGCTAGTCTGGTGCATAGCAGAATGACTGTGTGCTCTGACTTTAGAGCCAGTCCTTTCCTCTGGTAATGAATGGTACATTGCCTCATCAGGGTTAGAGATCTCATTCTGCAGAACAATTGCTAGAAGCAATTGCTGGTGACTGAGTGCCCCATTTATACCCACCATTGTTGAGTTGTTGACTGCTGGTTCCTGACCTGGTTTTAGCTCTCACTTTTCTACATTTCAGTCATACTCCCTAATGGAATGAATTGCCTTTGTTTAGCCCCACCTCCTGTAGCCAAGCAAACAGATGGGTACCCTTCCTGGGTTAAGAGACTTGGAACATAGTATGTCCCTTGGCTTTGAATCTCAGCACCATTACAAGGTGCTCCTCATTCTAATGAGGAAGACAATAAGTACATATTCAAGGATATACAGAGTAAAAAGAAAAAGAAAAAAATCCAAATAAATCTAGATAGTTTGAGATGAAGGACACTAGCAGTTGAGGAAATCAAAAAAGCCTTCACATAAAAGGTGGTGCCTCACATGTATCTTAAAGGAAGACAGGGATTCTGTGAGGTGGCATCAAATAGTAAACTTTTGTTAAGCACCTGCCATATGCCAGGCACTGTGCTAAACTGGGGATACAAATAGTAAGAAAGATGTGAATACCAGGGTTGATTGGATCATGCAGACAAATGAGGTTTTCCAAAATAATGATGGACTTTCTGGGGCTTAGTGAAGAAGTCAGAGAAGTCCCAAAAAAAGGTGGAGTGGAGGGTTAAGAAACAAGAGCATTCGGGCTATGGGGAAGATGCATGAGTTGGAAAAAGAGAGCGTAGGAGCGAGGAATATGAACTGGAAAGATAAGTTGGGGTCAAGGTAAATATAGGAGTTTTTATTTCATTTTAGAGGTAAAAGGAGTCCAGTGGAGTTTATTGACTAGAGAAATTATGTGGTGAGAATGTACTTACAGAAAATTACTTTTATAGCAGTGGGGAGAATGGACCTGAATAGGAAGTTTTGAGTCAGGAAGACCAATTAAGAGGCGGTTGTAATCATCTAGACAAGAGTTAATGAGAGGGGGCAGCTAGATGGCTTAGTGGATAGGCTCAGGCCTGGAGTTGGGAGAACCCGAGTCCAAATCTAACCTCCTACACTTCCCTAGCTGTTTGACCCTTGACAAAGCACCTAACCCTTTTTTGCCTATCCCTTACCCTTCTGTCTTAAGAGTTGTTACTAAGAAGAGTAAGGACTTAAAAAAAAAAAAGTTAATGAGGGACCCAACTTGGGTGCTAGCTGTGGGAGTAGAGAGGAGAGACCAAATTTAAAAGATGTTGTGAATATTGAAATGACAAGATTTGGCATTTGATTAGGTATGTGGGGCAAGGGAAAGAGAGGAGTCCAAGGAAAGAGTACCATTATGAACCCAGGGAACTGAAAGACTAGTGGTAATTCCAGGAGAGATGAGGAAAGAAGTTTGGAATAGGGTTGTATTCAAACTCTAAATTCTGGCCTTTTTTTAATAGACTCTTAAAATTTTTAGCTCATTCCTTTGATAACAAGCCTCACTTTTCTTTGGCCATTTTTGTTGACATCCATAGAGCTTTTCTAGTTGCATTTTATTTTATTTTTTGAGGTGTGGCATCTGGATTCACATTAAGTATTAGAACTTCCAGCAAACAAACAGGATTTTCATGGGTAGAAAAGTATTTTATTTTGTGTTTATTTCCTTTTTAAAGATGTTCAACAATTATTTGTACTTTTCTTGATAGCTGTCATTCTATCTCTTCCACTCTACTACAGTCTTTAAGAAAGTTGACTACACCAAGTGCTTCTCTTATCGCTCTTTCCTAAACCTCTTTAATCTGGCTTTCACCCTCATCGTTCAGCAGAAACTGCTCTCTCCAAAAATATCAGTGATCTCTTGCCAAATCTAGTGACCTTTTTTTCAGTCCTGATCCTTCTTGACCTTTCTGCAACATTTGATGTTGTTGAACACCATCTCCTTTTAGATTTTTGTGACACTCTTGCATTTCCTGATTCTCCTCCTGCTTGTCTGACTGCTCCTCAATACCTTGCTGGTTCTTCTTCCATGTCATGACCAATGACTGTGGGTATTCTTCAAAGGTCTGTCTTGAATCCTCTTTTTTTTCTTTCTATACTGTCTCAATTGGTGAACAACATTATTGTTTCTATGCAGAAGAGTCTCGGGTCTCTTAGACATATTGAACTTGGGTATTACAAACTCAAGATGTTCAAAACAGAGCTGACTATATTTCCTCCAAACCTTCCCCCTTTCAGGAATTTCTCAACTATTATTGAAGGCACCAGTCACCCAAGCTCACAATCTTGGTGTTATTCTCTATTGCACTTTCCTTCATATATCTGATAGATGTCTCCTTTTCTTTCCTTACACAGTCACAATCCTAGTTCAGGATCTCATCATCTTTTGCCTGGACTATTGCAATAGTCTTCTTACTTGTCTTGTTTCAAATGTTTTCCTCACTCCAAATCCATGTTCTACCCAGCTGCCAAGGCTACGATTCTAAAGTTTGGGTCTGATCATGTATCCTGCCCTTTCCCCTCTTCCCCCCAACCCCCAAAGTGGCTCTGCCTCCTGTCACCTTCAGAGTCAAATATAGAATCCTGTTTGCCATTTAAAGGTCTCCATAATCTGGTCTCTTCCTACCTTACACTTTATTATCTACCATACATTCAACAGTCTAGAAAGGCCTACTTGCAGTTCCTGAAACACAGTAATTTCTCTCTAGTCTCTGACTTTGCTCTGGTCCTCATGCCTAGAATGTTCCACCTTCTATCTCTGCCTCTTAGTTTCCCTGGCCTCCTTCAAGGCTTCAGTCAAACCTTGTCTTCTGCTGGCCTTTTCTTTTTCTTTTTTTATTTTGTAAAGGAATATTTATTTCAAAGGTAGAGTTAAGAATAAACCACATACTTTCTCCCCCTAACACCTAGGAGCATAATAACCTTTTTCACGACCTCAGTTTCTGGAGAGTGGAAGGATGGAGCATTAGTTGGTGGGGCCACATAGCATATGGTTCCACCAAGTTCCAAGTCCAAAGCTCTGCTGTGCTTATATCCATATCCCGCCATCCTGGTTTCTCCAGTCTTCTTTTCTGGGTTAGAAACAACATTCAGTCAAGGATCTTGCCTCCAAAGTCACTGTGACATCCAGGTCTAGGCGCTCTATCACCCATGCCTGTAACTGAAAAGACCAAATAAAACAGACCCAAACTCTAAACCTGATCCTCAGGGCTCTAGAGCAGTGATGGCAAACCAGTGACACATGTAGCCATTTTTAGTGACACGTGGCCGCATACAGAGAAGTATGGGGCCGCATGCTGAGGATGAAACATTTGCTGTAGTGTAGTGTAGACACTATTCTCTATATTAATTTACCTATTTTGGATTATTAAATACAGTTATATATTACAATTATACATTTTTGTTATTTAAACTATAAATATCGCAAAATTATGGTTTTTTTTTTCTTGAAGTGACACACCACTCAAGTTATGGTTGGTTTTTTTGGTGAATTTTGACACATCAAGCTCAGAAGGTGGCCCATCACTGCTCTAGGGCCTAAAGGGAAGATAGCTATTTCTCCCCATTGCTGGCCTTTTCTGGTCCCACCAGCTGCCTTCCCCTTTTAGATTACCTTTCATATATTTTAATTTGTACTTTCTCCTCTATTCAAGCATTTATTATTTGAAGGCAGAGACTATTTTTTTATACTTCTTTGTATTTCCAGCACTTGGCATAATGCATAGACATATAGAATGTTATTTTTATATTAATAAAAAAACAAACAACAGCAACAACAACAGCAATGAACTCTTTACTATATGTGTTCCAGTAACAACTCCTAAGACAGAAGGGCAAGGGCTAAGCAAATAGGATTAGGTGACTTGCTTAAGGTCACACAACTAGGCAGGGTCTGAAGTCATATTTGAACCCAGGTCCTCCCAACTATAGGCTTTGTGCTCTATCCACAGTGCCACCTAGCTGCCCCACATAGTACATGATTAATAAATTCTTGTCCACTGAAATATCCTGATTGTGGCTCCTAAGTCTCTCATGGATTCAAATAAAAGTGTATTGAGGGCTTATCAGGCACATAGCCATGATTTTGCTAAGGCAGGATCCTTGCCCTTTTGAAGTTTTGTGTCTGATGGGAAGAATATGACACACAGACAACTATAGTGCAAAACAAGACATAAGTGAGTGCCATGTCAAGAGAAGGGAAAGGATTACTCAGAAGGAAGACGGCACCTAATAGCAGCAAAAACTGAAACTGCTCTGAGAATCTTCCCAAAACAATCTTTAAAAAGTGTCTCAACAAGTCACTTAACCCCCATGGCCTAGTCCTTACCACTCTTCTGCCTTGGAACCAATACATAGTATTGATTCCAAAATGGAAGGTGAGGGTTTAAAAAAAATGTGCCTCAAAATGACAGGAAGATGAATCAGAAGACATCCTGGAGGAGAGAGAGGGAGCCTTTGAGTTAATTGTTAAAGTGTGGGTAGGAATTGTCAGGTGTGTGGGGGGGGTACATTCTAATCACTAGGCACGACATGAATAAAGGGAAGGAAGCAAGAGCATGTTTTCAGGGCAAATGAGTATCTTTTCTGGCTAGAGCTCAGAATATGTAGAGAGAAAGGGGCATGCGTCTGGAAAAGCAGGGTGGCACGGGATCGTAGGGGAGCATGAATGCCAGAACTGTTTTAACTTTGTATCATAGAATTCCAGTGTTAGAAGGGGCCTCAGCAGCCAGCCAGTCCGTACTCCCAGACAAATCCCTATTATAACACACCCATAATTGGTCATCCAGCCTTTGTTCTCCTAAGGGAAAGAATTCATCATATCCTGAAGCTACCCATTCTAATGTTGGTGGCTTAATTATTGGAAATTTTTCCTTTTATCAAAACTAAATTTATCTATTTTGCAACTTTTACCCATTGCTCCTAGTTCTTTCTTCTGGGGCCAAACAGAATGAGTTTAATCTCCTTTTCACTTGACACATTTTCAAGTATTTGGACACCAAGATCATACTTCCTTAGGGTTTTCTCTTCTCTGCAATCGGGAGGACATCCTTTCAGTCCATCCTTGAATGTTATGAACTTGAGACACTTTACCATTCTAGTTGTCTTCCTCAGGATGCTCTCTAATTTATCAGTGCACTGCCCAGAACTGAACATAAAACTTCCTATTTGGTTTTGTAAAGGGGAAAATTATGGTTGGACTGGATATTTAAAGTTTTGGTTTCCAGGAATCAATTTTCACAATTCCAATGAAAGATCCAAGTCAGGAGAGAGAGACAGAGACAGTGACAGTGACACACACACACACACACACACACACACACACACACACACACACACACACACACACACACGGTCTGAAGGCCTGAACCAACAAGGCTTCTAGCCATGAGGCCTCCTCTAAGACAAGAGGGCCTCTTCAGAGAGGCTAGGGCCTCCAGAAACACCAAGGAAAAAAGGGAGTTAGCCTTAATTTATCCATGTGACGATTCAAAGGGAAGTAGTCTGAGGTCTCCACCCGAGCTCCTCCAAGGCCAACTTCAAATGGCCAAATCCCCTTCACAGGAAGTTACCATCATATTTAAAAAATAGTTCTTTTTGTCACTTCCTGCATCCACCTCCATGGACAAACTGCAGCCTTAACCTTGTTTCAGACTGCCCGGGTGTGAGGGGTGGGTGGGTGGGCAGTTGTTTTTGATTTGTCACTTACTAGCACATGTGGGTCATAGACCTCCCCCCTCAACACTTAATTCTAAGTTGGGTGGGGTGACATATTCCTGGTGGCTAAAGTCTAAAGAATGATTAAAGGTGAGCTAATTCCATTTTCACAGTTTGAACATGGTCAAGTAGAGTGGGACTGTCACTTTGTTCTTGGAAGCTAGGCATCTTAATGCTGTCCAGGATCCCATGAGCTTTTTCTTTTTGTGTGCACCATAATTTTTACTCATTGAGCTTACAATCTCCCAAAACCCTTAGATATTTTGGACAAAAGTGCTAACCATGATGCCCTCATTTTGTTGTTATGAAGCCAATTTTTTCTTATAGTCAAGCAAGAGACTATTTTTGTTCCTATTAAATTTCATTTGATTAGATTCAACTCAATTTTCTGCCTTATTGAGGACATTGAATGTCCTGCCACGGTTATCTATCCTTCCTGGTTTTGTCTTATTTGAAAATGTGATAAGGCCATGTATTTCTTCATCCAAGTCATTGATATAAATTATAAATGCATCATAGGGCCAAACACAGATCCCAGGGGCATCTGTTAAAGATCTCTTTTTAAGCTGACATGGATCTATTAATGCTACTGCTCTTTGAGTCTGGCCATTCATTCAGTTCCAAATCCATCTAATTATGCTATCATATAGCCTACATTACTATATAATTTCTACAAGAACAACATGAGCTATCAGGAGGGATAACGAAGCCTGCCTGGTTTGAACCGGGCTGGAGTAATTATCTAGTATGATAGGATAGATACCTTTTCTACCCTCTTTCTCATTTCTCTATTTTTGCTTTTCCCCTCTATTTTATAAATAAATACTGCTATAAAGTCATTTTGACTTGAGATATATTAATTTTGGCAACCACATTTCTCTTATATTTTTAGTCCAACCTTAATTTTTAACCCTTAAAATGGCTCCTTCTAGAGATGTTTTTATTCTGTCTCTGGACAGAAGGAGGGAGAACTATTATAGAGACAGAATCAATTGCTGGTGTTTTAGAGTTCAATGTTCTATATAATTTGGATTTTTTTCCAACTACATCACATTGTACTTGCCTACACTGAAACTCATCTGCCACTTTCTGCCCACTCATTTAGCCTAAAAAAGTCTGTGCAGATTATTCCCTTATTTCTGGCTTCGTTACCTGGAGTGACACCAGTGAGCTTGTACATTTTACTGCATAATCCCTTTCACAGAGTGTTTCTCAGGACACTAACTAAGGCCACCTATTCTTGGAGATGTCTTTTTATCCCACTTTGTTTTCTATATCTGAGCTAGTTCTCAAATCTCAAAAAAACCAAACAAACCAGTCTTAGGGACTCAGAGGCCTGGTTCCATTTCCTTCCCAGTGCTATTTCTCTGAATGTGCTGCCTGGATTGATCTCTTACAGGCCTTCTAACTATCCTCTCTGACTTAATGGTTTTGAAAACATTCCTGCTTTTAAAAAAATTTGTGCTTTTGTGCATGTTCCCCCACACTGAGGTCAGTACTTCAACCATCTACCATTACTTCTTCACACTCCCCCACAAACTTCTCTATTCTAAGGGACTGATCACCTAAACAGGTTTCTCTTTTTTTTTAAACTCTTACCTTCATCTTCAGATCAATACTGTGTATTGACTCCAAAGCAGAAGAGAGAGTTATAAGAGCTAGGCAGTGGGAGGTAAATGACTTGCCCAGATTCACACACTAGGAAGCCTCTGGGTCAGATTTGAACCTAGGACCTCCCATATCTGGGCTTGGCTCTCTATCTACTGAGCCATCCAGCTGCTCTCTCATTCCAGCCTACTCTCATATAAGAAGCCTTCCCAGATACATCTAGTCTATAATGATCTTTAATCTTAGAAATTACACTGTATTTTAGACTCTGATGCAGCTGTCATCAAATGTGATTTATAATGGTTGGTGTTTTTAGTCTTATACTAGAATGACCATGGAGGCATGAGCTATATCCTAGTTAATCATTTAATCACCTGCATTGCTGATCACAATGTATTATATGCAGAAGTCACTTAAATATTTTGTGTTGTGCGTGTTTTTGATATCAGGAAAGTAACCTCCTTATGAGTAGGAATTGTTTCAATTGTTATATCTTTCCTTATTGTTGAACACAGTGCCTAGTATGTATGATTAGCTTAGTAAATGCTTAATTGATTGATCTTATCAAAGATATTTTGAAACTAAATGTATTGTCTGCTGATTTCATGCAAATTTACTCCCTTGGTGGAATTTGACAGGTATGATTCCTCTCATGGAAACTTAAGTCATAAGTAGATTAGACTATCAAATGATAGTTTCATATACTTTCAAAAAATAGCTAAGATACCTTTTCTTTTACAGATTATTCTTCTTTTTGGAGGAATTCCATATCTTTGGAAATTTTCTGGAGTGTTCTGTAGGCGTGCTGGATTTGGACCAGAATATGAGGTACTTTTTCTTAAGTCTAAAAAATGTCATGTCTTCTCCCTCCCCCCCTTTTTTGGCATGCAGAAGCTTATTCTAAAGTTTGTCTTATTGGTAATTAAATCTTTCATTATTTATAGTTGGGACCTTGCCTGGATTGACAATGAGATGTAGGGCATTTTGCCATGAAATAGCTATTTGAATTAGCTCAGCACCATAGCTGTGTAGGGATGTGGGATATCAGCCCAGAGTAGAATGGGAGGAATTTGTGGAGCAAGGAGCCTTCAGGAAGTAGAGCCAACAACTCCCCAAGCAGAACCACATTGGGATTCAGGAAGCATAGGGAAGTTAGCAGTAAAAGAAATGACTTGTAAAAGAAAGAAGCTTGTTGGATTATAGCAGCCAAATGTTCTCCCACTTCCTCCTTAATTTATAGCAAAGCCAAAAGTTAGAAGGACCCTCAGAAGCCACATATTTTACATTTGAAGAAACCTAGAGCCAGAAGGTCTGAGATCACACAGGTTAGTAAGTGGCAGGACTTGGACTCTTTGGCTCCAAATTCAGTGCCCTTTCCACCATATCATGTAGTCTTCCTGTGCCAGTCTCTAGGAAGTCCCATCTGGAACAGAGGCTGCTGGGTCTTAGCAGCCTCTGTCACTTCCAGAAGCTAGACCTCACCGGGTTTGGGTCAGAGGACATACCTGAACCTGGGAATCCAAGGACAGCAAGAACAAAGAGATTATTGAACCACTGAACAGAAATGGTATTAATGTTATACAATTTTATAAGCAGTTTGTAATTCTACTTTAATTAAAATTAAAGAAATACAGAGGTTTGTTCATTTGGCATCTTGGCTAAATTTTTCTGCCTACCTTAGCAATTCCTATGGAGCACTGCAGGTTCACATCCAGACACATTCCCTTTCCCTGATCCTGGCAGAGAGAACTATTACTCCAGGAGAGAGGGCAATGGCAAGGGATGGAGGAGGAGAAACTCCTGAGCTAAGACATTATTAGATAGTTCAACTGGAATAAGTAAAAGTACCATGAATTTTTATAGAAAGTAGTTACATTGTGCATATATACTTAAGTATAGATACAAGCATACACAGATATAAAGAGATGGTGATAGTATTTGTGCTTTCAGTATAAAATAAATATCTAGTTTGTGATGCCATTATTTTTGAAAAATAAATAATCCTAAAGATTCTTTCTTGTGGGCAAAGGGGTGTGTGTGGGGTGTGTGGGTGTTTAATCCTCCCTAAGAAGATATCTTCAAGCTACTTTCTCAAAAGGGAAGGGCAACAAGAGAGACTAACAAATAAATGGGTTTTGAAATATTTCTTCTCTTGCTAATAAATCCAGGCTTTTAATAAGGGAGAGTACTTAAAATAATGTCTCACATTTTTATTTTAAGTAGTTAACTGATAGAGGTAACATTTGAGGGGGACTACTTTCCATCTAAGCAAAGTCATAGCTGCAGAAACAAATCTTTTTTCAAAGCAAGACAGGTTATTAGAAATTAGTAAGCAATAGGGTGTACAATTTTTGTTAGTATAAAATTAAAAGAGATCTCCTTACAAATGGATGGGTATGCATTTGCATTACTTATTATAAGGTAAAGGAGTGTGTCCATCCTTTAGGACTGACTGCTACAATAAGATCTTAAGTAAAGTGAAGTAAGGTTCATTGATCGTTTTTGCAGGGGGAGACCACTTTCTTAATCTGTATACTTATCTTTAGCCTCTGTTTCTCCTTAAGCTAACATGTTAAACTGAGTAGTTTTGAGGCATGAGGAAATAAACTTTATTTGTACTGAGATCTGTAATTTCTCACAAGAAAGCATCCTGCATTTGTGAAGCAATTGAAGTACATATCTATAAAAATAAGTGGGGATGAAAATGAGATTTAAAAAAAATTACACTTTTACAAATATTATCTTGTTAGATTCTTATAACAACCATGCATCATAGGTACTATTATCATCCCCATTTCACAGATGAGGCAGCCGAGGCAAATAGATTAAGTGATTTGCAAAGGGACACCCAACTATTGTCTGAGACTGGATTTTAACTCATGTCTTCCTGACTCTAAACCTGGCACTCTATCTACTGTATTACCCAGATGCCTCATGTATGTGTATACATGTGCACTTTCTAAACCATACAGCACTGTGTATGTGCTAGCTTTTATTAGAGAATGTGCCCTGATGCTCCATGAGTATGCAAGTACACAGCTAGAACTAAACCCTCAGTCTCCTGACCTCAGTTTATTGTTCTTTGCATTTTATCCTCCTGCCCTTCTGAGAATTAAGTTACAGTTTTATTTTACCTGTATTTCTCCTTTAGTTTTAGAGAGAGGGAGGTTTTTTCTCTTTAATGTTAAGTTCCTTACCTTTACTCTTGACTTTATTTCTTTTTCCTTCTTGTATTTGCTTCCACTCTGGCTTATTCTTTTCAGCCTCCTTTGCCAGTTTCTCCTTTTCCTCACCTTCCCCAGGTGTGGACTTTCCTCAATCATTTTCTTTCCACCTCTTTTGGCCTTAATTGGCTTTAATATATCACATCCCATACCTTTACCTCCAGCTTGAACTTGAGCTGAGCCCTGACAAAAGAGGATTCTGAAGGGCAGAGGTGAGGAGGGGGCCTTTCAAGCACTAGGGAGGCTGTTACAGTAGTCTAGGACAGTGATGGACAAACTATTCCCCGTAGGCCAAATCCAGGTTGTAGTTTGCCCATCACTGCCTTAAGCAAATCCCTAATCATCACTACATCTGGATGTGGGGGGGTAGTGGATCTGGATCTGATCCTTGGGGGGGAGTAGTTTGCCCATCACTGGTCTAGGAGAGAAGAGTTAGAGGCCTGAACAAGAGTGAGAGTGTTATGAGTGAGTGGAAAGAAGGGGACAAATGCAAGAGGTACTATGGAAATCAAATAAAATTCACTTGAATTTGGCAAGTGATTGGATATTGGTGGCAGAAGATGACTCCCAGGTATCAGTAGAGGTAAGGAAGTTTGGAAGAAATTGCTATTTTAGCAGAGCATAGGAGAATGAAGTGCCAATGGGACAGAGGTGGAAACACATAGCAGGCAGTTGGAAATGGAAGATTGAAACTCAGGGGGGAATCTAAGGCCAGATATATAGATTTGGACTTCATCTGTGTAAAAGCATAATTGAGCACGTGGCAAAGATGAGAGATGGGGCCTAGGCCAGAGCCTTGGTCATAGTAGGAGGAAGATGAACCAGCAGAAGGTACCAAGAAGACTATACATACAAGTAGAGAACATAGGAGCCCAGGGAAGAGAAGCTCTCCCTGGAGGAGAGGGCAATCAGCACTGCTGAGTGTTGCAGAAAAGCTAAAGGAAAGTGAAGATAAAGGAGACCATCAATGATCTTCAGGTAGTCAGGGGTAGATAGATTGCAGAGGTTTGGTAAGAATAAATGGCTGGTGAGATAATGGAGGCAGTGACAATAGATGAGTTTTTTTTTTCTTGGGATTTTAGTATTGAAAGGAAAGAAAGATATAGGGTGATACTCTGAGGAAATAACAGGGTCAAGGGAAGTCTTTCAGAGAATGGAGGAAGTGTCAAGAAAGTGAGCTAGTGTGCTAGAGAGACTAGTTTAGCAGGGCCAGGAAATGATTGTTGGGAAAAGTTCCCATAGGAGAAGGGGTGGGGGATAGGATTGAGAACATGAATGAAGGTAGTTAACTAGCAAAGAGAATGGCCAACTCATTTTTTGAGACATAGGGGAATTGAATTGCTTATACATTATAGAAATAGTCATTGTCTTTTCCTGTTGTTCTTAGATCACTCAGTCCTTGATGTTCCTGTTTTTGGCCACACTCTTCAGTGCCCTCACTGGCTTGCCTTGGAGTCTTTACAATACATTTGTCATAGAAGAAAAGCATGGTTTCAATCAGCAGGTATTGTAGAATGCTTTGCCACTGTTCATTGTCACCTGGAAAGGACTTTTCTTCTTTTTTGTGCCAGGGGCCTTCAGTTTTACTTGGAAAAAAACACAGAATTACCAAGTAATCAAAAGAACTCACTCTTCAATCAGGAAAAAGGGATAAATTTAAGGTATTTGGTCATTACACAGAGTCATACATCGAATACCATATAAAACCAAAGGCCCTGGGAGAAGACACCGTACCAGATGCCACCTCCACCCTGGGAGAAAACACACTAAATGCTTTCTCCAAAGAGGAAAGGCGATTGGGAGTCCTTATATCTTCTGGGTAATTAAGCATGGGAAACCTACAGAAACTAATTATAAACAGGTTTGTAAACCTCTTCGCAACCAGCAATTAGGGTCTTAAGATGCATCAGCTGTAACAAAGGCAAAGGTCAAACTAAAAACCTGGGCTTCATTCAAACTTTCATCCAATAGAGAAGCCTCCAAAACAAAAAGGTGTTTAACATTCAAACCAAAATAGGGGTACTTGGCACTGGAATTTCTCAAAGCTAAGGGGGGTAAACTTGAGTCATCCAAAAATCCACATTGACAATTTAAACATTCATCACTTAACTTTTACATGTATCACTTCTGTTGCTTGACTACACCAAGGAAAAATGCATAGCAGGTGTGACAAATGTTGATGTTTTCCTTTTTTTTTTTTTTTTTTTTTTTTTTTTAATACCCTTACCCTTCAGTCTTAGAATCAATACTGTGTATTAGCTCTAAGGCAGAAGAGTGGTAAGGGCTAGGCAGTGGGGGTTAAGTGACTTGCCCAGGGTCACACAGCTAGGAAGTGTCTTGAGGCCAGATTTGAACCTAGGATCTCCTGTCTCTAGGCCTGGCTCACTGTTCCATTGAGCTACCTAACTGCCTGCCCCCTGGTTTTTTTTTTTTTCCCCCTTTTGGTAAAAATTCATTAATAAGCTTAAAAATTTCTCAGGTGATGAATTTCAAACCAGCTTATTTTTTAAGGTGTAAGGGGAGATACAAGCAAAAAAATCAAACAAACAAAAAAAAGAACTCAGGTCAGAAAAGAGAGGTCTGCTCTGTAGAACCAATCCTACTTGAGTCTTACTATGGAGTGGCATCCTCTCTCATGACACTACTACAAATAAAGAAGGTAGTCATTTCTTTACAGTATTCTGGTTATTGTACAATTACAGTTACAAAGTAGAGGAAAGGGGTTATCACCCAGGAAGTTGAAGGTACCCTCAGGGTAAAGTAGGATCATTGCATGCTAGTGTTTAATATTCTGTTCAGTACTTCAGTAATTCTGGGTTTCAGCAGTGTGGGCATTCTCTTATATAACTTGTAAAAGATCTTAAAAAGTTGCTGTTGCCATGTATATTCAACATCTGGTGACCAATGTTCTGCCCTAAAGCTAGACTGCCCCTCAGACACACAAATGTGGGTAGTTCTCCTCTGGGCCAGAATCCTTTCCTGCTTGTTTGGACCTTCCAGAGATTGTACTTTGCTGCTATGGCCTTAGAACCTAGGGGAACTTTAATAATTCAGTGAGCCATTGGAGTAGGACTTGAGTAGGAGAGTAATTGACAGTACTTTAAACAAATAGTTGTATTCATTTGGTTATTTAAGGAGTAAAAGTAAGGTAGCAGCTTTCTGTCATGATTTCTTTTTCAGACCTTAGGGTTCTTCGTGAAGGATGCTCTCAAGAAATTTGTCGTGACTCAGTGTATTTTATTGCCCGTTACCTCACTACTGCTTTATATCATTAAAATTGGAGGTGACTACTTTTTCATCTATGCCTGGCTGTTCACATTAGTTGTTTCTTTGGTGAGTAAAGTGTCTGTTTTTCATTAAAAAAAAAGACATTCAACAAAATAATTACTATAATTTTAATTAGCATGAAAATTACCATTTATTTTGAGAATAATTTTAATGTGATTGCACTGACACATTTTTAAATTTTAGTTTTTATTCTGAATTTGACTAATACCTTAGAGAGAACATTACCATTTAAAAAATCAAATCTTTACTATGTACAACTTGCTTTAAAAAAATAAAAAAATTACTTTCTTTTTTAAAGAATGCTTTTTATTTTTTCTTAATGACATTTATAAACAATTTTTAACATTTTTTTTATGATTTTTGAGTTCTAGATTCCTTTCTTCCTTTCCTATTTCCTTGAGAAGGCAAGCATTTTGATATTATACATGCACCAATTTGAAAAAATGTATTTCTATATTAGTCATGTTGTAAAAGACGAAAATTATCCTTAAGGAACAGGTGAAATTCAAGTGAATGTTATTAAACTGCCTTGTTGACTCATGTTTGTTTGGAATACTAGGACTACCATAACTAATCTTAGAATTTTAAGAAATTTCTTTTTGAGTTTTTCTGTTAGTTCTTTTCTTTCTAGGAAGGAGAATAAGCCAGCAAAGGAGGTTAGTAGCATGGAAACTGAGGGAGGGTAGAGTATCAAGGAGGGATGGTTAATCATGTCAAATGCTGTACAGAGGTCACCTGGGAAGAAGAGGAATGAGGAAAGAGGTCATTTACATTTGACAACTCAGAGATCATTGGTGGCCTCACGGAAAGCTCTTTCAGTAGAATGGTAAAAAGAAAAGCCAGCTTGGAAGAAGAGTAAGGTGTGAGTGAGTGGAGAGGTGACATTTTCATATTGGAGGCAAGGATTCAGGTCCTTTTGGTACCTAGAATAGTCAGACAAATAGTCTGAGGAGAGGAAGATTTGGGAGAAAAGTATGGAAGTAATCAGTGTGTATTTGTATAACCTTTATATGCATACATGTAATAACCATACAATTACATATACTTTCTAACTATTTCTCACCAGTTCCCTTCATTTAATCTATGTCTCAGTCAAACCGATCTATTTATTGTTCTGCTGATACACCTTGAGAGTGTGGTTCTCTTCTGTGTGGTTCCAAATCATTCTTCAAGTGACAAGTCAGTTACCTCCTCTAGGAAGCCTCCCTGTCATTCTCTGTCACTTACCTGGCACCTAATTGCATGCTTCCATGCTCATTTTTATTTAGAATCATAAAATAGTCTTTTGTGAAAGTGATCTTTGCCAGTATAATCATGGGTTCTTAGCATTTATAAAAATTATGAGGAAATGCGCATCGGCCATGGGTGGGGAGGGGTGCGGGGGGTGACGGGGAAAGTAGGAGCATGAATCATGTAACCATGTCAAAAATGAATATTAATAAATGGTTAAAAAAATTATGAGACCTCAGAGGTCATCTAGAACCAACCCTTTCATTTTGTAGATGAAAAAGGTGAGGCACAGAGATGGGGAGAAATTTGCCCAAGGCTACATAAGTACTAAGTGCTGGAGCTGGGATTGAAGTCTAGGCCTTCTGACTCTTAAAGCCATTGCTCTCTCCACTAGATCATGCTGTTTTTCATCATTCTTGGGTTAGTTTACTTGAAATGTGTTAATTATCTCCATCACCAGATCATCCTCAGGAATTCTGGCCTGTACATCTTTTTCCCCACAGGGCCTTGATAGTGCAATGTACATGAGTATTGTGTGAATGAAGGTGGTATGGTAGAGAAACACTTGTTTTCTCTACTATCTTTTCTCTTTTCACTCTCTTTCGCCCTTTCCCCTACACCTCTGAAATGCACTTCTCATTCATCAGGCTTAGAAACATCTGCAGTGCTAGAGATTCAGGAAAGAAGTTTCTGTATGGTGATTTTCTTGAAGGACATTGATTATGAGATTTTGCACAATCACTGCATCATTTAAGGTCTAGTTTAGTCTAAAAACAGTGGAGGCCCTGAACTAGTCTGTATAAGGATAGCTCTTAGAGCTGCCAGGAACTTTAATTAGCAAGACAGATCTAAAAACAGGCAGTGAACTTCCTGTGACTAAAGTAAGTACTACTATATTCAGTGACACACTGAAAAGAAGATCCCAAAAAGGGAACTCAGTACATCTCAGTTTCTATTTGGGCTCTCATTGGGAGAAGATGGTCAGATATAGGTGGGTCACATGTAAAAGTAAATGACTTTGCAAAAAATGACTAGGGAAAAGATCTTTGGATCACTACCAGTTCTGCTAGACTCTTGTCTTAGACTCATTGTTGCACTCTGCCTTGTCTCCTGGATGGCAGCCTTCTTTTTGACACATTAGTGTCTGCACAGGCACTTTTCCCTTCGTCTCATACTTACTTATCCTAGAGACAAGGCTTAGGGGTCACGTGTGTCTGTGTATTGTTACTGCTCTGCCTTCTGGGGCCGCTTCTCAGCCTTCAGTTGCTGAAGAACCATCAAGCTATACAGCTTGGGCTTGAACAGATGCCATATCTTAACTTTTGGAACAGTTTTTCTATTGCTACTTATGAGTCCTAATAAACATAAAAAGGTTCACCAGTAATGTTGGTCCAGATTGGCTGGATGTGGCTAGCATCCTTATTGCCTCTAGGATGAAACAAATCACTTTGCTTGGTATTTAAACCATCTACAATTTGGCTGTCACCTTTCTGGATGTTTTATATCATCTGTCCTCACATGCATACTCATCATTGCAGACCAATTAGATTTCTAGTTAGCTGCTCCCTGAACTCAATGTCCTATCTCCTATCTCCTATGCACTTCCCTCTTAGAATCCCCACCTCCTTTGAAACTCAACTGGAAGACAAGACCTCTTCCAACTCTAAGATGTGCTTGTGACCTGGGGAGTAATAGCATCAGAAGACAGACCAGCAAGACAAGTGGCCTGGAGAAGTTCTCAGCAAAGTTTCTCAGGGTCCTGGAAAACAGTGATCCACTTTTTAAGTATTAAAAAATGATGGAGGTGTGGGACAGCACTTAGGTGGCTCAGTGGATTGAGAGCCAAACCTAGAGATAGGAGGGTCTGAGTTCAGTCTGACCTCAGACACTTTCTAGTAGTGTGACCCTGGACAAGTCACAATCTCAATTGCCTAGTCCCTCCTGCTCTTCAAGGATTGTCAGTTAGTCCCACATTAATTTTTCAGCCCCACTCACAGGCTTTTATTAGTCACTTAGCATTATTGTCAGAGACTGCCATCTCATCTAGAACATTTGATTGTGTCACATGTAAATCTGTTAATTTTACCTAATAATATTGTAATATTTACTTACCTTTAAAAAAGGTGCAGGATTGGCAGAACCAAAGAGCCCTGCACTAATGAGCAAGAACAGATTAATTTTCTTTCCTCTAGCCTTCTTCCCTACTTCCCTGTTTCTGTTAAATGCACTACCATCTTTTCCATTCATTACTTTAGAGTCATCTCTGATGGTTTTCTTTCTTACTGCCAATCCACCCCATTCAGTTGTCACGTTTTATCTAGTCTGTGTCTCTTTAACTATCCCCTTTTCTCTGGTCAAGAAGCTAACATGCTAGTTCCAGCCCTCATCATCTCTTGCCCAAAGTATTGTAATAGCCTGATTAGTGACTCTTCTTTCCCCTCTCCTCAATCCATCCAAATATAGTTGCTAAAATATTCTTCTCTTAGTAAGTCTCAAAAACCTTAAGTTATTCCCCTTTGCCTAGAGAGCAGTGATGGGCAAACTATGGTTGGAGTAGGGGGTGGGGGGCGGGTGAAATGTTCTATTCGGCTGCCCGACATTATTCCTAATCTGACGAATACAATGAGTAGGAAACAATACAATGAAACTTCGAAAGAGTTGCCTTAGAAACAGACTGACAAATGAGCATTTCCTTTCCTTTGGCCCCCTCTTTAAAAAGTTTGCCTATCACTGGTCTAGAGGATAAAATACTCCTTAGGCTAGCATTTAGGATCTTCAACAGTTTGAATCCCTCCTGCGTTTCCATTCTGATTTCCAACTCTTCCCTTTTTCTGTTGCAGACAAACCAGACAACTATTTCCTGAATTCAGCTTTCCATCTCCTACTTCTTTATCTCTTCATGAACTATTCCCACTAGTCTTGAATATAATCTCTCCTCATCTCTGCCCCATAGAATTGGTTTCTCTTCAGGACCCAATTCTGGTACTATCTCTTTTGTGAAGTCTTCTTTGATCTCCACTCCAGGCCCCCTCCCCCTCAGGTTTTGGTGTTGCCTTCCTCCCTTGAATTCTCTTAACCTTATTTTTTTGTGTACATATGGATTCTTTTCTCCTGTTCCCCATTGTAAGCTCCCTGACAATGGGGATATTTCTTTTTGTCCATATAACATACTAGATAGTCACTTACAGTTTATTCATTTAAATTCTCCACACAATGAAAACTTGAGGGAAAGATTCTTTCTGCTTGGGGCTGGGGTGATCTCTTTGTTTTGGAGGAAACTCGTGATCTGAGTCTTGAAGGGAGGGAGGAGCTTCAGTAGACTGGAATGGGAGGCAGACTTTTCCAGGCATGGGGACACAATAAACAGGAGAGCTCAGGACAGCATCTGCTGGAATATTGGAGGGGATAAAGTTGGAAAGCCAGATTGGAGACAGGTTGTGGGAACTTAGACTTTATTCAGTAGGCAGTGGGGAATCACTGATAGATTTTTAAGGAGAGGAGTGATGTTGATCCTACTTGTCAATTAGGAAAAGTCCTCAAGTGGTATGTGAAGGAAGGGTGGCCTGGAGAGGTTGAAGGCAGGAAGAGATAAGGGATCTTATCCATCACAGAGCTCTGGTCAGAGGGACTAAGGAGTTGTAACAAAATCCAGAACATTTCTGGGAACCTAGAAACACTTTGTAAAACCTGTTCATGTTCATCCTTCTTCAAGAAACTTCTTAGAGGTTGTTCTCACTTTTACATTTCAGGTGCTTGTCACTATCTATGCTGACTACATCGCCCCTTTATTTGATAAATTCATTCCTTTGCCTGAGGGAACCCTCAAAGAAGAAATTGAAGTAATGGCAAAGAATATTGACTTTCCTCTGACTAAGGTGTATGTGGTGGAAGGTAAGGCTTTACTGAGGGTAAGAAGGTCTTAGCTTTGTACCTTGTCATTAAGTTTCTAAGATGCAAATGAAGGAATGTCCCAACTTTTTTTACAGTTAAGATTTAAAATTTTGAATCTTGAGTTTTCAAAGAATTAGGCATATAGCAGAACACCAATATTATTGGGAAATAATGACAAGATTTCTCTTAATGTAATAAAAAAATATAGATGGAATGTGATTTAATCTTCAGGATAATGTCAGCTTATAAAGAGAATAATAATTTGCTCCTGTGTCCAAAACATTTTCTTTACTGCATTCCTGTAAGATAAGTAATAGAAGTATTTTTTTCCTTGACTTCACTAACATTTATTTAGAAGGCATTTTAAATTTCCATTTATAGATGAGGAAATTATGTCCTAAAAAAATTGGTGTTGTCTTGTCCAGTCACATTAACTACTAGCATTGGCATCAAGATTCAAACCTGTCTCTAGACTCCAAATACTTTTTTCTATTATACCACACTCTTTCAATTCCCGAATAATAAATAATACCACAATCTCATTTGATTCTTAAAAAATAATTATCTAAGGTAGGGAATACAGGTATTATTATGATCATTGTATAAGGAGAGAAACTGAGGTCCAAAGAGATTATAACACTAAGTAGCACATTTTGAGGGCTTTATTTTGCTTATCAAGATCATACTACACCCAGAACCATAGACCCCTTTGCAGTTAATTCAGGGAAAAGGCTATCCAGATCAAACTGTAGCCTTCCTTATACTGCCTTGCTAAAAGAATATGTTCTTCACATATAGAATGGTTATTGTATTGCTTACTTTCTCAGTTGGGTGGGGAAAGGGCTGGAGGGAGGGAGAAAATTTAGAATTCAAAATAAATAAGTAATATTACAGATATTTTTAAGCACTTAAAAAAGAATATAATCTAAAACTGAGAAATTGAATCCTATTCACTTCAGAACTAATTGTTCAGTCAACAAGTCTTTATTGAATATGTACTTTGTGTTCAGCATTGTAAGAAAAACAAAATTACAGGATGTGGTTCCATCTTCAAGAGTTTAGTTTAATGAGGAGGACTTTCCAGCAAAAGGGAACAACATAAGTGAAGTCATGGAGAGTGGAATGAGATAAGTGCAGCCATCATCCCTGCTAGCTTTCATCTTAGCTCTCTTGACCCTTTTGTGGCTAAACCCTGTGAGAAGATCATCTACAATAGGTGCCTCTAGTTTCTCTTCTTCACTTTCCTTTTAAGTCTCTGGATTCTGGCTTCCAATCTCATCATTCAACTGAAACTACTGTTCTATAGTTACCAGTGATCTTTTAATTGTCCAGTCTAATGGCCTCTTCTCATCCTTTTTGACCTTTCTGCAGCCTCTGAGTCTTTGTCACTCTTCTCTTTTGGTCTATATGGCACTCTCTCTCCTGGTTCCCTTTTCTACCTGCCTGTAACAATTCCTTTTTGGTCTCCTTGATGGATCTTCATCCAGTTTGCACTTGTTAACTCTCTGGATATCCTCCAGTTCTTTTGTCCTGAGCATTTTTCTCCTTCTTTACTATTTCATTTGTGGTTTCATCTGTTCCCATAGATTCAGCTATCATCTCTGTCAATGATTCTTAGATTTATTTGTCTAGCTCAAACCTTCTACTGATTTCCAATATCACATCACTTACTCTCCCATTGTCTTTTAGATATTAGAACTGTATCTCATAGATATCTCTCAGCACATCCAAAACTGAACTCGTTATCTTTCTTTCTTCCCAAACTCTCCTCTTCCTAACTTACCTCTTATTGAGGATACAACCATTGTTCCCCCATCTTACAGCTTTGGTGTCATCTTTAACTTCTTATTTTCTAACCTTCTGCATCTAATCAGTTGCCATGTTCCGCCCATTTTTACCTTTGTAACATCTCAAGTATAGTATGTCTTCTCTCCTCTGACACTGCCACCTCTGGTGTAAGTCCTTATCACTTTATGCTTAAATTATTGAAATAGCTTGCTAGTTGATTTGCATGCCAGTCTTTTTCTCTTTCACTCGATCCTCTTCAGCTGTCAAAGTGATATTCCTCCAGTATGATTCTGACCATGTAATTTCCCATCCCAGTCAACTCCATTAGCTTCACAATACCTCCAGGATCAAATATAAAACCCTCTCTTTGACTTATAAAACCCTTTATAACCTGGCTCTTTTCTTATTTTCCAATCTGCTTATGCCATAACTCCCCTTCATATATTTTGTGATCCAGCGACACTGGCCTCCTTGTTATTTCTCACACTAGATACTCCATATCTGAAAGTTTTCCCTGGCTATCTCCCATACCTGGAATTTTCTCCTTTCTTGCCTTGCTTCTGTGACTTCCTTCAAGGCTCAGCTAGTTTTGCCTTCTACAAGAATCCTTTTTGAATTCTCCTTGATGCTAGTTCCTTCTATCTGCTGATTAGATCCAGTTTATACTGTTTATAGCTGGCACATAGTTGGCACACAGTTATTTGCATGTTGTCCCCTCATATCATACTGTGAGCTCCTAGAGGTCAGGGACTATCTTTTAACTTTTTCTATATCCCCTGCACAGTGCCTGGCACGTTGGTGTTGAATAAATGCTAGTTGACTGATATGTAAATACCTTGAAAATAGTAACAATATTAACATTTGTTGAATTTAATTGGGCTTTTTTTCAGAATGATTTCTTATACTATTTCACTTATAAAGGTAAAGGCATCCATAAAGAAGCTCAGGGAAGCCCTAGTATGATAATAGCATGTTAAACCATAACAGAATATGTTGTATAACACAGTATAATACAGTCTGTGCCTTCATTTAGTACTTTAAAAGATCCAAGATTTTATCAGTATGGATATTCTTTTACCAGTATTGATCCCAACCCCATAGGCAATGGTTTCTTGAATTGTGGCCCAAGGGAATTCATCATCTGGTAATCTAGCTTTTGGTGGTGATCCTTTTGGTTGTCCTTTAAATTCACCCTGAGACAAAAAGACAAGCCCACCGATAAGTTTTGCCATTAGGCAAACTGGTAGGGCCTGCAGAGCCTGTGTGCCTTGGCCTTGCTTCTGAGAGCCTGGCTGGGTTGGGGAGGCGTGTCATAGAAAATATCAGTAAAGTCTATGCATTTTTTGGTGCACTTTGGACCTATGGGAAACTCTTGGTGAGTCAACTCTACAAATGCAGTTTCTGCAATTTATTGTGTTAGAGTTTGCCTGGGGAACTGAGAAGTTAAGTGACTTGCTTGAGTCACAGCCAGTGTATATGGGTTCCAGGTAAGACCTGAAATCTTCCTGGCTGCAGGCTGGCCCTCTGCCTCTACATTACGACATGATTCTGAGGTTTATAGAACAGTTGTTAACATGCATATGGTGCTGTATATATAGTGACAACAACCTAGAGCAGTGATGGACAAACTTTTTAAAGAGCGGCCCAAAGGAAAGGAAATGCTCATCTGTCAGTCTGCTTCTAAGGCAACTCTTTTGAAGTTTCATTATATGGTATCCTATTCATTGTATTCATCAGATTAGGAATAATATCATGGTGCTGAATAGAGCATTTCAGGCCCTCCCTTCTTTCTCCCCCCCCACCCAATCTGTCCCGTGGGCTGTAGTTTGCCCATCGCTGAGCTAGAGAGTTAGCAGTCCTACCTCCTTTTTGTCCCTCCTCTTTTCCCCACCAGCTTCAACCTTTTGTGAGCTTTGGTGTGTCTGCAGTTGTTTTATAGGACAGTCACCGACTCTGATCTGCCTGTGTGTCTTCTTTAGATTTGTGTTTTTCATTGAGTTTCCTATGTAACTAACTGCATTGATTCCTTTTTTGTCCAAATTTACTTTCTTACATTATTGGCCTTAGTTGACTTTGCTCAAATGCTAATGCTTTGAGCATTGCCAATAAACATCTGAGGTGGTACGAGTTTCATTGCTGTCTTTTCTTGGATTTTGTCTTCTGTGAATTTGGGGGCATTTTTGTACTACTATTCTTACATTGAAGGTTACTTGGTGGTTTATAGTGTGGTAGCCATTTATAGGCAAGTTTTTTAACTTCCTTTTCAATTTAAAATCTATTTAATTAGATTCATAGTATTCTAGGAAAATTTTTTTAGGGAAATATATTTTTACAAGCCATTGCTAGGTACACACTGTCATCCTGGACTGAGTCCATATTAATGTCTATGTTTTAAAATTCTTTCCTCTGTCTCCTTTGTGGTACTGTACTTTCTAGTTTTTAAAACACTTAAATTATCTCATTTGATCCTCTTGGGATGAACAAACTGCAGGTCAGACCTAAGTGTGCTGTTAAAGCACCCCTAGGCCATGGATTGTCTTAGAGAAATGTAGGAGAATTCTGTATGCCAACACATATAACATGGGAGCCACATGTAAGCTAAAGATGGAATTTGTATTTCTTAGTTAGAATTAGAAAACAAAATCTTCCCAGTGATAGAATCATAAAGAAGTGAAGCAGTAAAATTTTGTTTGTTTTTTCCCCCAAAGAAATTGAAATATGTTAAAGAATAGTCAAAAGAACATGCTCCAAAAGAACCTCAACCTGGGTGTCAGGTCCTCATATGTTTCTTCTTGGCAATGGGACTGACCAGGAGCTGGTGATGTAATCTCCCTGAGCTCCTGTTTCCTCATCTATTAAATGGGTATAATAATATTTGTGTTGTCTCTCAACTGGTATCTTTTGTTCTCATGGGATCAAATGAGATAAAGTTCATAAGTCTTAGGTAATCTGGTATTAACAGTCTATGATGAAATTGTTCTGTTTCCTTGATGCCACCTCATTTTTGTGTGCCTAGTACTGACTGGCACCCATAAAACAACAGTGTCCTAAAACTTTGACATTTTCTTGTTGCTTACAAAACATGAGCCAGTTCAGGTATAGATAGAAAAGCATTTCTTTCTGATTAGTTCCATCATATTTGTGTATCTGTGGGCAAGGGCAATATAGAACTATAGGCTTACTTGACACCAACAAGATTATTTTGCTAAATAATTGTAGAGTTTAACCTAAGAAAATACTCAGGGTCTTATTTTATTTTTTATTATTTCCCTGCCTTTTAGTGTCAGCTAATTTTTAAGTATGGAGGAGAATATCTTGGTTTATGTTCACCAGTTTAGATCTTTATTACCTTCCTACTTTTTTTTTATTTTGTTTTTTTTTGTCATGCAAAACACACTCCCATATATTGGTCATTGTCATAGAGAAAACTCACACATAACCAAAACCTCAAAATAAAACCATAAATACACTGATATATGAAAGAGGACTCCTGTAGTACTCAGCTTTGCTAAATAAGTGACTCTGGTTTGTAAACCTAGATCTTTCACCTTCCAGAACATCATATTCCATACCTTTTGATCCTTTAATGTGGAAGCTGCTAAGTCCTGTGTGATTCTGTCTGTGGCTTCATGGTGTTTGAATTTTTTTCTTTCTGACTGCTTTTGCAGTATTTTCTCCTTGACTTAGGGGTTCTTGAATTTAGCTATGATATGCTTAGGAGTTGTCATTCAGGGATTTATTTCTGGAGGTGATCTATAGATTATTTCAATTTCTATTTTGCTCTCTTGTTCAAGCATATATGGGCACTTTTCTTTGATAATTTTTTTATTATTATGTCCAAACTTCTTTTTTTTTTTTTAATTATAGCTTACAGGTAGTCCAGTTTAAATTCTTTTTCTTGGATCTGTTTTCCAGGTCAGTTTTTTTTTTTCAGTGAAAGATTTCACATTTTCTTCTGTTTTTTCATTCTTTTGATTTTGTTGGTTTTATTATTTCTTGATGTCTTATGAAGTCATTAGCTTCTAGTTGCCCAGTTCTTATTTTTAAGGAATTATTTTCTTTCATGAGCTTTTGATCTTCCTTTTTCATTTGGCCCACTATTGCTTTCATTTCTCTTCCCTGATTGGGTCAAAGATATGTTAGGGCAGGGATCAGCAACCTTTTTAGCTGTGAGAGCCATAAATGCCACATTTTTAAAAATGTAATTTTGTGCGCTCCTGTAACAGCGCCTGAAAAAAAAATGGACTTTATACTCCTGCAGAAAGAGCCATATTTGGCCCTCAAAAGAGCCATACATTGCCGACCCCTGTGTTAGGGTCTGATCCAGGGAGAAAAGAACCAGGAATAAATGTTGGGGTCTGAATCAGGGAGAAACAAACCACAGATAATTCTCACAGAAGACACCTCTATGTTTTCTCTAAGGCAAAGGCCTTGTTTAATATAAACTACAAGTGTCTTATCTAGGACATGTTCAAGGCTCCTTCTAGAGATGTTTTTGTTCTGTCTCTGGAAGAATTTTGATGCCAGATGCCTGATCTGTGCTTGTTAGGGTCCAAAATGCTGAAGTGAATGAATCAATAAGGTGGGGTCAGGCTGGGCAGCTTCGTATCATTCTGTTTTTGTTATGACAAAAAGGCAAGCTTTTATAATGAGAGAGTTCTGTTAGGCAATTACCATATATCAAGATATATGTATTTTGGTGAGACAGCTTGCAAAATGATAAAAGGTTTTTTGTTTATGGAAGGTTGGCACAAGAGGTCTAAAATTCTTTCAGAGACTGTCATTGCTGGGAATCTGGAGGCCTATTTGGGTTTTCATTGACCTGGAGTACTACACAGATTGCCTCAAACTGCTGGGACTCAGGTCTTCACTACAAGCTTGGCCTGGGACTCTTGACCTTGCTCTGGACTTACACAGATTAAGTATAGACTGCCCAGGGCTAGAATTCTGGACCTTACTGCAGGCTTGCTTGGAACTTTATGGGATTGTATTGCTGTTGGCTTAGGCAGAGGCTCAGGGTCTGGATCTCTGCTTGGGTGGGACTCAGAACCTGGAACATTATATGAGGGGTGGAGGGGGCTTGCTGTTGGCTTGCTCCTTGTTAGAGCCTCCTACTGGCTGTGCTCCCCTCTCACCCCAGTGAACTTTATGCTCTCTGCCCATCTTTCAAGTTGTCTTTGGTGTGAAAGTTGCTTCACTCAGTCTCTTTATTGGTTCTTTCATGCCAGTATTTATTTTATGCTGTTATTTTAAGATTGGTTGGAGAGGATTCTCATGATGATTTTGAGCTTCTCTGCTTTTACTGTCATCTTGGCTCTGCCTCCTATTACCTCCCTACTTTCAGCAATGTTTTATACTCTTTTTCTCCTCTGCCTATATTGAAATTATTTAAATTATCCCTTCATCTATTAACTTGACCCTCTGACCTCAACTTCTTATATATATCTGTAGTATGTAGATAGGCAGCTAGATGGCAAAGAGCATAGAGCTCTAGGTACAGAATCAAGAAGACCTAAGCTCAAATATGGCGTAGACACTAGTGTGAGATCTTGGACAACTCATCTTTGTTTGCCTTTATGAGAAGAATAAGAGCACTTCTCTGATGAACAAATGAGATGTTTGTAAAATTCTTTGCAAACCTTAAAATGTTACTGTGTAAGTGCTAATTATCATCATTGACCTTTCCTCCTTTCCTTGATTCCTGGGCTGCCTAGAAAACAACTTACTGGATCAGTATGTATTCAGCCCAATGGCCCTTTGCCATTTGTATCTGAGTTGTAAAATCTGATGTTCAGAGTGATGACTGAGTTTTTGATTAAAGGTTAATTTATGTTGTGTATATTCTCTTCGTTAGGATCAAAAACAGTTTAAAAGTTTTCACAAAAGTCTTCTAAATTTTACAAACATACAGCATAACATTCCCAATAACTTCAGTGTTCCTACACTTAAAATATCTAAGTAATAACCAGTACAAGTCAAAGAATATTGAATAAAATACTTCAATATTTTCTGATAAAAATATTTTAAGGACCTGATAGATTAAAAAAAAAAGAAGAAGAATTTAAGACAGAGTTAGCATGACACTGTTAAGAGTGCTGGTCCTAGAAGTGACAAGCCCAGGCTGTCTTGGCCTGTCCTGCCCTGTCCTGTCCTGTTGTAAGGTTGGAATTTGGAATTCATAGCAAGTCAGTGAGACTTATGGCAGGTAGTAACAAGTCACAGAGATTATATAGCAAGTCAGTGACACTTATAGCAGGTAAGGTAGGAATTTGGATAGCAAATGCAGAATATGGATTTATGGCAGTCAGAGAACCAGGACCCCCTCTGGGCGCCTTCCTGGAACAGTCTGAAGCCTGTTATTCTGGGATACCCTGTTATCTATGCAAACATTTCGGACAGTCTATATAACCCCTGTAATCCTCCCCCCAAACATGGCTCTATTTGGGAGCTGTCCTAGTGTGCATGCTAGTAATATATAAAGTGTCTTCTGTAACTTGCATTGTCTCTAGGTCTTCATTCTTGGGTCAGGATTCAGAACCCTAACACCTTCCCATCTTATCTTTTCTCTTCCTGACCTGACTCAACCTTGCTGGTCTTGTCTCCTCCCCTCTAGTTCTGTCTTCTCCCCTCCTGGCTCCAACACTTAGTGATCATGTGACCTCACTGGGCTCTAGTCCGCCCTCTATTAGACAGACAGTTAGTTACCAGTCAGCTGCTTCTTTCATTGTGTATAGGGGTCAGACTTTGGAGGCCTAAAAGCTCCATTTATCTCCTAAGTTCTCTCTTCTAAAGATCATTATTTCATCAGATCAGGTCCCTTCTTTTATATAGAGCACAGCTTTTCCACTCCTTTGCGGGTGTACCTTATGATTTGCCATGGCCCGAACATCGACCATTTGGTGATTAATTGTCCCAGGCTGAGCCTTTCTTCTAGCCAAGCTGGTCTCATACAGTTATTTGCTTCTGGCCTGTCACTTGGCCTGTCTGTTAGGCCTACCAGATTGGAACAGAGTTCATGCTGTGCTTCTAAAGCATGGAGGAGTCAGGATTGCTGTGGTACCCATGTGACAAGTCAAAATGAGATTTGAGTGGAGTATTATCAGGCTTCTCATTAGCAGTGATGTTAAACTTTAAACCCATCCTTATTTCCTGTTATATTACCAAGGGAGATAGCACCAGCTTTGGGAACAGGAAGACCATTTGATTTTTAAGGCCTACTTGTGACTCTGAGCAGATTGTTTAACTTCTCACTGACCATGAGCTCCCTCTAACATGCTTTATGATTTCTGTGCCAATGACATCCTAGGGTTCAACAAAAGGTATTGATTGTTGTGGCTTATTTTAACAGTGATTTTAGGTAGGTGACTGAGTCCCCTTAAATGGAGCGTTAGCATGACAGAAAGATGTTTTTCTTCATTCCTCTGTTAGCGACAGTGAATTAGAACCCAGCCATTTCAGGCCCTGAAAGTTGTTTCTCTCTCTCTTTTGAACTCTCCCAATAGGTTCAAAGCGCTCCTCCCACAGCAATGCTTACTTTTATGGATTCTTCAAGAACAAGCGGATAGTTTTGTTTGACACGCTGCTGGAAGACTACTCGATACTGAACAAAGATCATCAGGAGGAGAGCTCCCCGGAACCCCAGAGTATTGGAGAGGGGGAGAATCCTGAAACAAAGGCCAAAGCGAGAGTGAGTTTTTGTCCTCTGCTAGAGTAACTGTAGCCACCTTTGTCACTCCCAGGAGTGCAGCCCCTGATGAGAAAAAATGGAAATCCCTTGAGTGTTCCTATACCTATCCACTGCTTATATATAGAACCCCTTGTATCTCTAGTGCAAGGATAGAGGCTCCCTGGGCCATTGGAGCTGCTTGCTATAGTGGTTTATTTTCATCTGACACAGTCCATTAAGAGCAAATTAGGTTTCAAATAGAGGGTCCTCTTTTAATTTTTTTTTTTTTAAAACCCTTACCTTCTGTCTCAATACTGTGTATTGGCTCCATGGCAGAGTGGTAAGGGTAGGCAATGGGGGTCAAATGACTTGTCCAGGGTCACACAGCTGGGAAGTGTCTGAGGTCAGATTTGAACCTAGGACCTTTTGTCTCTAGGCCTGGCTCTCAATCTACTGAGCCACCTGGACCCCCCTACCACCCCCCTACATTTTAGCATAACCCTCAGGCCTGTAATGGAGACTAGGCAGCCAACATCAGCATGGAGTGGAGGCATTGTTAATTGGAATGTTTGAGAAGGAGGAATGTTGTTATTGGTTCCTTGAAAATCATTAGTCTAAGCTTTGTAGCTGGTGGATCAGTGGTTAGAGTACCAGGCTTAGAGTCAGGAAGAATTGAATTTAAATCAGGCCTCAGGCATACTAGCAGAGTGACCCCTGGCAGGTCACTATCTGTTTCCTCAACTGCAAAATGGGAATAATAATAGGAATATTGTGAAGATCAAATGAGATGATATTTAGAACACTTTTAGCAGGGTGCCTTTCACATAGTATGCACTGTGAATGCTTATTCTCTTCCCTTTCCCCTGCTATGTTCCTGGCATTCTTTTTAGTGCCTTCAGGCTTTACACTGATGGAGGAGGGTCTAGAGGCCCATCTTGGCATTTCTCCTCCTGGTGCTGACCAGCTGAGGGAGTAGCAGGATGTTGTGTTCCTGTGGAAGCACTTGGAATTTTGCCCATGGCAAGGGATAGTATTCAGGAAAGGCCAAACCTGTGATAAGACCATTTGAGGGTAGCCTGGCTGGTGCCTGAGTCTCCACCCCATTGGCTTAGGGACAAGAGGCAAAGTCCAGCCAAGTTAGCATTCAGTGAGATGGGCCTGCTCAGTGGTTCTGGGGGTTCACAAGATGCTTAGAAGGGGCAGCAGCCTGCTCACTGATTCAAGGAAACTCTTCCCTCACACAGACAGAAGGACCATATCTAGCAGCTAAGAGGGAGTGAGGACATACTTCACACAGTTAATTGTGTTTTCCTCACCATGTTCCACATATACTAGGAAGAAATCAAACTTTTTCTACATTTTTTTCCCTACTGCTGTTGTCAAGGCAATAACAGGGTGAAATTAAAGTATTACTCAAAGCCTGGCCAGATTAAGGTTTAAGGGGGAGTTTGTAAATACTACAGGATCAAAGAATTTAAAGCAAGAAAAGAAGCCTTAGGGATTATGTAGTCTGACCTTGCCATTACAGAAGGAATGTGACTGGTTCCTGATAGGAGAAAGGGCTTCTCCAAGGCTATGTATGTAGTAATTAGCAGAATTCAGTTGTAGAGGCAACTAGGTTTGCTCAGTAGATAGAGAACTAGCCCTGGAAACAGGAGGTGTCCTGGGTTTCAATCTGGCCTCATACACTTCCTAGCCATGTGACTTTGGGCAAGTCATTTAACTTCCATTGCCTAGCCCTCACCACTCTTTTGTCTTGGATATTAGTATTAATTCTAAAACAGAAAGTAGTAAGAGTTTTAAAGAAAGAACTCACGTAAAATTTCTGCCTGCTTGCAGGGCTTCTAGCCCTGTAAGAATGCAGAAAACACCAGGTCCTCTGCTCTCAGTTTCATGGCCTTTAGACCACATTCTAAAACTTTAAAGAGAAACTAGCTACCTACTTTTTTTTTATTAACTTAAATTTTTACTTTGAAGTTAACAAATTGCATGTAGAATAAGCTTTTACATTTAGATAGTCAAAGAAAAAAAGAGGGTTGTAGTTGGAATGGCCAGCCTCTGTTATGTGTAGTTTGCTTTTAAGATATATAATAATATCAGCCTCCTTTCACAGCTGTCCTACTGGTCTGCCCTTTCTGGTTTTCTGTTTTTTTTTTTTTCCCCCTTTGGTAAGCCTTTGCACATGTAAGCTTGCGCACGTACGTGCACACGTGCGTACACACCCACAGAGCTTCCTAGTGATACCTCTAACTCTGTGAAGCAAGGAATTGATAAGAGAAGAGAAAGGGAGAATTGTAGTAGCTTTAGATTACATTTAGCTTAGCACAGGGCCTGGTACATAGTAGGTGCTACATAAATGATTATTCTCTTCCCTTCCCATTTATTTATTGTTGTCAACATTCCCCATATGTTGTGTTGTTGCCTACCATAGAACACCTGTTTTGTCTTGAAGAATAATGGTTTTTACTATACAATGGAGACCAAGATCACAATAGTTTCCTCCTTGGGGTAGATTGTGGAGGGTTGGCCCAGCTAGAGCTCCTTGAGATCCATTTTCTGTTATTACTTCTTTCTCCTTCAGTTTTGGGATCCAAAGTCCCCTTTTTGCCTGATGAATGAATTCCACAAGCTTTCTACTCTACCATAGTCCTGATCCTCTTCTGCTTGGCTTGCTTGTTAAGTAAAAGAAGGTTGTTTCTAGTAGTTGTTGTCACCTCCTCCCTGCTCCCTCTTCCCCCAGTTCCTTTTAATGGGTCTTTTCTCACATCTCTTCCCCAGTTAGTGGAATCTTCCAGAGATTATGCTTCTGAAGACTAAGGAACCACCAGTGAGCCACAAAGGAGGCATTGGAGGAAGACTTTAGGAGATTTTTTTCTCCATTAGAGAAATTTAAAGAATAGCTGGGGCTACTTGGATTTACCCTTGTACATTCCACTCCAGCTTTGTGGTGATTCTTTTGTTAGCTTCTGGATCATTCCCCTGAAATCTCATGATTTTGGGACAGGCCTTTGTCATACAGCAATTGAGTACTCCTAGGCACCCCTTCTCTAAGGCCAGAAGGGTGGGATGGCATCAGTGGGTATAATCCAAAGCAGTCACTTTGATCACTTTCATTCTCTCTTGAATTCTCTATGAACTTTTTATATGGTTTGGAGCAGTAGGGACCATGATCCAGATCCATAACAGCAAAAAGAAAGAAAGACCCAGGCCCCAAATGGCGAGGCACAACCACCACACTGCCCCCACCAGCCTCAGCACTTCTTTCCTGTGCTCATTCTTGCCACCTGCCTCTTCTCTATATCCCGAAGTACCCAATACCTCTCTTTCCACATCTGGCTTTCCTAAATCCCCTGAAGGGTAGGCCACGTTAATCCTAAACTACCCAGTTCAGCTATTCCCAAAGCTTGGCAGAGACATCCCAGGGATGTTCTCCACAGTGAATGGTGCCAGCTGTCCCTTCCCCTCCTTCAAACCCTGTTAGTTCCCTGTTCTCTCTACTGCCCTCTCGCAGGCTCCCTGAAAGCACCCAAGGCTTCATGGTACAGCAGAGATAGTTCCCAGTTGCTCCTTTGCTTCTGTACAGTGGTAGGCCCAGTAATAGCTGCTGGGTGTCTCCTCCTTGTGCCACCTGCAGTTCCAGAATCTAGCCCAGCATGTTTTCCTCTTTATCTCTGCCACCCTATTCCATATCCCAAGTGCCTTCTACTTGTGCTAGCTATGGCTCTAGACACCTGCCCATCATATAGCTAGCCTGACATTCCTCAGAATAGCTTTGACTGGGTCATACCACCATTTAGCCCTTCAATAGCTCCTTGTGGTCTCCTAAGGAGATCTCTAGCTCTCATGTGGCTGCCATGTTTGTACACTTTCTAATATGCTTCATATTCTCCATCCTCACCAGCAAACATTTATTGAGTGACTGCTCTGTGCCAGATACTGTGCATATACTTTATGGAGTTGAATGTGCCCATCACTCCTTTCTCTGTGGTTTCACACAGCCTCATGTTATGTGCCTCAGATGAGATGATGAATGTGCACATTCTGCAAATCTGAAAGCATTATATTTGAGGCCAGCTCTTATTATCATGGAGACGTCATCATCATCCCTTGCTCTCACAGGATTCCAGAGTTGACAAGGCTCTCAGAGGGCATCTAGGCCAACACGTGCCTGACCAAGATACCCCTCCACAGTGCACCCAAACGGGGTCACCCTTCTTTGCTTGAAGAGATTGAATGAATGAGAATCTACTCTCTTACAAAGCTGCTTCTTATACTTCTGCATGGATCCCTTCTGTAACAGCACTTAAACACTTGTAGATGGCTGCTGTCATGTTCCCCTTCAGCTTCTCCAGGCTTCATTTCTCATTTCTGATTTGTTGCCACTATCCTTATTGCCCTCCTGGATGATGTCCTCAAGTTATCAGTCCTTCTTAAAATGTGGAGCACAGACATAAATGCTGTGCTCCAGATGCCTAAGTATATGTTGAATACAAAAGAGAGCATATGATGAACAGATGTTGCTGAGGGTGACAAACACCTAAGACAAAGTCTACAGTCTGAAATAAACGCCCCTGGCTTGTCCCTTGGGAATACAAACAGAAAACTTTGGGTTTCTCATAAGCAGTGGCTGACTTTGGTCAGGCTCTCCACCTGGCCATTCTCATTCTCTTGATTCGAGAGATATCCCTAAAAATAGATTCCTATACTGATGATTATTTTTTTTTTTTACTCAGAATAAGAAACAAGGCTGTAAGAATGAAGAAGTTCTTGCTGTTCTTGGCCATGAACTGGGACACTGGAAGTTAGGCCACACTGTCAAAAATATCGTTATCAGTCAGGTGAGTATGTGAGCATTCAGCTTTGCTTAGAGGACTTGCTATTCCAGCTTCTCTCCTTCCCAGTACAAATCAAATAGATATTTGTATTCTCCTCATAAACAAGTAATTCTTTCCTGAGGGAGGACAGCCAGGAACCACCATTTTTCCTTATTTCTCCAAATTCTTTTTCAAGTTACTGGTATAATCTTTTATCAAATGCAGTCATTAAAGGAAGTCATAGAAGGGAGAGGAGCAAACTATGGAGTGGGCATTCTTCTTTTAGAGATGAGGTCTCCCTGTCTGACCCAGATTGTAAGTGCATTGGCCACTCATGGGCCTGCAGTCCTGATACTGATGATCATAGGGAAGTGTTTAAAATTAAAGCTTTTTTTTTTTTTTTCCTAACCTAGACTGTTTCACTCCTTTAGGAAGCTTAGTGGTCTTCTGCTCTTGGGAACTCACTGTATTAGTGCTAGAATTAGTAAAGACACCCTACTGATTTTAGTTCTTTTGCAACTCCTGAATTCAAGGGATCTACCAGTCTCAGACTTCCCCAAATAGCAGGGATTTCTAGGCATGTGCTACCATACCTAACTGGCAGCTGGCTCTGGTGTGGGAATTCTTGGTGGGTTTGGTTCTTCATCCCAAAGTTGAGTTCATATAACTTAGAGTTGAAATGGGCTTGAGAGATCCTCCAGTACAGGGAATACCTGAGGAGTCTTAAGTTTAAGAAATATTTTTATAACTATTTCATTAATTCTAGTTTTCTTTGTAATCCTACGTATTTTATTTTACACCTTAAAACAAGCAACCCATTGTTCTGAGGAGAGTTTCACAAGCTTCACCAGATTGCCACTGAGGCCATCGAAAAAATCCTCTTGAGAACCCTCAATGTGGACCAAGCCTTTGATTTTACAGATTTGAAGAGAAAGGCCCAGGTCATTTCACTTGCCTGAGGTCACAGAGCAGTACTTGAATCCAAGTTAAAAATCCAGCATTTTCTACATACTTTTTTTAATATTCTTTCTCCTAGTCCTCGATAAAAGAGATAGACACATGCTTCAAGTTTACTAAACTGTTATCAACTTATAAGCCATGACAGTTAGGCAGAAGACCAGTAATTTGGGAGCACAGGTTCATTCTCTCCATCACTAATTTTGTGTCATTTTACTGTCTTCCAGATGTGAGAAATAAAGCACTACTTAATGAGTCACTGACTCATTTTGTCATTCTGCCAGACAGCTTTTCACAGCAAAAACATCCTCATTTGATCAGTTTTGCCCTTGGCCACAAGGGGATTCATTTTACACTGTTTTTTGTTTGTTTGTTTTTTTAAACCTCACTTTCTGTCATTGGTTCCAAAGCTTTTGCAGTAAGAGGTAGGCAATGGGAATGAAGTGACTTGCCTAGGTCACACAGTTAGGAAGTGTCTGAGGTCAGATTTGAATCCAGGTCCTCCTATCTCCAGACCTGGCTTTCTATATACTGAACCACCCAGCTGCTACAATAAAAAGGTGTAAAATCTACACCTTTTAATAAAATTTTCTTTTTTTTTTTTTAATTTTAAACCCTTAACTTCTGTGTATTGACTTATAGGTGGAAGATTGGTAAGGGTAGGCAATGGGGGTCAAGTGACTTGCCCAGGGTCACACACTGGGAAGTGTCTGGGGCCGGATTTGAACCGAGGACCTCCTGTCTCTAGGCCTGGCTCTCAATCCACTGAGCTACCCAGCTGCCCCTGTTGGAAGTCATCTTACTGCTCTACATCTTTTTTTTCCCATTTGAAATGAGACTACTTCAGTAGGGCCCCATATCTATGAGGTATATATTCCAAAGCCTTCTATATGTGGTCGAAACTGCTCTTGCTTCTCAGCTCAGTGGTCTGTGGCCTCTCCTCCCTCCTCCATCCCTCCAAAATAATTTTTAAAAAGATGAAAGTGGAAGCAAAGAAACTGCTGTCAGGGACTGACTGCTCCCATAAGTGGACTTCTGGTGCTTTCTGAGAAGGATAACTGAAACTGGAAAGTGAAACCATGGATAAGGTGGCCCGATTTATACTTAAACTAGTTTTCTCATTGGGTCACTGTATAGATCATGTAAAATTATGGATATGTAACACTCAGTTTTGGAGTGTTATGAACATTTTAGTTATTACTTAGTTAAAAATATCTCCAATCATAGGCCTGGGATGGATACACTATCCATTCAAACCTAATTTTACCTTTCCTATATCTCAGACAGAAGGAAAACTACGTTTTCTGTGATTACATTTAATGCTATTCTATTTTCTTTTTAAGATATTTTTTCCAATTATACATGTAAAAATTTTTAATGTTTGTTTTTAAATTTTTTGAATTCCAAATTCTCTCTCTCTCCCTCCCCCCTCATTCAGAAAGCAAGTCGATATAGGTTATGCATGTGTAGTCATTCAAAAGCATTTCTATATTAGTGATGTTATAAAAGAAAACAGACCAAAAAAATCCCCAAACAAAATAAAGCCAAAAAAATATGATCTACATTCAGACTTTATCAGTTCTTTCTCTGGAGGTGGATAGCATTTTTCATTATGAGTCCTTCAGAATTGTTTTAGACCATTGTATTACTGAGAATAGCTAAGTTATTCACAGTTGATCATCATAGAGTATTATTTTACTGTGTTAAATGTTCTCTTGGTTCTGCTCAGTTCATTTTGGATCAGTTCATTTAAGTACAGGTTTTTCTGGAATTATCCTGATCATTATTTCTTATAGCACAGTAACATTCCACCAACTTATTTAGCCATTTGTCCAATTGAGAGACATCCCTTCAATTTCTAGTTCTTAACTTCTACAAAAAGAACTACTGTAAATATTTTTGTAGAGCTTTCTTGCCTTCCTAACACTTCCCCACAAACAACCAAAATGAGTCCACAGTAATATTGCTATAAAAGTGGCAAAAGCAGGAGTTTGGAGTGGAGCTGAACAGCTAGGGACAACTAGAGTGGAAGGTTTCTGATTTCCCTGGCCTCAGTCCCATCACAGCAGGCCCTGGGGGCAGGAAATAGTGGAATGAACAAGTCATCTCTGTGGGCAAGTGGCAACCTCAACTTGTTTGCTGAGCCCCCCTGAGTTTTCATCCCTGAGGAGGGATATCACTGGAAATCACAGGAGGAGGGCCCTGGGAGTATCTCTGTGTGTGCTGAGGCCTCGTTTTGAGACCCTCTACTGGCCCACAGCTGAGGAATGGAGTGAACACCATGGAGCCTATGGGCACCAGACTCTACTGCTAACAAAGAAGGAACTTGGAGGCCTGAGGATCTCCAACTAGACACCTGCTCTGTCCTGGACAGCAGTAGGAGGAGAGGAGTGAGGAAGGAGCTTGCACTGTTTAACATGGTTGCTGAGGAACTAGGACCCCATCAGCTGGGGTCTCTCCCAAAAGAGTGGAGTCCCTGGTTGCTGCCACAGAGGGAGACTGACTGGGTGCTTAGAGTTACAGTGGCAGAACTGCCTGCAGGCATTTATTGGAGCACCTGAAGTCAGTCACGGACTAGGATTTGAGCAGGGGATTGGGAGTATATCAGACTCTGGATTATAAGAACTGGAATAACTAAATAGGACCCAGAAAAAAAAAAACAAAAAATACTGAAACCTGTGGTAACACCCAGTACCATAGGAACTGTGGGACTCCAGCAAAAAGCCAATAATTAAGTCTATTGGCTGGCTGCTAAAATTTTTTTAAATGAGCAAATAAAGGAGAAAGAACCTAACTACTGATAGCTGCTATGGGGACAGAGAAGACCTTGGCTCAAAACTCGGAGGACAGTGAAGTAAAACATCTACTTCAAAAACAAATAAATACATACAAAGAAACACAATAAATGGCCATAACTTCAAAAGGAGCTTTAAAAAGACCTAAAAAACTAAATGAAATGGGGCAGCTGGGTAGCTCAGTGGATTGAGAGTCAGGCCTAGAGATGGGAGGTCCTAGGTTCAAATCCGGCCTTAGACACTTCCCAGCTGTGTGACCCTGGGCAAGTCACTTGACCTCCATTGCCCACCCTTACCACTCTTCCATCTATAAGCCAATACACAGAAGTTAAGGATTAAAAAAAAAAACACCTAAATGAAAGACATTGAGGAAAAATTGGTGGGGGGAGGAGAGCAATCTAAGAAAATCATAAAAATTATGAAAGATCACCCAAATGGAAAAAGAGATTCAGTTACGGAATAAAATAATTAAGAACAAGAATTGGACAAGGAGAAGCTCCTGAGACAGACAGCCAAAAAATAATAAAATCTAAAGAATGAAATAATAGAAGAGAATAGGAAACATTACAAAAACAACTGACTTGGAAAATAGATCATGGAGAGACAATGTAGGAATAGTTGGTCTGGAAACTTATGATCAAAAACAGTTTAGATACCATACTCAAGAAATCATCAAGGAAAACTTCCCAGAAATTCTAGAGAGGGTAAAATAGAAATTGAAAGAATCTACCTGTCAGCACCTTAAAGAGACTCAAAGATGAAAATGCACAGGAACATCATCACTAAGACCTAGAGCTCCCAGATTAAGGAGAAAGTACTGTAAGCAGGAAGAAAAAGAAAGTTTACTCTGGAGTTACAATCAGGATAACATAAGACTTAGTTGATGCAACATTAAAGGAATACAAGATATGAGACACAGCATTTTGTAGAGCAAAAGAATTGGGCTTACAACCAAGAATAATGTACCCAGCAAAGATAAGCATAATTATAAAAGGCAAAACAATTGTTATTTAAGGAACTAAAGGAGTTTCAACTATTCCTGGAAGGAACCCCAGAATTGGCAGAAATTTTGATCTATAAGAAACATACAACGGTAATGAAAGACTAATTGAAAGCAACCCAAGACATCAAATTGATTCCTGTATGGGAACATGTCACATATGAGCCCAGGATTAGTATCAGTGCCTGCATATTTTGAAGGGGCATGTATGGATGGAAGACTCAAGGTTGAGACAAATGTAATATAATGAGTCAAAATGGTAGTGGAGTAAGACCAGAAAAAGATAGGGTGGGATTGCTATTTCATATGGAGGAAGAATGAGTGTAGGAACTGCCACAGAGGAGGGTAGGAGTGGATGGGAGGGCCAGTAGTACTAGAACTCTATTCTCATCAGACCTGGGATAAAGAGAGAACAGCATCCCCAATTTGAAGGTTAGAAATGTTCTTAACATCCAGAGAAACAAAAGGGAAGAGGTCTGGAATAAAGGATGAACTGGGAGGCCCACTGGGGGATTGAGGGAATAAGAGAAGGGAAGGGTGGGTTAAGAGAGAGGAGATCAGGGGAATAAAAGGCATTTTTGGAAAAGTGGAATGAATAAGAATTAAAAGCTAAGGGAGAAAGGGACAAGAGAGGGATCTTTAGAAAGGTGAGCTAATTTGGAACTAGGAGGGCAAGGGAAGAGGATATTGGAAGATTTTTGAGGAGTATGAATTGGAGAAGAGGTATGATACTGGAAAGACTTGATTTTGGAAAGAGTATGGTCCTGGCAAGTTTGTTTTGGCTACCTCAGGACCAATCTAGCTAAATATGGTCAAATAATTTATGTTAATTGAGAATCAGATGGGTTAAGTTGATCAAATTAAAGCCGATAGGAACATGAAAAAACAGACTTAATATTACTTTGCTAGAGCAGTTCTGGCTTTTTTTATGAAAAAAAATGGGAATATACATTAAGAGCTGTAAAGCTGTTCATGCTTATTGACCCTATGGATCCCATTACTAAGATTAAGCCCTAAGGGCATTATTGATAGGGGGAAAAAATGAGTGAAAATATTCGTGGAAGCTTTGTAATGACAAAATAATTGGAAATTTCTCCCAACAATTGGGAGAAATGACTAAATAGATTGTGGTATCTAAATATAATGGATTATATTATTAGAAATGACAAATATTGGAAATATAAAGAAATTAAGAGAAATATATGGAGAGATAAAAGGAGAAAAGAAAAAGAATAATGCATACTATACTTACTTTCAAAGAAATAGCAGCCACAAAATCATGAGAAAAAGTATTACAGTAAAACAAATCCAAAGGGAATGCAGAAGCAGAGGATGTTTATATTTATATTAGTTAGTTAGTTAGTTATTCCTGTGGGCTCCCAGAGGAGCATAGGGCCGCAACCATCTCACACCAACGGACTCTGTTTGCCTTGGTCGTCAGAAGATTTATCGACGAACTGGCTTCCCAAAGGCTTTTGCCAGCATGCGTCATGGACTTTGTTGGTGAGCAATCTTCCAGACTAGGCTACAATCTTCCAGACTAGGCGATCGTTGGTTTTGTTGGTTTAATGAGGTTTATATTAGTACACATATATAATTTATGTATTTTCAAACAAATTGTAAACAATGTGGAGTTTGTGGATTTGCACATAATTTTATGCATTTGTTTATTTAAATTTTTTGTTGGTGGTATATAATTTTGTTATTTAAATTTATATAATTTTTAAAATTAAAAGTAATCAAAGACAACTGGATGGGGAAAGGCCTTTTCTTTTTTAAAAAATCTCTTTGGAATACAGATCTAATAGTGGTATTCCTGGATATGCACAATTTTATAGTCTTTTGAGCATAGTTTCAAATTGTTCTCCTGTCTGCTCTCATTTCACAAATCCCAACAGTGCATTAATGTCCCAATTTTCTCATATCCTCACCTTCCAACATTTGTCATTTTCCTTTTTTGTCTTACTAGCCAATCTGATAGGTGTGAGATGGCATCTCAGAGTTGTTTTAATTTGCACTTCTCTAAGCAACAGTGATTTGGAGCATTTTTTCATAACTATAAATAGCTTTGATTTCTTCTTCTGAAAACTGTTCATGTCCTTTGACCATTTATCAATTGGAGAATGACTTATATTCTTATAAATATGACTCATGTCTCTATATATTTGAGAAATGAAGTCTAATGCAATTCTTAAAATGAGTATGTGGTAGAATTTAAAAATCTAGGCTTTTGAATGTTTCCCTGTTCTGAAATTATTCCAACCATATTTGTGTATCTCTTTTTTTCATTTTAGATGAATTCTTTCCTTTGTTTTTTCTTGTTTGCCATGTTAATTAGTCGAAAAGAACTTTTTGCTGCATTTGGTTTTTATGATTCTCAACCCACTTTGATTGGACTAATGATCATCTTCCAGTTTATTTTTTCACCCTACAATGAGGTAAAGTATGGTCTTTTAAATGTGTTCACATAATTCAGTAAGTCCAGGGTCTCTAGGATAGTCTTTGAAATACTATCCCATTCTCTATGGAAGGTCTTGAAAGATCAGCAAACCTATGTTTATTTAACACATGACGGGAGGAAGGAGGATGATTTCTCAGATACTTGGGGACTCTTCATCACTAGTGGAATGACTTGCCTGTTAGTTAACAGGCTCCCATCCAGACCAGAGTAGTAACTGGAGGCTGGCACTAAACATAAAAAAGACTACAGAATGATGGTTAAATCTGAGAAAAGAGAAGGTGTGCCAAATGACCCTTGGATGGCCAAGGGCCCTGCCATAAGTGGTTGAAAAGAAAACTTCATAATTACTCTCAAGGCTATGGAAAGAGGGCAAGGACACCTTTACTGGGAGGGATGAGAAGGGCGCCTCAGGAAATTGTGGGTGGGGCCAGGAGACAGGCCTTTAAGCTTTTGATCCTCTGGAAATAGGAAGAAACCTTCTATAAAAGAAGATCCCAAACCTGAGGAAATGGAGTGACAGCTTGGTTAGGGTAAAACTAGGATCCTTGATGACCTCATCAGTCAATTAATTGAATCTCTTCCCCTTCAGGGAAGGTTGGTGACCTGCCCATTATTAGACTAAATAGTAAATAGCAAAGGCAGGATTAAGACCTAGACCCTTTGACTTCAAGCCTTATGACCTCTAATGAATGGAATTTGAAGAGAAGCAAATTCCAGCCCAATTTAAGGAGAATATTCTGGGGCAAGGTTGTGAGAATTTTTGTAGTGGAGGCTAAATGTACCCTTTTGGGGGAGGGTTTTCTTGCTTAGCTGGGAGTTAGACCAGATGCCTTTGGAGATCCCCTGGAGCTGTGACCTTGTGTTTCCCTGAAGGCATGCTCTGCTTAAAGAAGGTGGCAATAGTAAAAAATCTACCTTTGGAATTAATAATTAACCCAGCAGAAAAGTGGAGCCAAGGCAGAAATGTCCTTTTTGACCTCAGCTTAGAAACCTACCTGAATGAATTGGGGAACATACAATGAATACAGATCCTAATGGGACTGGCATCCCAGGAATTTAGTGGAAAGTCACAAGGAGAAATAGCACTGGCAAGGGTATAAGGATGGGGATTGGTGAGGGAGTAATGAATGTGAGGCACACAATACAATGAACAGTCATCTGGAATTATTATTGGTCACAGGCAGTACTATGGGCTAGACACAAAAGTGGGATACCATTCAGCCCTGTACATATTTTTGATTTCCTCAGAGTCTACACTGCCTTCACCAACATAGGCCCCAGTGTGGTAGGTATATACTTTTCATAAGTGGTTCTGTTACTCCTCCCCCCCAAAGAAATTATATGATAGGTAACCTTCTAGTGATTAAGCTTCTCCACACTTTACTAGGCTACTTCTCAGGACAGATACACAGTCTCATACTTATAGACTTTCTTACCAGATAGGAACCTGCCAGAACTTAGAATGACTGGCATAGCCTTCAAGAGCCCATTGGGGTTTTATTCACATCATGATTTAATAGTAATATGTAATCTCATACTTAATAAATGAGATCAGGGGCGACTAGGTGGCTCAGTGGATGGAGGAGAACCAGGCTTAGAAAAGGTAGTTCAAATCTAGCTTCAGACACTTCTTAGCTGTGACCCTAGACAAGTCACTTAATCCTCATTGCCTAGCCCTTAGCACTTTTCTGCCTTGGAACCAATATACAGTGTTGTAGGGGTTTATAATAATAATAATATCAAAAATCTAGGCAACTTGATTATGATAAGGATAATAAGCTGGAAATGTTAAAAAGATAAAGAATTTCAAAGCAAGCTTGAGTAATATTAGATATTTCACTCATTTCTACATAGATTGGTAGAACTTAGAACAAGATGTGAATATGAGGTTCTCATATAGCCCATATGCCTGCTGGGCATTCAGATGATATTAAAAACGTAGTTTTAGCCAGATAACATCAGGAAAAACAAATGGCTTGTATAAAACTCTCCACATAACTGAAGCATTCCAGAAGGCAAAAATGTCATGTCCGACAGTCTATTGGCAAGATTTTAGGACAATCAAGATGTTTTGCAGATGAACCCAGGACCTCCCTTTCCAGGCCTGGTTCAGATCTGGCCTCAGACACTTCCTATCTGTGTGACCCTGAGCAAGTCACTTAATTGATTGCCTAGGTCTTGCCACTCTCCTGCCTTAAAGTTGATATTAAGACAGAAGGGTAAGGGTTTAAAAAACAGCGATGATGATATCCACTAAAATCCCATTGAATTTGAACTTTACTTTTATTTCTGGCCTGTTTCCTTATGCCCAGTCCCCACTTCTATACTTCCTTCTTGGTCTCAGCTTCACTAAACCTTTGGTGAGAACAAAAGTACTTCTTTTCAGTAACTTTTTTTCCTTTCCCCTCCCTTAGGTACTTTCTTTTTGTCTCACAGTCCTGAGCCGAAGATTTGAGTTCCAAGCAGATGCATTTGCCAAGAAACTTGGGAAGGCTAAAGACTTATACTCTGCTCTGATCAAACTTAACAAAGATAACTTGGGATTTCCTGTTTCTGACTGGCTATTTTCAATGTGGCATTATTCCCATCCTCCACTATTAGAGAGACTCCAAGCTTTGCAGGATTCAAAACAAGACTGAACCATCTGGGACTGCTCAAAGACACTTTCGGAAAGTTTCCATCCTGGCAGCATGTTTTAGCTCTTGATGTTTTTACCTTCTTTTTTTTTTTTTTTTTTTTTTTTGGAAAAGAAAAATTAAGTGCAGATGGGTGCCCAGATTTGAATGCACTTAATTTCCCATTTTAAAATTGATTGGAGCAATCCATTTTTTGAAAAAGGAAAACACTGGATGAGCTTTAGAAACCATTGTATATAAAGGTATTTTTACTTTATTTTTGATGATATAATTTACCCCTGACTTATTTGAAAAAACACAAAAGTATTCATTTGCATACCCATAATTTAATCTGTTCATCGGGTTCTTTGGGCACATCTTTGGAGGGAGCATCTCATCCTCTGAGACCTTTCTATAAGGCTAAGACCATTGTCCTGAATCATTGTGCTCATACCAAATTTAATCTTTAAGTAGTTAAATTTTTCATGTTTAATCTGACCAGCCAATCAGTGTTTTAAAAGGGGAGGAAGGTACTTGCCATTACAGCTGGTATTCTGATGAAATATGGTTATAAATGTGCTTTTGACCCTGCCCCCGTCTCTACATTTAGATGAGTAATTGAAGACTTTTGTTCATTGTGTTTTTATTGGATTTTATTCTTTAGGATCTGTTCCATGATAAAGAAAATCATAAAAGATTTAATGGCATTTGGGCAAAGCCATTTACTTCCTGTGTGACTGACCATATTAGGCAAATCAATAGTACCGTTAGTTTTTTTGAATTTGCAATCCCTTTCTATCCCTGATTTCAGCCAGGCCTTCAATAAAGGAAGTATGGATTCCTTTTTCTGCCAGAAATAGCCATATTATGTAGGCTTCTATATCTATACAAGGGGGAAATTTGAAAAAGGATGAATAGAACATAATTTTTAGAGACCCCAAGATGACAGGTTTCTTTTCACACTTAGGCGAAATAAGTAAAAATAAAAAAAATAAAAAAAAAATTCCTGTTTTGAGAAAACCTTAATTTAGATTTTTGCCCACTCCTCCAAGAAATGACCAATGCTATGAATCAAGCCCATAGTAGCATCCACTTAGACCAGTTGTAGTAGTTGTCAATGGTTATGCTACTTTTATTACAAAGCAGTCCTCTACCCTGAGGTTCCTTTTGACATTTTAAAAGAAATGGGCACATGATTGCCTTATAATTACGTACAATGCCTGAGAAGTTTTTGTGTCTGGTGTCCCTTTTGCTACATTTGCGTTTTGGGTATCTGCTCCAAACAGGAACAGAACCATCCTGCAGATTTCTGCAGGTAAAACTTGGCACAGTTGAGGTTTGGGGTGACTTCTCCTCATGAAAATAGGATCAAAGTCAATATCTGTTGTAATGCTTTATTTATTTTCTTAGGCAGAATGAGAGAGGGTGAGTTTTACAGTTTTATTCCTCCAGCCTCCCTTATCCCATATCTCTTCCTTCTTGCTGAGATGGCCTTCCCTTCCTCCTGTGCCTTTAAACTCACATTTAAATCCAGCACAAGTCAAATCATTAAAAAATTGCCAATGGAAAGTTGTCTATTCTGTCTTTAATTTGTTGGATAGGATATATGTTTTATCCACTTCTTGGACTCATTCTCTGAACACCAGAGGGACTGGCTAATGGTATGTAAAGAGGTGGCTCTGATTTTTAAGGAGAAAATATTATTCCTTCTGGTTTTACAAACTTGAGGTTGTCCCTAGCCCCTTTCTTGCTCTGTAACTTCTTTTTGATCTGTTTTGACTGTATTATTTCCGCTTTTATGCAGCTCATATGATCATGGGCCTGACTATTTAAAACATCAAAGTTACTAACAGTAGATAGAAGGATTAAATAATCATGAGACAGAGCGATGACAGCCAGAGCAGAGCTTTGGGGAGGTGGTGGTAGTAAGGGAGATGAGACCAATGGTTTCAGGCAAAGAGATTAGCTTTAGTGTGTAGTTAGAAATATCCTGTGATGAGAAGAGAGGGGGTGAATGGGGTTCAGGTTTAAGAAATGGGGGAAGGAGGTTGAGGAAAACATCAAATGTGTTATGTCACTTCAACCAAGTGCCAGCCCTTCTGTCTTTTTTATGTCTTTGACTGCTCCTCTCAACATCTCTATCCCTCCCTCAATCCAGGGAAAGGTTGATCTCTAGACTTTTGGCCTCATTTGGCCCATGATTACAGTATGGGCCTGAGCTGCCCACACCAAGCAAGGTGTTTAAAACTGGGCCATTCTTCCCCGGCACATTGATCTGCTGCTGCATTCAACCAACTAAGTCCTGGTATCCCTTCTGCATCTCAACCTTACCCATCACAGTGGGTTGGCATAAGAATTTAAATGGGAATTCTGGGGGAGTTTTTCCGAAGGCCAGAAGACACAGAAAAAGTTTAGAAACTTAAAAATGCAGAAAACGTAGATATAGTATTACATAATATCACCATATTTTGTCTTTTAAAAACATAAATATACATATACATTTCTCCTTTAAAGCTAAAATAAGTAAGAAGTTTAAAGTTTACAAAAACAATGCAAAAGCCAAAAAATTTTACATGGATTTTCCAGATTGCAGGAGCACTGTGCCCCTAACACACACACACACACACACACACACACACACACACACACACACACACACACACACANACACACACACACACACACACACACACACACACACACACACACACACACACACACACACACACACACACACATTGTGGGAGGGATACCTGTATTTATTAAGCACCTGCTGTATTTCAGGCCACCGTGTTAGGCTGTGGAGACACAAAGACAAAAATAAACCATCCCTGCTTTCGAAGAGTTTTTTATCTTATCTGGGAAGACAAGTATGCTTTTATAAACATAAACAAATGCAAACACCATGCACTGGGTAATTTTTTAGAGAAGGAAGCAGTTTATGGGATCAGGAATGGTCTCAGGGTGGAAGGTGCCCTCTGAGCTGAGCTTTGAAGGAAACAAGATTCTAAAATTGTGGAGTAAGGAGGAGAAATACCTTGAGGAACAATTAGTGGAAAGGCTTGGAAATGAAAGATGGAATTCTGAATGTGAAGAAAAGTAAGAAAACCAGTTGAGAAGCAAGAAGGCTGGACCAGAGTGTAGGAAGAGAGTGATGTGAGGGGGAATAATTATAAACTGCACAATGATACATAATAAGACCGGAGAGAGAAGTGTTAGAGTCAGGTTTTGAGAGGCCTGAGATTTGAACTCAAGCCTGTGGTCCCAAATCTACTGTTTTGTTCAACATGCCACCTTATCTCCCTACAGTGAACCCTAGATTATCAAAGCTGGGACAGAGAATCTTGGCCAAACTCGTCATTTCACAGAGAAATGTAAGTTAGAGAGATGGGTAGTGGTTTATTCAAGGTCACTCAAGTGGCAAACCAGATTCCGGGGGGCAGCTGGGTGGCTCAATGGATTGAGAGCCAGGCCCAGAGATGAGAGGTCCTGGGTTCAAATTTGGCCTCAGACACTTATAACTGTGTGAACCCTGGGCAAGTCAACTTGACCCCTGTTGCCTAGCCCTGACCATTCTTCTGCCTCAGAACCAATACATAGTATTGATTCCAAGATGGAAGGTAAGAGTTTAAAAAACACCACCACCTGATTCCTAGTTATCTTGTATGGTTGTCATAATTTACATTCTCAAGATGTCAGATAACTGTTGTCAAAAATTGTTTCTACGTGTAATTGAAAAAAAAGTTAAAAATTCACTTCTGAATTAGGAGGAACCTTTGAGAACTTGCTTGACAAGTAATTAGGGAATTGCCCAAATTAGACTATTAGGGAAGAGGAGTGCCTGGCTCTCCTTCCCAGCACTATGACTTCACAGCTTTTCTACATTCTTTCTCTACTTCTGTGGCCATACATAGACAGTGCCACCTCGTTGGCTTCATCTTGAAATTGCAATTCAGCCTCCTTTCCTTCCATTCTCCCTCCTCCTCTTTCACTCACACGAGCAATCCTTTGCACCCTTGTGGCTAAGACTCATTCCAGAATCTCAGAATTTCAGAGTTAAAAAGGAGCTCAGCAACCATCAGAAAGAATTCTTGCTACCACAGATGTTCATTCTTTGCACAAAGACGTCTGTGAATGGAAGCCCACTACATCCCAAGACAGCTCTTTCTGGTTTTGGACAGCTGACCATTAGCATGTTTTGCTGATACTAAGCTTAAATAGATATCCTTGCAGCAACGAACAAAAGGCCGAATTTGGGGTCAAATAGAATGAGTTGAAACCCTCTTCGACATGACCGTTTTTCATATACTTGCAGACAATTATCCTATCCCCACTGAGTTTTTTCTTTTCTAGGCTAAATTCACCCAGAACTTTCCACCAGACCTCTTTTAAAACAAGCAAACAAAGAAATCCCCCCGACTTTCTGTCTTAGAATTGATACTAAGTATTGATTCCAAGGCAGAAGAGCAGTAAGAGCTGGGCATGGGAGTTAAGTCCAAGATCACATAGCTTGGAAGTGTCAGGCCAGATTTGAACTCAGGTCCTCCTGACTTCAGACCCAGCACTACCCACTGAGATACTGAGCTGCCCTAAACAATCCACTTATGATATAAACTCAAGGCCCTTTACCCATTCTGGTTGCCCTCCTCTGGACATTTTTTTTTTTAACTCTTACCTTCCGTCTTACAATCAATATTGTGTATTGGTTCTAAGGCAGAAAAGTGGTAAGGGCTAGGCAAGTGACTTGCCCAGGGTCACACAGCTAGGAAGTGTCTGAGACCAGATTTGAACCTAGGACCTCCCATCTCTGGGCCTGGCTCTCAATCCACTGAGCCACCCAGCTGCCCCCTCCTCTGGATATTCTGAAGTTTGTCAATGTCCTCCCTAAAATGAAGCACCCAGAAACAGACACAGATGGGATCTGGCCAAGAGAGAGACAGAATACAGAGGGGCCTTTTATGAGTCAGACACTATGCCGAATGTTGGGGATACAAAGTTAAAAAAGACAATCCTCTCAAAGAGTTCATAGTTTAATGGGGGAGACAACTTGCAAACAACTATGTACATGTAAGCTTTTAAAAGGGAAAATAGATAATCAAAAGAAGAAAAGGTATTAGAATTAAAAGGGATTGGAGAAAGCTTCCTGTAGAAAGGGAAATTTTTAGCTGGAACTTGAAGGAAACTAGAAGGGAGAGATGAGGAGGGAGAACACTTTAGGCGTGGATGACAACCAGTGAAAATGTCCAGTCAGGAGACGGTGTCTTGAGGAAAAGCAAGGCAGCCATGGCTGCTGGATCAAAGAGTAGGTAAGGTATAAGAAAACTGGAAATGAAGGAAGGAGGAAAGTTATGAAAAACTTTGAATGCTGAAGAAAGGGTTTTATATTTGTTCCTGGAGGTGCCCCAGTGGCAACCAGGTCTCCGGTCGCCATATTTAACAGTGGTTGATTTAGCCACCCAATTCAGTGAAAAGACTAAACTGAAAAAGTCTATAAAGTGAAACCTCATGTGTCTTCAGTCTTCCCTTCACTGATTCCTTCCTATGTATGGAAAAATGCTTTCAACTCTTAAGAACGCCTTTTCTCAACCATTCTACCATCACCCAATTCCTGCTCCATCTACTTTCCTCCCATTCACTAATAATAATAATATCATGTTGCCTCCTCAGCTACTCTCTTCCTCTACCATTGTTCTGACTGCTCTCCTAGCCCACCATGACCAATGATGACCTTTTTTAGTCTTTAGCCTCCTTGACCTCTCTACTCTCTTTGATACTGCTGACCACCCCACCTACTAGATATTTTCTCCTCATTTGGCTTTCAAGCCACCAAACCATAGAACCTGAGCTTCGGGAAGGACTTTAGGGGCCATCTACCCCTTTGCTCCATTCTTTTAGTTTTCTGGGTTCAACTTGCCTAGTTAAATTGAACTGTTCTTTATTTCCTTTTTCCCTCAGTGCAGTCTTTCTTGCCTTTCCCTTTGTTTTCCTTCATTCTATTTTTTTAACCTGTTCCATTTCTCTTAGAATTGATACAAGTATCAGTTCCAAGGCAGAAAAACAGTAAAGGCTATGCAATTGGGGTTAAGTGACTTGCCCAGGGTCACACAGCTAGAACGTGTCAGTTCAGATTTGAACTCAAGGCCTGACTCCAGGTCTGGCTCTCAATCCACTAAGCCACCTAGCTGCCCCAATTCTATTCCTTTTCTTGGAATGTCTTAGGGTAGCTAGGTAGTGCCCTGGATAGAGCACTGGGCTTTGTAATCAAGAAGACTCCTCTTCATGAGTTCAAATCCAGCCTCAAACACTTAAAGCTGTTTAGACAAGCTGTTAAAAACAAACAAAACTGTTTGACCCTGGGTAAGTCTCTTAACTATGTTTATATCAGTTTTTCATGTGTAAAATGAGCTGGAGAAAGAAATGGCAAACCACTCCATTATCTTGGCCAAGAAAACCCCAATTGGGGTTATGGAGAGTCAGGTATAACTAAATAACAACTTTTTTCTCCCTTTTACCTGCTGACTTACTCTTTCTGAGACTTGGTTTCCTCATTTGTAAAATGGGAATACATGACTTGATATGTTACAGTGAGGACTCTGAGAATGGCTAGGACTAGGTGAGCAGTGAGATACCTTTTAACTCTCAAATTCTATGATAACACTACCTCATGCAGATGGGTCAAAGTCAAGGCTCTAGAACTATAACTGGGAAATTACTTTGAACAAAATTAAATTGGATTTTGTTCATTAAATTTAGCAAAATAAAAAACTAACACAAAATCATTTTAGTTTATGATTTTCTAAGTCAATATATACGATATACATCCTCATAGGGATACATTTGACACTATTGCTTGTAGTATTTATTTATTTTAAAGTTTTACCTTCCTTCTTAGAAACAATACTGTGTATTGGTTCTGAGGCAGAAGAGCTGTAAAGGCTACGCAATTTGGGGTTAAGTGACTTTGCCTAGGATCACATGGCTAGGAGTGTCTGAAGTCTGATTTGAACCCAGGACCTCCTGTCTCCAGGCCTGGCTCTCTATCCACTGACCCATCGAGTTGCTTCCTGTTTATTGTTCTAATGTCATAGGACTAGCAAATGAGAGTTCATGTAAGTGCTTTATAATCCTTTCATTATAAACCTCTTATCTATCAGGCCTGTGGTCCAGGTCTGTGATTTCATAGGTAGAATAAGGAAATTCCCTTCTACCAATGAGGACAGATAACCTGCTCTGCATTTATAGGATGCAAAGTTGCCTTAGGACTCTGGGGCTTTGCTTGGCCAGAGTCCTAGGGCCAGTCAGTGTCAAGAGGCAGAACTCTAGTCTTCCTGACTACAAAGCCATTTCTCTCCGCTCCTCTGCCATGCCTCCTCTCCATCCTTTAAGACCCACCTCCAAAGCCCCTTCCTCTAGAAAGCCTTCCCTGATCCTTTCCTGGAATGCTCTCCCTCCTCGAATCCACCTCCTGACTTCCTTTAAGTCCCAGCTAAAACCCAACCTTCTATAGGAAGCCCTTTCTGATTGCTCTTATTTCTAGTGCCTCCCTTTTAAGGATTGTATCTTATTTGTCCTGTTTATACATTATGATTTGCATGTTATCTGCCCCATTAGACTGTGTGCTCCTGGCGGGCAGCTGGGTGGCTTGGTAGATTGAGATGCTAATTTATTCTATGACAGAGTGAAAAAAGGTCAGAATATCTTTTTCAGCACCTACTTAGCACAGTGCCTGGCACATAGTAGGAGCTTAATAAATGTTTGTTGACTGACTTGATCAGTAATGACTTTCTCCCCCTGACCTCAGGCAATGCTCTATTTCTCCCTCTCTCATGTACCTAAGCCTACATTATTAGGCTCTCTCTCTCTCTCTCTCTCTTTCTCTCTCTCTCTCTCTCTCCTTCCCTCCATACTTCCCTCCCTCCCACTCTTCTCTCCTTTCTGCCTCTCCCTCTGCCTCTCCTCTCTTCTCTTTGTCTCTCTCTTTGTCTCTACCTCCATCTGCCTCCCTCCTTCTCTTCTTCCCTCCCTCCCCTTCTCTCTCTTCTCTCTCTCTCCTCTTTTTCTCTCTCTGCCTCCCTCTTCGTCTCTCTCTTTCTCTGTCTCTCTGTCTGTCACTCCCTCTCTGTCTCTTTCTCCTTCTCTGTCTGTC
>NC_058132.1:76384511-76412704 GCF_016433145.1 Gracilinanus agilis | reverse complement strand
TGTGTATAAGAGACAGCTCTCTCTCTCTCTCTCTCTCTCTCTCTCTCTCTCTCTCTCTCTCTCTCTCCCTCTTCTCTCTGCCTATCTGTCTGTCTGTCAGTCCCTTTCTCCCTCCCTCCCCATGATCATAGGCCATTGCTGTTGAGCAGGATGTGAGACACAAATGGGCTCCAGCTTGGTGGGCAGGGTGAGGAGTTTATTATGCCATATTAGATACACACAGGTATGTGGCCCCAGATGTCTGCACTCCCTTTGGTTTTCCAGTGGCTCAGGGACCCTCCCAGGCCACGCCACCCGTCTGTCCTCCTCCCCGCCCCCCAGTCACAGGCTGTGCTGCTACTGCCCTTGGCCCTAGAGCCCTGCCCAGGGCAGCCTCATCCCATCTGGGACTGGACAGCTCTGACCCAGCAACTTGCAGGTCTGGATGGAGAAGGATTCCTGCAGAGCTGAGGGGGAGAAGCCTGAATCCTGGCCCGAGTGTGGACATTTCTGGCCCCAGAATGTCGGCGAGGAAGAGGGGAACTGTCTGTCCGGTAAAAGCGCCTGAGCCTGAAGCTCCAGCCATCCTGTATGTCCAGAGGATGGAGAGTCAAGAGGAGAATAAGAATGGCCGAAGGAGATGTTTATTGGCGTGAGGGAGCGCGGGGAAAGCGTCTGAGATCTGAGGTAAGAAAGGGGCCCGCAAGCCCTTCGATGATCCCGGAGTCTCCCTGATTTTCCCCTCTTTACGGCTCCTTCATTTGGAACTTCCCAAGAGGCAAGATGTAAATTCCCAGTCTGCAGAACCCCTGGGTCCTCTGGGGCAGGGGGCTGGGTGTCCATCGGAGCGGGTGGGAGCGGCACTGGGCAAGGGAGACGGGCCCACCCCCGTTGCTCTGGCCCGACTCAAGGCCCTTTGATGGTCCCTGGCTCTGTGAGGCGGGCGGAAGCATAAGCAGAGGCCCCCAGACAAGCCGCAGGGTCACAGTAGCCTGGGAGCCCCACGGGGCCTGGGAGGCCCGGGCGGCCCGCCTCTCCTGGGGCTCCTGGGGATCCGCGGTCTCCATCTTTGCCATTGATGGACTGGCCTGGCCGGCCAGGAAGGCCTGGGTTGGGGGAAAAGTACGTTAGCGTCTCGTCAGACTCCAAGGCGACCCTCTCTCCTTTACCCCTAGAGGTCCGAGCCCTTTGAGGCCATCCCTTCGTCCAGAGTGGGAAAACGAGCTCCGGGACAGGGCCGTGCCCAGGTAACCCGCCTGGCTGAGATTTCTCTAGTATTCCTCAGACTCCTGAAAATGTCCTCCTTGGCTCTTCACGCCTTGGCCCAAGCGGAGGTGGTCGGGAGAAGAGACGACTTCCCTGCCCCGTAGAAAGGCGCCCAACCCAACTGACATGTCGCCCCTGGACCCCCCATTCCCACCCCATGCCGCTGTAAGCAGAGAGAGAACCCCGGCATCCTGTTTCCCAGGCTTATGCCTGGAGAGAAGAGAAGGGAATGAGGAATGGGGTCAAGCCGGCACCTCTCCTGTCCTTGGCACTTACCTGGGATTCCTGGAGGCCCTGGCTGTCCGGGATGCCCACGACCCTCGTCGCCACGTTCTCCTTTCTCCCCACGTTTCCCTGCCAAGAGAAAAGGAGGCTCTCTGGGCTCAGCTCCTCTGCTCAAGAACCAGAAAGACTGGAGTCCACAGGAGACTGCTAGGAGGCTGCTGTTCCCTCCCGAAGAGAAACCCTAAGGGAGCCTTGGAGGAAAGCTTGGAAGGGGAATCCGGGCAACTAGGGAGGCAGGGAAAGGATGAGATAAGCGTGGGGAGCCCAGGACAGGCAGCCACAACCCAACAGTGAGCTTAAGACGTGGCGGGAGTCCTCTCTGGCCCGAGTCTGCTATTCCTTATTATTCTACTATTCTATATTCCATAGTATTCCATTATTCTATAATTCTATTATTCTATATTCCATTATTCTATAATTCTATTATTCTATATTCCATAGTATTCATTATTCTGTAATTCTATTATTCTATATTCCACTATTCTATAATTCTATTATTCTATATTCCATTATTCTGTAATTCTATTATTCTATATTCCATTATTCTGTAATTCTATTATTCTATATTCCATAGTATTCATTATTCTGTAATTCTATTATTCTATATTCCACTATTCTATAATTCTATTATTCTATATTCCATTATGCTATAATTCTATTATTCTATATTCCATTATTCTGTAATTCTATTATTCTATATTCAATTATTCTGTAATTCTATTATTCTATATTCCATTATTCTATTATTCTATATTCCATAGTATTTATTATTCTATAATTCTATTATTCTATATTCCACTATTCTATAATTCTATTATTCTATATTCCATTATTCTGTAATTCTATTATTCTATATTCCATTATTCTATAATTCTATTATTCTATATTCCATTATTCTATAATTCTATTATTCTATATTCCATAGTATTCCATTATTCTCTAATTCTATTATTCTCTAACTCTATTATTATGAATCACTGCTATTGTTTGTCATTTTTATCATTCCCTCATCTTTTTGATGTGGCTCAGGCCAAAATGGCCCTAGGACGAATTGCTATTCTTTTTTTTTCCAAACCCTTACCCTTTGTCTTAGAATTGATCAAAAGTATTGATTCTTAGAGGCAGAAGAATGGTAGGGGCTAGGCAATGGAGGTTAAGAGACTTGCCCAGGGTCACACAGCTAGGAAGTATCTGAGGCCAGATTTGAACCCAGATCTTCCCAACTCCAAGTCTGGCTCCCTAACCACTGAGCCTCCTAGCTGCCCCTTATTCTATTATTCTTAAATATCCTTATTGTTATTATCATTTAAGTAAGCATTTATGAAGCCCCTACTATATAATATATATGCATATATGTATGTCTACATATAAATGTGTTTCTATACATCATATATATGTATGGTACTGTTCTGAGTGATAGGAGTACAGATATAAAAGTGAGACAATCCCTGCCCTCAAGGAGTTTATGATCTACTAGGCTGAAACAACATGCTTACAGCTAATAAATACAGGATCTACATAAGTGAATATATTTTTATTTTGGGTAGGTGGGGGAATTAACAGGGGAAATCAGCAAAGACTACTTGCATAGCTCCATTTCTTTTTGGGGTATTAATATTTTATTTTCCCCCGATTTCATGTAAAAACAATGATGGCTCCATTTCTTTAGGTATTAAGGTTTACAGAAATACTTTCTCCCCAAGAATGCTGTGAGATAGAAAGAGTAAGGGTTATTATCCTTAATTTACAGATGAGAAAATTGAGGCCTCAAACACGATATAGTTTTCTCAAGGGCATATGGTAGAGTCAAGATTGGAACCAATCGGGCCCTTCTGATTCCCTCAATTCTGGCACAAACTTGGCATTTAGTATTAATTTATATTGGCTTATTGACTCCTTGACTGATGCTAAGTCAGGGCCCTCTCCTACCTTTACCCCGTGGAAGCCAGTCCAAAGCGTTCACCATCTTTGCAGGGTCCTTTTCCTTACTTACCCTTGGGCCCCGTGTTGCCGATCTGTCCCACAGCTCCAATGATACCAGGGATTCCCCGGGGTCCTGGGTGACCGTGTAGACCTTGCTTGCCTGGGTACCCAGGAGGGCCTGGGGGGCCTGGGGGACCCATTCCCCCAACGCCACCCAGGGCCTCTCGCTTGGCACTCACTGCCACCTCAGCCAGTTGTTCTGGAAAGCAAGGAGAAGAGGAATGTGCCAAAGCTGGTCTCTGACTAGCCTTGGTGTGGGTGATACCCCCAGGTACTCACAGATCATTGCCCCCATTAGACAGAAAAGAAAACTGAGGCTAAGAGTAGGGCAGACTGCCAGACAATATTATACTCAAAGACTCCCAGTCAGATCTTTCTAAAAGGAGTTCTAGAGATCATCCTGGGAGGGGAAGGATAGGGATACTTGTTCTTCTTAAGACATTCAGAAAGATCTGCATGAACTGATGCAGAATGAGATAAGCAGAACCAGGAGAGAACATTATACACAGCGACAGCAAGATTGTGGGATGATCAGCTGTGATAGAATTAGCTATTATCAGTAATGCAATGACCCAGGACAATTCTGAGGGACTCACAACAAAGACTGCTATCCACCTCCAGAGAAAGAACTGTGGGAGTCAGAATACAGAGGAAAGCATACGATTTTTCACTTGTTTATTTGAGTTTATGTTTTGGGGTTTGGGTTTTATGAAATTACTCACTTAGAAAAATGAGCAATAAATAATAATAATTTTAAAAATTAAGGGGCTCAGAATCCTACTTAAGCATCCCAAGATCAAATAATATTTGTAAGGTGCCCAGCACATAGCAGGTGCTGAATAAATGCTTGTCCCATTCTCCCTTTCCTTCTCACTCACCTTGCAGCATTTTCAGTACCACGTCTACAATGTGTTGGTCACTGGCATCCCGGCCCTGAAAACCAAGAGCAGTGAGTGAGATGCCCTCTGGCTCCCGGATCCTTACAGCATGGGGTCCTGGAGGTCATGGGAAGCCAAGGGAGCATCTTAACCCTCCTGCTTCCAGCCCAGCCCCACCTGAACCATAGTACTGGGTGGGTAGGAATCTCTTCTGCAATGAAAGAGCTTCCTCCTGAGGAAGGTGACCCCAGAATCTGGTTCCCTTCCAGAAGGTCTTTACATCTAACTGATTTATCTGATTAGAAGGTAGACCTTCATTTAAAGAGGGCTTCCAGACCAGATCTCTTCATTTCCCACCAGCTACTGAACTCCCATCATCTTCTTCCAAGGCTCATATTTTCTCCCTCCCTCTTTTCAGCTTCCTTTTGTATTTGTCAGACAAGCTCTGACTTGCATCCTCGATCACTCTTAGAGAAGGTGAAGTCTTAGAGAAGGAGTATTGGGTTTGGCTTCTGTTTTTATCTTGAGCTCCAGCCCAAAGATAACAGGGGAACTCACCGCCACACCTTGTCTTCCAGGTAGACCCGGGACACCCCTTTCTCCAGTGATCCCCCGAGGCCCTGGGGGTCCTGGGTAACCCTGCACTCCAGGGGCTCCTGCATCCCCTGTGGGACCTGGAAAGCCCGTCTCCCCACGGATGCCTTGCTGTGATGGGGAGAAGAGGGTGGGACCATGGAAAGAACAATGAAATCAGAGTAGGCATCAGTGTGTCCCTCTGCCTCTCATTCCTATCCCCAGGACTGTTGGTGGAAACATGGGAGAGAAAAGGGACAGAAAGAGTGAAATGAAAGGGATGAGAAAACTGAGGAAGCTGAGGCCCAGAGATGAAGTAATCATATACAGGGTCATCCTTACTCCAAGGCGTGACTTTGGACAAGTCACTTTCCTCTCTAAGCCTTAGTTTCCTTATCTGCAAAGTGATAGTGTTCCCTAATGGCATTCTTTAATGTCCCATCTAGCACTAAATTCTATAACAGTAGAGGAAGAATATGAAACAGGAATGTGTTAATAAATATTTAACAACCAGCTCCTGAAAAGAATATACACACAACACACTTTTAAAATTAATTTGCATCATTAACATTTTCTCCATCTGTTTTGTAAGTTTAGACAACTAGCAAAACATTGGATCAAGCCCTGATTTGTAGTATTTGCCAGTTTTTGATGCTCACTCTGAAAATTTAACACCTGGCTCTGGTAAACCATTTTGAGTTGGCTTCACCACCACACCCCTAAATTTAGATGCTAAAGGATAATGAGCAGAGGAGGAAAGATGTGAAGAGAGAGAGGAGGGAGGGAGAGGGAGAGGGAGAGGGAGACGGAGACGGAGACGGAGACGGAGACAGACAGAGACAGAGACAGAGACAGAGGGAGGGAGAGAGGCAGAGACAGAGAGACACACACACAGAGACAGAGACAGAGAGAGAAGGAGGGAGGGAGACAGAGAGAGAAGGAGGGAGGGAGAGAGAAGGAGAGAGAGAGAGAGAGAGGGAAAGAGAGAGAGAAGGAGGGAGGGAGAGAGAAGGAGAGAGAGAGGGAAAGAGAGAGAGAAAGAGGGAGAGAGGGAAAGAGAGAGAAAGAGAAGCAGAAAGGGAAAGAGAGAAAGAGAGGGAGGGAGGGAAAGAAGAAGGAAGGGAGAGAGAGATGAAAGGAGAGAGAGAGATGAGGAGAGAGGGAGGGAGGGAAGGAGAGAGGGAGAAGAGGAGGAGAAGAAGTTAGCAGAACAGAGAAATGGTTTGATGGCACCCACCTGTCCTTTGGGGCCTGGCTCTCCAGATTCTCCCTAGAAGTTAAAAACAAAAAAGAAGTCACTTCTTCAATGAGAGCCAATGGGACCCACTTCTGAGACTGCTTTCCCCAGCTACTCTGCCCCATCAAACTCCCTCTTCAGGGTTGGACCACTTTACCTTCTATCTTAGAACAATACTAAGTATTAGTTCTAAGGCAGAAAAGTGGTAAGGGCTAGGCACTGAGACTGACGTTTAATTAGCTGCATTTATATTTGTATCTATACACATTTGGCACAGTTTATAGACCTATACTGAAGAAACTTAAATTTGTAGAATACAGTCTAGTTTGTTAAAATGCAACTAGTGTGAATACATCCTAATTACATTTGCCACATCAAATTTCACGCTATGTGGTTTTTTAAATGTTAGATGTTCCTGTTACATTTTAAAATTGATAGCGAATGCTTTACTTGAGGCTAATTGTTAGACTTTGCTTTAACAATATTCATTATGTTTTCTTTGGAAGATCAGTGAGACAATTAGGAACCAGTGACTTGCTCAGGGTCACATAGTTAGGAAGTGTCTGAGGCCAAATTTGAACCCAGGACCTCCTGTCTCCAGGCCTGACTCAACCCACTGAGCCACCCAGCTGTGCCAGGGCCACTACTTTTGATATTTCAGACCCCTGGGCTGAGATCTGGGCCTTGGAGATCTCTCGGGGACCAGCCACATCCTTGGAGCTCCTTACCTTCTCTCCTTTTTCCCCAGGGAGACCTTCCACACCTGGATCACCCTGCAAAGGAAAGACTCAATCGGGGGGCAGAAAGGGCAATAGGAAAAGGGAGCAGGGGGAGCTGGTGCCAAGCTCAGCCCTATTCCCTTCTCTCCCAGGGGCACCATCCACCATGGAGGCCCTTTTTCTCCCTCATCTTCCTGGATCCTTGGGAGACTCTTCTGTGAAAGTGGAGGGGAACCGGGAGTCTGCCTGGGGGGTGCGTGCAGTGAGGTACTTATTTTGTTTCTCCTGGTGACAGATGGATATATTGTAGGAAAGGAGTGAGGAGAAAACCACCCTTCTGAGGAATTAGGGCCCCTCAGGAGCCTCTGGGTCCTACACTAGGGGCTCCTAGCTAGCTCCAGCCTCTCTGACCTGCCCCTTTACATTCCCAAAGCATTTTCCCTCATGACCACCCCATGAGTGGGCAGTGCAGCTATTGTCTCCAAAGTCACACAGTGAATAAATTGGAATTTGGATAAAAAAAACTCTCAGGCCAGGGAAGTATCAGTTGTCACGGCGATAGATTGGCTATCCAGAGCACCTAGGACAGCTGAGGTGCAAGAGGGGCAACTCTACCAGGTGATGAGAAAAAATGGGGTAAAGGGACTAGAACTGGGCTCTGACTGCCCACTCTGACCATGGAGTCTCTGAGAAAAGGAATAGGTGGCATGACAGTTAGGTACTCACTCCACTGCCTCGGGAACCGATCTTCCCTGGGAAGCCCTGTTGGGAAAGGAAAGTGGGGAGAGTGATCCTTGATCCTTGACCTCTAGGCCCTGCAAGCCACCCTGGACTCCCCAGCTTGCTACCACCTTTACCATGTGTCCTCGGGGAGTCACCGAGAATCTCCTGAGAAGCTGGGGGCCCCCACCCTTTGTTCCCAGCCTGGTTCCTTTGCTCCCTGTCTCCTGTCCACGATCCTGATTTCATCCCCGCCCTTAAACCTCCCTGCCCCATCTTTGAGCTCCTGGCCTCTGGCTTCTACATTGTGTCTCCATGTTCCTGGACCCATTCGTTACCTTGTTTCCTTTGATGCCTGGCAGACCTTGGGGTCCTGGGATCCCCGGAGGCCCCTGCTCCCCCTTGGCACCCTGAAGGGAGAAGAAAACAACAAAAGGAAAGGAAGAATCCAAGGCCCAGAGACCACATATAAACCGAAAGTATTGGAGGGGAGGACAGTAGAAACGCATTCCAGAAGAGACCCCCAAGGCCTTCATGCCCCCCTCCTCCTGTACCCTCCACCCTGGGCTGGGCCCTATGGCTAGGATATTACCCCTCCCTCCTCTATCTGGGCCAGGCAGGGTTCACCCACTTACAACTCTCCCTTGCAGGCCTGGTTGTCCCACAGGCCCTCTCTCGCCTTGGTCACCCTGAGATGATGGAACAGAGAAGGCCATTAAGGAAGCTAGAGAAACATAGCAGCACCCCTACTTCTCCCCTTCCCCCCACCCCCAAACCCAGGAGCAGATGCTGCTCAGCTAAGCTGGGCGGAGGAACCCTATTTGTGGTTGAGTTATCTTGACTCCTCTTTTCTGTTGGGCTTTGAAGCTTTCTGAGCCTTTTATGTACACTGTATCACCCACTCCCCAAACAACCCCGGGAGGTAAACAGAACAAAGGATAGGATTCAATCTGATGGGAGAGAAAACAAACCTGGGACATTAAGCAATTTGTCAGTGGTCATATGGCTACTAAGCAGATGAGCCAGGAGTGGAACCCAGATATTCCAGGTCTCAGCCTGGGGTTTTGTCCCATAGGGGGCCTCAATCCAGGGAGAGACAGAGACAGAGACAGAGAAAGACAGGTGAGGGAGGGAGAAAAGGAAGGGGAGAGAGAGGAAGAAAGGGAGAGAGAGAGAAAGGGAGAGAAAGGGAGAGAGAGGGAGAGGAAGAAAGGGAAAGAGAGAGAAAGGAGGAAAGGGAGAGAAATAGAGAGAGGGAGAGAGAAAGGGAGAGAGAGGGAGAGAGAAGGAAAGGGGGAGAGAGAGAGGGAGAGGAAGAAGAAGAAAGGGAGAGAGAGAGAAAGGGAAAGGGAGAGGAAGGGGGAAGGCAGCTTGCCTCAAGATACCTAGCAAACCTTTAGGGAAGAAACCTGGAATCTAACAGCACCACTGCCCCCTCCTCAGCCTCCCTAGGAGAATTTGATCACTCCCCTCTTACCTTCAGTCCTTGGATGCCCTGAGGGCCAATTTCTCCTCGAGGCCCAGGCTCACCCTGGGGACAGATGTGGGATAAAGTTAGTACCATTGGACTAGAGGAAGAGCAACCCAAAAGCAGCCCTGTCCACATGCCTGGGAAACCCTACCCTACTCTGCCTGATGATAGAATCCCACCAGGCTCATAAATGTGGGCTGGAAGGGACCTGGAAGTCCAGTTCCCTCATTTTGCAGAGGTGGAGAGTGAGGTACACACAGATTAGGTGATTTGCTCAAGGGCACACAGCTAGTAAGTAGCTGAGGCAGGATTCAAACTCAGGTCTTCCTGTCTCCAAATTCAGCATTCTCTCTACCTCCTCTGGGAAGCGCTTCTGGATTGATTAGGTGAGTGTCAGTATGTGCCCTGACCCCCATCCTGCCTGGACCTGGAGCTCTCAGGGTTCATTTCCCTCCCAAAATGCTCTTGGCCCAGACAAAAACACCCTCCTATCTTGGTCTGTTGTTTTTATTCAACCTTCTACTGGTTTATATGTTGGTATATCCACATTGGCACAAAATATTAGAATGTTAGAAAGGGAAGCTTAGAAACCATTCATTTTTACAGAGGAGAGTAAGGGCCGGAGAAGACTCCAAAAAGGGCTTTGATCTAGGTCCCAGAGACAGTGTGGGGCTGAGTGGAGGCTTTACTTGAAGCCTTCTAAGCCTCTGCCCCCTGGCACAATCCTCCCGGGCTCACCAGCCCATTCCAAGGCTAGGCAGAGGCTGGCTGTGTGTAATCGCTTTGGTTCATGTATAACCTCTGCTTTTTGGGGACAGTCTTAGGCGGCGCTTCACTCACCGGTTTCCCAGGGGGACCGGACAATCCTGGGAAGCCCCTTTGGCCGGGTTCACCCTATGGAAAAACCAAGCGGAGGCAGGTCAGTCCAGATTCAGCTCCAGAATGGCCAGTGTACACCGATCCAATCTGTTAACTCCAAAAATCCCCTCAGAGAGGTGTGAGCCTCAGGCTTTCACCCTGGAATCTCCCAATCATCCAAACCTTTCTCTTCCATGCTCAGTATATTCCCCTTGGGAAATCCCCTCACCTTCTCTCCTGGTTCCCCTTTGGTCCCTGGCTGGCCTGGCAAACCCTGGAGGAAGAAAAGAATATGAAGATTTTACTGACAGCATGTACGGAACCTTCAGGCCAGTCCCAGAAGCTCATGCACAATTCTGGGGCAACCCATCAGAAAGAGAAGAAAAGCCAGGAGAGGCAAACCAGAATCATAGAATAATGTTTTTAAATGCATAAAATAAAATATACAAGGTTAAAAAGGAAACCAATTATGCTGAAATAAAGATATCATTTTCCCCCATCCACATTCACTGACCCCTTGAAATCTATCCATAAACTCTATGGATCCTCCAAGAATCTCTGACCTCTTATTTTCCTATTTTGCAGATAGACACTGCCAGGATAAATAAACTTACCCAGATGTGGTAAGTAAAGAGACTCAGAAATGGAGAAACTGTAGATGGAGAAATTTACCTAAAGAGGGTAAGAGATTCGCCTACTATCTTGCAGCTGGGAAATAGCAGAGAGAGACCCTCTTTAGCCAGCCCAGGACTCCTGATGATGGGATTTAGTCACTGTCCAGAGACCAAACCCTAAAGAAGCCCCTCAATGACTGAGAATGAACATGAATCCATTAGCTCATGACTCTCTCCTTTGGGGATGGAGAGGCTCCCATAGACCATCTCAATTCCACAAAACACTAATTCCTTAGTTAGCCAACCTCCTGATTTAGGGACAAGGAGAGAAGGAACTGGGCAGGTCAGAAGGAATTCTATTGAGGAGGACCTTGAATGACAAACTGAGATTAGACCTAATCCTGGGCCTTGGGAAGGTTTCAGACCAGGGTCCTGGGATGGTAAGACCTAAGCTTTAGGGTTCCTGTGGGATTATGCGTAGGATGCAGTGGGAAAGGAAAGGCTGAAGGAGAGGAAACTAGTTGGCAGGTGGTATATAATAGCAATCTCCAACCATATGAAGAGATGCCCTGTGGAAGGAGAGATGAGATTGGTCAGCTCAGCCCCAGAAGGCAGAAACAAGAGCTGTAGAGAGGGAGTTATGGGGGTGGCAGAGTTCACAGGATCTGAGAACCTCAGAACTGGGAATCACTGAGCTTAGCACAGTGCTTGGCACTGGTAGGTGAGTAGTTAACTGACTGGACTCAAACTAATGGTCATCCAGCCTCCATAGGAAGACTTCCAGAGATGGGGAGCTCACTATTCCTCCCAAGGCAGCTCATTCTATTTAGGGACAATCCTAATGGCTGGGATGTCTTTCCTTTTATTGATCCAAAATATGCTTCCCAATGACTTTCATCTGTTGTTTCCAATTTGGTTTATTAGAACAGTCAGGGGATCCTTGCCCAGGTGCTAGTTGGACTAAACGCCCTCCAAGGTCCCTTCCTCCTCTTGCAAAAAGATGGTGGAGAACATCTAGGCCAACTTCTTCATTTTACAGAGGAGGAAATTGAGGACAGAGAAGCTATGACCTGCCCAACACCAGTAGCAAGGCTAGATCTTCTGAATCCAAATCCATTGCTCTAACTATAACTTGCCACCATATTTCCCACACTCTGTGATCCAATGGAGATGGTCCAGGTTATATGAATTAGAGCTGGAAAGGTTTTTAGAGCCTAGAATGTCAAAGTTGGGTGGACCTTTGAACAGAGAATGTCAAGGCTGGGAAGGACCTTCAGACTTAGCCTGACAGAACTTGGAGGGGCCTTGGTTGGTACAGGCAAGAGATCATCTTGACCATCCCATCCCCATTTTACAGGGAAAAAACCTGAAGCCAAGAGAGTGGGGGAGGCTTGAGGCTGTTTTATTGGAAATTTGGGGGTCCTTGAACTACATTTCCCATGAGCCCACTGCCTCCCTGTTGTTATGTGATGACGTAGACAAGATGATAAAATTGAATGACTAGATTTGCTTTTTGCTCTCTTTGCTCCTAATCCAGCAGCATGGTGGTGGCAGGTAACAGCGTGCTTTTTAAACTGACTAAGCTAGCATGGCCTGTGACTTTATTTTCTAGTGGCTACTAATACATCTTTAAAAAATCATAATACTTTTAAAACCATCCTTTTTTATATTAATTTTATTTCTTATAAGGCTCAAGCTGGAATGGGAGCTGTGAGATAAAGGAAGGGATGGAGATGAGAGACACTTGCATTTTAAAGGGTTTTCAACTGTGGTATGAATGAGAGCAATGAAAATAGCAGAACTCTGTCAGTCCTAGTTGACATTGAGAAGGACCAGAAGCATATTGTGGGGAAGGGACTTGCCCAAGGTCACACAGAGGAGTGGGGCTAGAATGTGGGTCTCCTAACTCCCTGCCCCATCTGGCTAACTGTAACAATAAAAAGGCTAGTCATGGATGTTTGATAGAAGGGAGACTGAGGAAGTCTATGTGGTGAGTCTTTCTTCTAGCTCTCCCCTGGGGCCAAATATACACTGGGAGACTTTAAGGGGGTGTCACCCTGAAACTGGGTGACCTGGATAGTCCTGCCACCCCACAGGAGCTGGGGGCAAGGCTTCCCTATAAGAGGAGGTATGTGGTACCTCAATCCAATCCTGAATAAGGATGGGGTTCACACAAACCCCCCCCCATCAGTTAAATTCACAGTGGGTGGTCCAGCTTCAAGTTGGAGGCAGCCAGACCAAGCTGTGGTTCCCCTCTCCCTCGTTGTCTCTCAGGCACTCTGAAACACTATCTGACTGTTTAATGGCTTTTTATTATTTGCAAATCAGGGAAAGGGATGAAGGGCAGAGGGACTTTGGGGTGCCCTCTTTGCTATTCCTATAGGGTTCGTCACTTAGGTGAGAACCTTAGTGGTTCCCACTCCTAAGCTTCTCCCCTCGCCCTTTCTCCTTTTTTTTTCTGTTTCTACCCTTTCCTAAAATTGTAAGGTTTAATTGAAAAGGGGGTCTCAGCAAGGTTGGGTAATGGGTGAAGGAGACTAAGAGATTGCTCCCAAAATGGAGTCCAAATTTAGCTGACTCAATGGTTGAAGTCTTGATGGGTGAGATGCGATGGAATGGCTTTGATCAGGGAATCAGGGTTTCAATTTCCAAAAGAAAGATCCTCAGGAAGGCCTCAGGACTGGAGTCAAGCTGGGTTGTCCTCCTCCTCCCTCTTCCCAGTCCTCTGCTGAAGACCTCCCCTTCCTCAGAGAAACTCCCAGAATCCTCTCTGGTCTCAACTATCAGCAACTGTCAGCAACTGTCAGCAACTGTCCTCTCTGGCTCCTTTGGTCCCATCCCCCTTGCACAAATCCCAGCCTTACATAACCCTGGGCCAGCTTCATGCCCAGATCTGCATTAGGGCTCACTTGGATCTGTCGTCCCCCTTGAAACAAAGCCCAGGTCCCAAGAAGCCAAGAAGCCAGGACCTCCCCAAACGGAGGTACTTACGTTCTCACCCTTGGGGCCCCCGCTTCCCTGGGGGCCTGGAGCTCCTTGACCACCCTACAAAAGCCAAGCAGGAAAGTACGGTCACACTATCCCTTCTGTTTTCCCCTAACAAACACCAGGTGGAGGTTCCACGACTGAAGATAGAGCCACCAATGACTGTATCTACGTGTCTGTGCCCGCCATAACACAGCTCGGGCATGGCCCCAGCCGCATTGGGAAGGTGAATGGCACGAGGGAGCCCTGCCCACCCCAGGAATCAGGCTGTGGCCCCTCTGCTCCCCTCATCCCTGACTCTCCCACCCCACCTCTCCTCAGCCTAGGAATGTTTCAAGGCCCTAATCCTGTTAGCTCAGCTGTGGTTTGATGGCATCTGGGGAAAGGGGGGCTCTGAAGAGACTCTGGCAGGAGGCTGGCCCTGGAGCCGTCTGGTCTGGGGCCCCCCATCCCGTCACCCTCCAGCTTTGGCACAGGAGTGTTACCCCAGGGGAGAGCCCCTGAGACCTGTGAAGGAGCCTTCCAGCCTGAGCCCAGCTCAGGTCATGGTCGGGGCTGATGGCACTGCCCGAGGGTCAGGCACTGATCCATACCATGCACATGTATGTAATCACCCACACAGAATCCATGTGGATCCATACAGAACATGTGTGCACATGGATCCTCGGTCTATACCTGGAGACCTCAGAGGTCATCTGGTTCAACTCCCTCATTTTACAGGGAAGGAAAATGAGGTTCATCCAAGTGAAGTGACTTATGGTCCCACAGGTCATGCCAGAGGCAGAATTGGCACTCAGGTCCCATAGAACCCACGTGTATAATCAGTCATCCACAATAAACATAGGAATCCCGTTTAATACATGTGCACAGACTTGGGCCCAAACATACACCCAGAGCACACCAAGCAGCCAGCCCTTTCCTCCCCATCCTTCACCAGCCGAACATAGGAAGACCCTCACAAACACACATGCTTTCTGGAAGGGGATGGAGGAGAGCCCCGCCTGACCCAAGCCCCCTCCCTGCCCCCCACCTTCAGGACTCCAGTCCCCCCAGACTGGGGCCCCACCAGGGCAGGGACTTGGGTCAGGGGGAGGGACACACAGAAAACCATGTCCTTACCACATCTCCCTTCTCTCCAGCTCTGCCTGGTGGCCCCCGGGGGCCCTCTTCACCCTGGTGGCAAAAAGAGCAAGCAGATTTTTAGGAGGGGGCCCCAGGGACCCGGCCTTCAGAGAAGAGGCCCGGAATGGGCAATGCCGACCTGGACACTCGCCTCAGCTCCTCTCCCTGCACTGGGGTCCCACATAGCCTCCAGCCCTCACAGTAAGAAAGATCTTAGCACCCACAAGGGGACTTTGGAATGGGGACCTCCCAGCTGGGGACAGGAGTGGGGGTGGGGATCTCAGCAGGCAGCCTCCCTAATAAGGTTGGGGGACAGAGGCCAAGGGGCCACAGGGCAGGAGTGGGGAGGACTTACAGGCTTCCCAGCGGCACCAATGGACCCAAGCATTCCCTTGTAGCCTTGGGGGCCCTAGAAGAGGGAGAGAAGGCATTACCACACTGATCACATCATCAACATTATCATAAAGACTCTCGTCCACATTAGCACTATCCTGGACAGGGGAGCACAGATCAGAGACAGAAAGGACCTTCGATGTGAGTTAGTCCAGTGCGTTCAAACGAGGGACTGAGCTGGGATCTGAACCCAGGTCCTTTGACTTCAAACCCAGTTTGCTTTCCATGATCAATTATATGGTCAGTCTGCTGTTGACACAGATATTACTTTCATTATTGATGTTATCATCACCATTGCTGACGTCGTTGATATTGGCATTGTTGTCACTGGTGGGGGGTTTTTTGAAACCTTTACCTTCTGTCTTTGAATCAATACTGGGTTGGACAATGGGGGTTAAGGGACTTGCCCAGGGTAACTCAGCTAGGAAGTGGCTGAGGCCAGATTTGAACCCAGGACTTCCCATCTCTGGGCTGGGCTATCCATTTACTGTACCACCCAGCTGCCTCATCATGACTCTATTTGTTAGAATTATGACTGACAAAATCATCTCTCTCATTCTACTGTTCTCTGAGACCGGAGGTGTAGAGTAGGTGATTGGGGGGGCCTGTAGTGAAGGGAATTTTCTCATCAGGATTTCCATATACCAAAGCGGTCCTAGGTACATGCAGCCCCCCAAAAGGACTTCTTTTCCTTGATGTTATTGCCATCATCCTATTTAAGGAACAACAGCTGCTGGCATTATTAATGGGGTATTTCCCTAGGTTAGTCTTGTGGAGCTCCAAATTGAACGGGCCAGGCCTGCCTTGGGGCTGGGGGGCCCGGGTCTCAGTGCAGTAGTCAGGATCTCAAATCAATTCAGTAAACACTTGTTAAGTGCCAGCTCTGGGAATGAGAGTGCTGGGAATACAGGAAGAAGCAAAAGGGATCTTGGAGGACTCACCCTCTCCCCTTTGGATCCATCCATGCCTGGGAAGCCCCTGATGCCCTGGGGGCCCTGTCAAGACAGAAGGAGCCAGAGGTGGGCTCAGCATGACCCCTTCTGCAGGGAACGTTTGCTTCCAGCTGCTCCAACCCATCTCAAGGTGTCTTCCCCTGCCCCAGCCCCTGCGCCAGCCTCTGCGCCAGCCCCTGCTCCCTTGTGTCAAATCCCAAGCAGGTGGGCAGCGAGGAGCTGAACTGAGGCCCTTGTGAAAGTGCTGGGGCTGGCATCACCCAGAATCCTGGGATGGCAAGATTTCATGATGGAGGGGACCTCAGAGCCCCTTATTTTAGAGCGGCGGATGCCAAGGCTGAGAGCCGTTGAATTAGTCGCCAAGGTCGTGCCGCCAATACATGGGCAGCAACTCCAGGGAGAGATCCCAAGCCCTTTCCTCTGAGGTGGGCACTGCCTCCATGGACTCTAAGCATGCCAATGGCCAGGAGATATCACTTTGTCCTTACACGGAAGGAAAAGAGGAGGAGGGAACAAATGGGATACATTACCGGAGGGCCAGGAATGCCCTGCTCACCAGAGGCGCCCGCATCTCCTTTGGGACCCTAGAGAACAGAGGGCAGACATCAGGGCCGGAGGACCACAGTCCCTCAGGCCAAGAAAAGAAAAGGAAGAGAAACCCGTCTCAGAGTCCATCCTCAGAAAGCTCAGGAGCCAGGGGAGGGAATGGGCTGAGCTTCCCACATCCATGTCCCTCAGTCCTCTCCCTCCTCTGATCTCTTCCTCCCAGTCTGTGGCTTCCCAAGTCTGCCCTCTAGCCCCATTTCTCTCCCCATCAGTCTCATTAGTACAGCCTTCTCTCTGCATCCCCCGAGGAGGGACTGGCAGGGGACTGGCACACCCTCAAGGGCTAGCGGCACTCTCCCATACTTACTGGTTTCCCTTGTCTGCCTGCTTCCCCCAGGGGTCCTCGACGGCCTGGATGTCCCTAAAGGGAGAGAAGGAAGTCTGAGCTGTATTCTCCAATCTTGGACTCCATCCCTAACCCCAAGCCCCCAAACATGCCTGAGATGCCACCTCCTCCAATCCCACCGATCGCCACATCCCCAAACCCAGCTAAGCCTCTTCTGGACTCACCTTCACCCCTTGTAGTCCCTGCGGCCCCTTCACACCAGCTGGGCAGTTGGTTGGACACTGAAACAGAAACAGGGAGTGAAGACAGTGAGTCAGAGCCGGTCTAAATCCTAGCTTTGCACGTGGCTGGGCGTGGGCTGGCGTGCATAAGCACGGTATGTGATCCTGTTCTTCCAGAGCCTCTCACTCTCATTCCCTCTGTTGGGGTACTCCTGACCCCAGGGCTAGCTTGTTCCTCCCTTCCTTTCCTTGGATACAACCACGCATCCATTCCTTCTGTGTGGCCCCTGCCCCCCTGCCCATTGTCCTAGCACGGATCCATTCCACGGAAGATCCTTAATGACCTGGATAGCTGGACCCACATCGGCTCTTACCAGGAAGTCAGCACTGCCTTCAAGGCCTTGGATGGTTCCAGGACGGCCCTGAAAATAGAACCTGAGGTGAGGTCTGGGAAGAGTTTCCCAGGCTTGGGACAGACTGTGCCCCCCCCCATCCCCTATCTCTCAGAGATGACTGATTCCCTAAGAGGGGCTCTGGGCAAGGACCGTGGGAGCCCAGGCCAAAGACCAATGGATAGAGAGCTCAGACCACACCATGAAGTGTCCTGCACACTCTAAAGATACTTGTCTCCTGCTCCCAGGAAATGTAACTGGGAGAGGATCCCTCCACACCCAGGCTGGGGTTCAGGCCTCTTCAGCTTGATCCTGACCCCTTCTCAATCCCCAGTTCCCTCAGTGGTGTTTTGGCTTTCTTAGGCCAATAACTCAGAGCCTTCCTTGGGCAAGGGGCTGATGAGTGAACCCCACATACCATCCTGAAGTTCCAGTGGGCCAAACCTGAGCCACTGAAGTTCCCAGACCTGGTTCTGGGGACCTCTACCTCCCTATTTCTTTCTCTTTTTCTTTTTTTAAACCTTCCATCTTAGAATCAATACTGTGTATTGGTTCCGAAGCAGAAGAGTGGTAAATGCTAGGCAATGGGAGTTAAGTGACTTGCCCAGGGTCACACAGCTAGGAAGTATCTGAGACCAAATTTGAACCCAGGATCCTGCCATCTCTAGGCCTGGCTCTCAATCTACTGAGCTACCCAGCTGCCCCCCACCTCCCCATTTTATAGCCAAGATGGTCATAAATCTAAAATGGCCACCAACACAACTCTAGGTAGGACAAGAGAGCTAGGGAAGGAAAGAGGCCATTAGGATTGGGCCAAGTTAACCAGGCTACGCTCAGCCTCCCCCATGATGGACCATGGAAATGCATGGTTAGTCTTGACAGCTTCCACAGAAACAGCATCCCAAGGCCCATATTTCTGTGTCCTGCCCTTACCTTCCCAAGGGAAACAGGAAGGATACTCACAGGTTTTCCTGGGGGACCTGGAGGTCCTGATGGTCCCTCAGGTCCAGGATCTCCCTGAAAAGAGATATCAGTGCCAAGTTAAGAAGAGCTCCAGCCTCAACATTTAGAGCAGGGGCATAGATGGCAGCATATGAAGAGAGACCCCAGAGCTTCAGTAAGAGAAACTTCAGTCAGACTCAAGGAAGGACTTCCTGGCTATCTCGGTGGGACCCGCAGGGGAGGCTGTGGCCAATGTACTTTATGGGTCTGAGGCAGAGACCTGGCTCCAATAATGCCTTTTATGCCCAGGAGGAGGGAATGTCACAGAGTCACAAGGAATCTCTGAATTAAAAGTCTCTGGCCAAGTCCAGCCCCTGCCTGAACAAAAATGCCATTTGTAGGCTCCCCAAGAGATCATCCAGCTTGAAGACCTCTAATGGGGCGGCCCACCTCCTGAGGCAGTCCATTCCACTTGGGGTAGCTCCCATCATGAAGAAGGTTTCCCTAACAGCAGCCTAAACTGGTCTTTTTGAAACTTCTCCCACAGCTCTTGGTTCTGCCCTTGAGGACCAAACCAAGTAAATCAAATCTCTCCTTCACATGGTGATCCTTCATATAGCTAAAAAATGTATTTTATCCACTCCACTCCATTCTGTCCCCCAACTCCCAATCTTCTCTTCTTCAGGCTAAATATTCCTGGTTTCTTCAACCTATCCACCTATAGCATGAACTTGGGGCCCTTCATCCTGGCCTCCTTCCTCTGGACGTTGTCTCTGCACCAGGATGAGATGCAGGACTCTGGAGGTGACTCAGTGTCTCACCTTGGGACCAGGGACACCGATCTCTCCTGGGAGTCCAACTGGTCCTGGAGGTCCCTTGGGAGAGAAGAGGGATAATTATCAAAAACTTGGCCTTCTCATTTTAGAATTTAGAATATAAGAAGTATAAGAACCCTTAGATGTTATTTATTCCAATCTTCCCATTTTCCAGAGAAGGAAAATGAGCCCCATAGAAAGCTAGTGACTACCCAAGGTCACACAGCAGGTGCTAAGATGACATTCTAGTTTGAAGGGTCTGTCTTCTCTGTTCCAGATTCTAATGCTCTTTCTCCTTCCTTTCTCCACCAAACTACCCAATAAAACCATCCACTCTCAATGGTTCCCCTTCTCTTCCTCTCTCATATTCTTCTCATCCCTCTACAGTGTGACTTCCCATCCCATTATTGAGCTGAAAGTGCTTTCTCCAAAGTTAGCAGAGTTACCTCTCCCCACTCTATAAACCCTTACCTTCTGTCTTAGAATGAGGGTTAAGTGATTTGCCCAGGATCACACAACTAGGAAGTGTCCGAATCCAGAGCAGTGATCTCTTAATTGCTAAATCTAACATCTTCTTAAATACTTTATCTTTCTTGACCTCTTTGGGGGCATTTGACCCTGTTGGCAACTTCTCCAAATGCTATTCTCTCCCCTCTAGGTTTTCAGTATACTATTCTCTCCTGGTTCTCCTCTTACCTATTAGACTACCCCTTCTCAGTCTCCTTTGCTTTTTTGTTATCCACGGTTGGGCCAATAACTTTGATTGTACCTCAGAGCTCTTCCTGGTCCTTCTCTTTTTTCTCTCTATCTCTGGGTGACTTCTGCTCTCATGGGTTCAATGACTGTCTTTCTATAGATATCTCCAAGATCTGTGTCTCCAGATCTCATCTCTAGTCTCTTTCCTGAGCTCCAGACCCATATCATAAACTGCCTACTTGGTATTTCTTCTTTTCTTTTTAAAAAAAATCCTTACTTTCCATCATGAAATCAATGGTTCCAAGGCAGAAGAGCAGTAAGGGCTAGGCAATGAGGGTAAAGTGACTTGCCTAGGGTAACATAGCTAGGAAGTGTCTGAATCCAGATTTGAACCCAGGACCTCCCATCTCTAGGTCTGGCTATCAATCCACAATGGGTCCATTGAATAACCTAGCTGAACCCCTGCTTGATATTTCTAACTGAGTATCCTATAAGCATCTCAAGCTCAACATACCCCAAATAGAACTCATTCCCTTCCCCTCTAAACCTTTCTCTTTTCTCAGCTTCTCTACAATATATTATCAAGGGTATCACCATCTTTCCAATCACCCAGGTTCTCAAACTCAGTCTTATTCATCCCCCTCACTCACTTCACAAGACAAATAGTCTTATTTCTATTTCCACAATATGTGCAAGACCTGTTCAGTCCTTTCCACTCCCACAGCCTTAGTTCAGGCCCTCAATAAACCGAGGAAACAACCTCCCATTGAATCTCTCTGCCTCATCTCTCCCTACTCCAACCCAATCTCCGCTCAGTTGCCAAAGTGATCTTTCTTAAAGCAAGGCCTGTTTGATCATGCCCCATCCCCTACTTAACGAATTCTGGTGGCCCCCTATGGCTTCAAAGATCAAATATAACCATCTTCAGTTGATACTTGGGAAGCTAGGTGCCACAGTGGATAGATAGAGTGCTGGACCTGGAGTCAAGAACATTCATCTTCCCGGCTTAAATCCAGACTCAGATACTAGCTGTGTGACCCTGGACAAGTCACTTAACTGTTGCTCTGTTTCCCCATCTATAAAATGATTTAGAGAAGGAAATGACAAATCTCGCTGGTATCTTTGCCAAGAAAGCTCCCCAAAGGGGTCCTAAAAACTCAGACACGACTGAGAAAACTAAACAACAAAAGCTGGTACTTAAAAGTTTTTGATTATCTGGTCCCTTCACACCTTTCAAGTCTTATGCTTTACTCTTCTCTCCTCATATTCTGCAATTTGGCCACACTTTTCTTTGCTGTTCTGCACACGAGATGATATTCCATCTCCTGACTCCAAATCTTTGCATAGGCTGTGCCCTATGCCTAGAATACATTCTCTCCTCCCCTCTACCAATTGGAATTCCTGGTTTCCTTCAAACTCAGTTCAAGAACCACCTTTGCCGTGAGGTCTTCCTGACTGCCCCCCCCCAAAAAAAAGATAGAAGCACATCCCTTCCAAGAACGACTCGGAATTAATTTTGTATATATTCTGTGAATATACTTGTATGGAAACACACATTGATTCTCCTAATAGAATGCAGGCTCTGACATGGAAATATGGATTGCATGAAAGTATGGGTATAACGTATATCAGACTATTTACCGCTTTTGCTAGGGGGGAGGGAGAAAATCTGAATGCTAAAATGGCAGAAAAAATTGCCAAAAATTGTTTCTCCATGTAACCGAAAAAATAATTGATTTTAAAATAAAAAAATGTAAGCTCCTTGAAGGTAGACTGTTACTTTCTGTCCTTTTATGTCCAGCTCTTGGCGTAGCACCTGGCACATAGTAGGCGCTTAGTAAATGCTCACTGCTCTAGCTGGGATTAAGTCTGGGGGGGGGGGGAAGCAGGAGAGAGATGGTAAACTGTGAGCCTTTTGGACAAATATGTAGGGCTTGGCTGGGAGAGGGCCAGTGGATTCTGTCCTTGCCTTAGATCTCCTTCTCTGGCCATCTTCCTCAGCCTCCCACTCCCCGCCCTCCCCCAAGGACTTACCTGAGGTCCTGCAAAACCAGGGCCCTGTGATAGAAAGGAAAGAGAGAGCCTGGGAATCCATTGTGCATCTCCCAACATCCATAGTGCTCTCCCCATCTCCTAGAGCTCCCTCCCTTCAGCATCTTCTCCAGAGTCCTCTCCCTTAGACGCTCCTTCTCCAGTTCTCTCCCCCACCCAGAGTTCCTCCCCTAGAGGCCCTGGAAAAGTTGGGCAAGGGGGATGGATGCTCCAATACTCACTGGTAGACCTGGGGGGCCAGGGAGACCGGGTTGGCCCTAAAAGCATAGAGGGATAGAATGTTAGTGGCAAAAGGAGCCTGACTCTGTGTCCTCAGAACAGTCAGCTACCCTGCACCCTCATGCCCACCCAGGCTCCCCACATATGCCTCCACCTTCCCAGACCTCAAATCTCAAAGCCCTCCACCCCTCACCACCACCCCCTCCTAATCCTGCCTGGGCAAGTAAATACCAATTAACTTAGTCAAATTAGAACCAACCCCAGCTCACCTTGACTCCAGGGATCCCCTGGGGGCCTGGCTCTCCCTTGGCTCCTGTTAGACCCTAGAAGAAGAGGGCCAAAGTGTCAGTGTTCAACAAGGGCCCTCGTTGGACCCACACTCTGGGTCCTCCACATCAAAGAGACCCTGTCTTATAAGGAAATTCAGGAAGTAAGAGGGAATCTGATTTTTTTTTAAACCCTTACCTTCCATCATTGGTGCCAAGGCAGAAGAGCAGTAAGGGTTAGGCAAAGGGGGCTAAATGAGTTGCCCAGCGACACATAGCCAGGAAGTGTCTGAGGTCAAATTTGAACTCAGGACCTTATGTCTCCAGACCTGGTGCTTTATCCTCTGTGCCACCTAGCTGCCCCTTACTTTTCTTTTGAATATGGAATAAGTCCTGAATCCAATTTCTATATCATAAACTCAGAAATAACATAGAAGGTTGACTGGGACCTTAGAGTTTGATTGTGATCTAGTTCAACTACCTTTATTAGCCCATGATCAGAGACGACTTGATCCTAGCCTGTGTGTCTCTCTACTGTGCTAGACTCCCTCATCTAGAGTGTCCCCCACCCCCGCTAAGAAACACCCTGAGCAGATGGGGGTAAGAGGAAGGTAGAGGGGCCAGGATTCATGATCCCCAAGCCCCAAACATTATCTTAGGGGCAGAATTTAAAAAGTAGCTCAGAACCAGCTCGAACATTCCCCATTCTAAGGTCCCTCCCAGCTCTGACATTCTGTGTTCTAAGAATCCTTGCAGCCCAGAATTCTTGTGATTTGGAGATACTGAAAGGGCTTTTTTCAAGTGTCACAGCCCATATAGAAATGTTAAGGGATTCTTGTTTTTATTAATAAACTGAGACCCATAACAATCTGTGCATTAAAAAATGAGAGTCTTCAAGTACCTTCAAGGGGAAATTGTGGGCTATTTTTAATCTCTAAATTACTGCCTCCCACGGCCCAGCTCCCTGCCCCAGAATGGCCTCCCAAAGGCCTCCCTCACTATTTATTATTCAGCAGGCGCTGGGAGATGTGCCAGCACCCATCATACTACCTACAGTATTAGACAGAATTCTGAAGACAATGAGGGAGAGAGTGCTCTGTCCATCACCACCTCCCTCACAAATCATAGGCTGCATTAGCATCCTAGCTCTCACATCTGGAAGGGATCTTAGTGCTTTCTTCATTAAACTCTACCTGAACAGGAATCCCACAATGGAGTGGTCATCTAGCCTCTACTTAGGATGGGATGGTCACTTCCTTACAGGGTCACTCATTCCACTTTGGAATAGCTCAAATTGTATTTATAGCTGCGCTCTTTGTGGTGGCAAAAATTGGAACATGAGGGGATGCCCTTTGATTGGTGAATGGCTGAACAAATTGTGGTATCTGTTGGTGATGGAATGCTATTGTGCTCAAAGGAATGATGAACTGGAGGAATTCCATGTGAACTGGAACGACCTCCAGGAATTGATGCAGAGTGAAAGGAGCAGAACCAAAAGAACATTATTCACAGAGAGGGATACACTGTGGCACAATAGAACATAATGGACTTCTCTACTAGCAGCAATGCAATGATCCAAGACAACTCTGAGGGATTTATGAGAAAGAAAACTAGCCACATTCAGAGGAAGAACTGTGGGAGGAGGAACCCAGAGGAAAAACAACTGTTTGATCACATGGGTCGATGGGGATATGATTGGGGATATAGACTGTAAATGATCACCCTAGTGCAAATACTAATAATATAGAAATAGGTCTTGATCAATGACACTTGTAAAACCCATTGGAATTGCGCATTGGCTATGGGAGGGGGGTGGGAGGAGGGGAGGGAATGAACATGAATCATGGAACCATGGAAAAGTTTTCTTAAACAAAAAAAAATTGTTAATAGCTCAAATTGGTAGGAAGTTTTTCCTGATGTTGAGATTTAATTTGTCTCTCTGCAATTTGTACCCATTGCTCAGGTTCTTCTTATGCAGTACAAATCAAATTCCACTTTAAAGGCTTGAAGACAATTACTATGGATGACTTCCACTCCCCCTACTCCTTCAGTCTTCTCTTCCCCAGTTCCTTCACTTCATTCTTGCATGGGACGGTCCATACGCCTCACCCCATTCTAGTTGCTCCCTTTTGAATTTTGCTCTAGCTTGACAACATCCCTTCTAAAATGTGAGGTCAGAATGACTCCAGGAGTACCCCAGGAGTGGTCAGAGCAGGGCAGAGGACCATGGGACTATCATCTCCCTTATCCTAGCCTCTGAGGTTCTCTGAATGTGGGCTAAGGTCATGCCATGTTATGCTATCAACTCAGCTACTGTTGACTTATTGTCCACTAAGAACTGCCCACCTAAAATCTGGTTTTATTATTAAATAGAGTCTTTTTTAAGACTATCTTAATTTTCATTTAAAATTATTACATAAAATAGTAATCTCTTTTTTGGATTATCCGCACCACAGATTCCCTTCATGATCACAGATGAATGAGATATGACTGCCTAGGAGTCTGCAGTCTGGGTTTTTTCCCTTAGAAAGAATACCCCAAGGGGCAGAGATCTGGAGAACCAGGTCCCTAATCCTTCATCTGGATGTCCAGCCCTTACTCCCATGGCTGAAACTTTTCCAGTCTATACTCACATCAATCCCTGGCTTCCCGTCTGGCCCATTTGGTCCTGGTTTCCCTGGGTCACCTTTTGGTCCCTGGTAAACAGACAATGAGAGAAAAAAAGTCAGGATAGGATGAGAAGGAAACATCTGGAACCTCCAGGACCAGCGGTTGTGGGGAAGAATGCACTTACCGGAAAGCCAGGTTTTCCAGGAGGTCCCTTATCACCCTATAAGACAAAAACAGATGAGATTCCATGAGCTGGCAGCTGGAGGAAGCAATGACCTGCCTTCCCAGCTGGCACTGAGAGAGCCCAAGATGCCTTTTGGAGCCGAGGAAGAAGTGTGGAGTGCTGGGGAGAATGCTGGCTCTAGAGGCCAAGGATCTAGATTCAAATCCTGACTCTGGGCCTTATTATCTAGAAGTTACTCTCTGAAACTGTTTCCAGGGAACATTTGGGGTCTCTCCTACCTCTTTTTTTTTAAACCCTTACCCTCTGTCTCAGAATAGATACTCTGTTCCAAGGCAGAAGGGATTCACCCACTATGTCTTGGGGAAGATTTGAACCCAGGACCTTCTATCTCCAGCTCTGGCTCTCCATCTACTGAGCCACCCAGCTGTCTTTCTCTTTCACCTCTTAATGGATGATCCTATGAGACAGGCCCATCAGATCAGTGTTCACTATCTCTTATTAACAGAAAAATGGTGCCCAGCACACCAATCCCAACCCTTGCCTGGGTGGCGCCAGAGGAATACAACTAGAATTGGGTTGTAGATATTTGAGACCCCGGGCTGAACTCTGCAAGGAGCAGATCAGGGATTTAGAAGTGGGGAGGGAGATCTGTGTCACCAGGCTTTTAAGATGGGTGGAGGAACTTGGGGCTTTGGGGGAAATGATGGTTTCAGTAAGGAATGAAGAGGGTTCTCTTTTGGACAACCCAATTCAGGGAGCCTTTATAAAGCGACTAGATGATCACCCTCACTACTAGGCACTGGGGACTTGGCTGTTCAGTTGTTTTGGTTGTTTCTGACTTGTTGTGACCCTGTTTGGTGTTTTCCTTGCAAAGGTCTTTCAGTGATTTGCGGGTCCGTCTCCAGCTTGTTTTACATATGAGGAAACTGAGGCAAACAGGGTGAAGAGACTTGCTGAGGGTCACAAAGTTAGTAAATGCCCGAGGCTGGATTTGAACTCAGAAAGATGAATCTTGGCTTCAGGGTCTTGACTTCAGCTACCCTAGGCACTGGGGACACAAGGACCAAAAAAGAAAAAGAAAAAAGAACCCAGCCAGCCTCTATTTCTCGAGGATCTTACATTCTATGGGGCGTTTGTCCTGAGCTACGTTCCTGGAAGAGAAGAAATTTGTTCAGGGGAAATCTGTTCCAGAATCCAGGGGAGTCTTTGATCTCTCGGGTCAGGGGCTCTCTGAGAGCAGGGCCTGATCTCTACCCTTTGGGGGCCTAGGACTTTGATGGAAGAGAAAAAGGGACTGGGGAGGAATTGACTGATGGTGAGCCAAAAAGACCCAGGGAGGTATAGAGTGTCTGATCTCCCTCAGGGGCAATAATAATAACTCCCATTTTGCTTAAAAGCTCTTTCTCCAGAACAACTAGGGGATGCAGGTCATACAGTAATTATTAACTTCATTTTGCAGAGGAATAAACTGAGGCTAGAGAGCTGGAGGGGACTTTCCTGGGGTCACAACTCCAAGTCTGAATTGCAAACCACTCCCAAGTTCGGAGCCCTTTCTTTTGTCCCCAAACTTCCTAGATCCCAGAAGCCTTGAAGCCTCTGCCTCCTCCCCAGCCTCCTGGAGGGAGCCAGCTACTCAATGGGCTTGTGTCCGGGAGCCAGCTCTATAAATAACCCCCCTAACCATGCCCTCCACCAGTGGCCGCAGTGGGAGGTGGGCTGGGAAATGTCTGGGACTCTGGCCATTTCACTCCCAGCAGCTGGGGACCTTGAAAACTGTCTGCTCTGCCTCTAGCCCAGAGAGGAGTGGGCAGCTCCCTGCTGGCCTTGGAGCCAACCCCCTACCCCACATTATTTTGCTGAATAAAAGATCCTCCTATGGAGGCCAAGGAAGGAGGGCTACGTGGCATCCTAGAAGAAACTTTATTGGAGAGGTGAAATGTGGGGAGGGTGTTTGTGGGTTCTCCCTACCCTGCCCCCCACCTTTGCTGGACACTGGTGCTTTGATAAAACAGCAGAGCTGTGGTCCAGCCTGGCGCCCTCTTCTGGTGGGCCACTCGCCCCCCTCCAGTCCCCAGGGCCCCCCCAGACAAAGTCCCTCTTTGTCCACCTGCTCCACCTCCTTGCTACCCCCCTCTCCCTCCAGCTCCAGCCCCTGCCCAGTCCCAGGATTTCTACTCACGTCAAGGCCATCTGAGCCAGGCACTCCTGGCGGGCCCGGGGGACCAGGGGGCCCTGGTTCTCCTGGCGGACCTCTCTGGAAACAAATACACATGAAAACCAGTCAATCGCGAGGCTGGGAAGAGCAGAGGAAGAGTGGGCAGGAGCCTTGGGCCCAGTTAAAGTGCCCAACTCCCACTGCACACACTCCAGAAGACCCCAGTCCTGGGAGAGCCTACAGGGGACCTGAGCAGTCTGCAGGGATCCCTCGCTGGCCTTTCCCAGGGGCTTTGGGGGCTCTTCAAACAGCTGGACAATGACTTGTCAGGTATGTTATGGTGGGGATTCCTTTCTAGGTATGGGTTTGACTAGAGAACCTCTGAGGTCCCTTTCAATTCTTAATATCTGTGATCCTGTGTTTCTGGGTACCATTCATAGTCTTGTGTAAGGGGGATGTCATCGAGAAGGCTAAGATAAATGGGTCAGACAGTTAGGTGGAAACCAAAGACCAAGAAGAAGGGCAAAGAGCAAGACAGGATAGGAATGATTAGGATAAGCTAGCCTAGGATATATTGGGATGGGCTAGGATCGATTCGAATAAGAAAGGAGGGAAAGGAGAGGCAATGGAATATGGGATTCCTTTATCTTTCTTTCTTTCTTTCTTTCTTTCTTTCTTTCTTTCTTTCTTTCTTTCTTTCTTTCTTTCTTTCT
>NC_058132.1:76377299-76384484 GCF_016433145.1 Gracilinanus agilis | reverse complement strand
TATATATATATATATTCTCTCATGTCTCAAAACTCAACTTCAAAAATGAAATCAAACATTATGACAGCATGAAGAATGAATTGACCTTAGATTCAAGGGGACACGAATTTGAATATTTCCACTGGGACATAAATTGCTTGAAAACTATGGGTGGAGATGCTGAAACTTTTGTGGCCCCAGGAAACCTTCTAACCATCTGTGTTAATGAAACCTTTGTTGGTAATAAGGCAAGAGTACAGAGGGTTCCACACTGGGAATTTTCTATATCCATAAAATCATTGAATTGATGAGGAGCCTTTCACTCCTGAAAAGACAAAACCTAAAGTACGCCCTCCCCCAATTCCTTTTTCTTTCTTTCTTTCTTTCTTTCTTTCTTTCTTTCTTTCTTTCTTTCTTTCTTTCTTTCTTTCTTTCTTTCTTTCTTTCTTTCGAAGAGAATCACCAAATATCAGTCCTGTGAGGGCTCTCAAAGACTTTCCTCTCCTTTCTGCACCCCAACATGCTCTGTCCAGCTTGGGTGCTGTAATCTCCACAGCTAAATCATTTCAAAGAGAGGATAGGGTTGGACTCCATGGTCTCGCCAAGACCTTTCCAGCTCTGTGTCCCTTCTGGCCATACAAAGGAAGACTCTAAGACCCAGCAATTGCTGAGGATGGCAAAGCCAGGAGGAAGGACCACAGTCCAGGGCTCTGGATTTCCAGCCTGCTGCATCCCAGAGAGGGCAGCCAGACCACAGAATCACAGACTGTCCAAGCTGGAAGGGCTTGGAGGGGCAGCCAGTCCAATCTCCTACTTTTACAGAAGAGAAAAGTGAATGTCTTGCAGCAAAGAGTAGCATTGAACTTAGCTCCAAATTCATGGTTCCACTTCACTAGGTGGAGGGAATGCTGGGGAAGCCCAAAATGTTGACCCCAGAACCCCAGGGCTCCCAGACAGATCTGGACATTTTCCTCCTCTGTTCCTGCTCCCCTGCTTTACTCTCAGCTCTAGGGTTGTCGCTTATGGCTGTGGCAGCCTTAACTTACCCCTCCTTCCCTAACTCCCTCCCTTGCACAAGGAGGACTTTGCCCACTGGCCTTGGGCATCCCCCCAAGCATAGCAGGTGAGCTACACACACACTAGGGCCCAAAGGACCAGAATACATCAAAGAAGAAATAAAGACTTTACTACCCATAACTGACTTCATGGCTCCAGAATCCCCCGCCTTTCTGCATCCCCAACATGCTCTGCCCAGTTTGGGCCCTGAAATCTTGGGCTTCTACAGCCTAGAAAATGACTAATTGACTTCCCTCAATGCAAAAAGAGCCATCCCCTCGCTTCCAAGAGGCAATGTAAAGACATCCCAGCCTGGATATGAAGTCAGAAAACCTGGGATTGAACAAATCCAGCCACCATCATTGACTCTGTGTGACATTAAGCAAGTCTCCTTCCCTTTCTGGGCATTATATATACCTATACACTGGGGGCACTTGCACACCATCTACTTACTATCCACTCAGCATGTTCTTTATGTGGACTGTCCTCTACATCCCTGAGATGGACAGACTCTCTGGAAGGGGCAACATGGAATGAATGTGTTGAGTTGGATGGTAGATGATCTCCAAGTCCCCTTCTCTTTCCAAGTCTGTTCTAAGATCCCTCCCTGAGAGGTCATGTCATATAGGGACTAGAAGACAAGGCCTGGGATCAAGAAGATCTGAGTTCAAATCCCATTTCTGAGACATGCTGGCCCTTTGACCATGGGCATGTTATTCCACCTCCCTTTTTGCTCAGATAACTCTAAGATGATTGGGGTGTGGATCTTCGTGAGTGAAAGGAATTTCCACACCAGGAATTCACTACACTGATGAAATCTCAGCTCCAAGTCATCAAAAAAAACAAAACCCAAATCCAAACCCCTTCCAGCTGTTGGTTCTTTCCCAGACCTCCCTCCCCTTCCCATCTCGGATTTTGTTTTCAAAGAACTTTCGTGGCAGCACCTCTTTGAAGTGTGTAGGAAATATTAGCCCCATTTTTCTGTTGGGGAAACTGGGGTTGAAAGAGAAGTGATCCTTCTACTTGTTAAGCTCCCTACATTCTTGAATTGCAGAAACTGAAATGAGTTGCAGCTTCTAAACCTGAACCTCCAGACTGGGAGAGAGGAAGGGAGGGTTCCGGAGAGACCGATGAATGGGGGCTATTGTGTAGGCTATCCCAGCTCTGCCCAGACACCTTTCTGCCAACCGCTAGACTGCCTGCCTTTGGGGCCCCCCGATTTGGGACTCCTTTCCTGAACAAGCCTCCCTCCATTCAGGATCAGGCTTGAGCTGTGTGGTACACCAAGAAATGGGGATACCTCATCTCTGTCCCCAATTCCCAGCCAAGGACTCCTATCCCAGGGATATGGAAGATGGTCCCCAAATATTGGTGGGTTCCCCATATGCCTTACACCCTCCTAACCTTCTACGTGGCAGGCTGGCTTTCATGGGGGTGGAGAGAATCAGAAACTGAAGCCCATCAGAGAGGGGACAAAGTAAGGCCCCCCCCCCCAACTCTGCAGAAGAAAGTAGCTGCGCATAGCCATCCCATGGACAGGAATCCCAGATTTTCAAATCCAGCTCTAAAAGAAGGCTCGAGGCCCTTCAGTGAGGAATGGGCTCTAAAGGGGGAGGGCTCCATGTCTGGGGGCTTTCAGGGGGGACCCTTTAAAGAGAGACGCCCCTTCTTCCTTCTAGCTTTACTCACACTCCCTGAGCTTGTGGACAGGACGGCAGGGATGTCCGAACGGCCCCCTCAGCGCAGGGCTCTCCCAGGCTGCAGTGGGTGTGAAGGAGAAGACTGAGGATGGCCCCTTCCCTCCCCCTTCAAAGCCCCCGAAAGCTGAGGGGACACTCACAATCTGGGCCAGGGAGAGGCTGAGCACCTGGAGGAAGACCAGCGATCGGAGGCTGCAGACCATCCCAGCCATGGTGGGGGCTTGCGTTCTGGTCCTCTGTTGCCTCTTCCTGATGGGGTGAAGGTGCTGATGCACCAGCGGGACCAGGGAAAGAGGTTCACTCGTTGGGTCCGGCTCTCTCACTGCCCTGAGCCAGCCCAGGAGGCGGGGCTGGGCTCTGTGCACTTGGAGCAGGAGGGGATTGGCTGAGCTGGAGTCCATGTCACCTGAGAAGATGGAGAAGAAGGGGCTGCTTGTCTGGCCAGGAGGGTGGGTGGGGATCCTGGTCTTGTTAGGGGGATCTCAGAGACCTGTCCAGCTGGGATTGCGGGGTGGAGGAGCTGGAGGAGGGGCACAGCCTCAGATGGAAGGAAGCTGGCCCGAGAATCTAGCTCCCATTTCTGGGAACCTAAGTGACAATCAGACAAGCCCATCCATCTCTCTGCTCCTCAGTTTCCCTATCTGCAAATAAAGGGAGTTGATCCTGTCTGAAGGAGCCTTTCAGAGAGGGCTCTCTGTTGGCACCCGAGGATAGAGATTGGAATTCCAACTCAAAAACTTACTAATTGTAGGACCTTGGCAAAGTTACTTAATATCCTGGAGCTTCATTGTCCTCATTGGGTCAGTGAGTCAAGCAATAAGCATTTAAGTGCTTACTGGTCCCAGGTACTGTCTGTCTGTCTGTCTGTCTGTCTGTCTGTCTGTCTGTCTGTCTGTCTGTGTCTCTGTCTGTCTGTGTCTCTGTCTATCTGTCTCTTCTTCCTCCTCTCTCTCTGCCTCTGTCTGTCTGTGTCTGTTTCTCTCTCCCCTGCCCCATCCCTCTCTCTTTCTCTCTGTCTTTCTGTCTGTCTCTTCTCCCTTCTCTCTCTCTCCCAGCCTCCCTTTCTCTCTCCCTCTGTCTCTCTGTCTCCTTCTCTCTGTCTCTCCCTCTGTCTCTGTCTCTGTCCGTCTGTCCATCTGCCTGTCTCTCTCTCTTCTCTCTCCTCTCCCTCTGTCTCTGTCTGTTTCTTTCCCTCCCTCCTTTTTATCTCTCTCTGTTTCTCCATCTGTTTCTCTCTCTGTCTCTCTCCTCTCCCTCTCCCTCTGTCTCTGTTTGTCTTTCTTAAAGCTCTAAATGGATGGCCATAGGTTCACCATCACTGAGCTCGGTGGTTAGAGTGCCAGGCCTGGAGTCAGGAAGACTCGAGATCAAATGTGACCTCAGACACAAGCTTTGTGACTCTTGGCAAGTCACGACCTTGTTTGTCTCATTTTCTTTATCTGTAAAATGAGCTGGATATGGAAATGTCAAATCACTCCAATATCTTTGCCAAGAAAACCCCAAATGGGGGCAGGTAGGTGGTTTGGTGGATTGAGAGCCAGGCTTAGAGACGAGAGATCCTGGGTTCAGATGTGGCCTCAGATACTTCCTAGCTGTGTGACCCTGGGCAAGTCACTGCCTAGCCCAGTGATGGTGAACCTATGGTATGGGTGCCAAAGATGGCATGCAGAGTGCTCTCTATGGGCACGTAGCTGCCCCCTCCCACCCCCAGTTTGTTACTAGAAAGGCAGAGAGACTCAGGTGAAGCTGCTCTCCTCCCTTTCTCTATACTTGCTGAGGATATTCCTCACTTTATCCACCCCTCTGCTGAGTAGCCCAATGGGAGAGTTTTCTCCCTCCTCTGAGTGGGGTGAGGGGGCAGGCAGGGCCCAGCCAGCACTCAGTGGTGGGGAGCAGCATGGCATGTGGTCTCTGGGGGGGGGACCCAAACTCCATCTCTAAAAGGTTTGCCATCACTGTGGCCTAGCCCTTACCCACCTTCTCCCTTGGAACCAATGCTTAGAATCTATTCTAAGACAGAATGAAAGATTTAAAAAATAAAAAGATTATGAGCTCCTCAAGGTCAGAGAGTATCTTTTTTTTTTTTGTATTCCCAGCACCTACTTAGCATAGTGTCTGTCTGAAACATAGTAGGAGCTTAATAAATTTTTGTCATCTGACTGATTCCTGGATTCAGTAACAGCTTTTTCTCGGTGACCTCAGGTAGTGCTCTGTTTCCCCCTCTCTCATGCACCTAAGCCCACATTACTTGGACTCTCTCCCTCTGTCTTTGTCTCTGTCTGTCTATCTGTCTCTTCTTACTTCTCTCTCTCTGTCTCTGTCTGTCTTTCTGTCTGTGTCTCTGTCTCTCTCTGTCTCTCTCTCCCCCACCCCCTCTGTTTCTGTCTGTCTTTCTCTTTCTGTCTCTTCTCCCTTCTCTCTCTCTCCCTCTCTCCCTTTCCCTCTCCCTCTTCCTCTCCCTCTGTTTCTCTGTCTCTCCCTCTGTCTCTGTCTCTCTCTTTTCTCTCCTCTTCCTCTGTCTCTCTCTGTCTGTCTCTGTCTGTTTCTCTCCCTCCCTCCTTTTCTTTCTCTCTCTCTTTTTCTCCCTGTCTCTTTCTCTCTCTCACTAATAGTTATAAATTAATATACAGTCTATAGAGAATTTTTTAAACCCTTTCCTTCTGCCTTAGAATCAATACTGTACATTGGTTCTAAGACAGAAGAGTGGTAAGAGGTAGGCAATGGGGGTTAAGTGACTTGCCCAGGGTCACCTAACTAGGAAGCTTCTGAGTTCAGATTTGAACCTAGGACCTCCCATCTCTAGGCCTGGCTCTCAATCCATTGAACTACCCAGCTGCCCTGACTGCAGAGAATTTTAATCATTAGAGCTGGCACAGGCAGGCTGTGTGTCATCAATTTGGTTCAGGGGTAGCTTCCCTCACTGCCTTCTAGGGGGGGCCAGACAATCCTGGGAAGCCCCTCTGGCTGGGTTTACCCTATGGAAAGACCAACCAGAGGCAGGTCAGCCCAGACTCAACTCAAGAATGGCCAGTTCACTCCCTCCTACCTACTCCATTAACTCTAAAACATGCCCTCAGAGAGGTTTGGGGCCCAGACTTCCATCTTGGATTCTCCCAGTATTCTAAGTCTTTCTCTTCCATGCCCAGAATTACCCCAGTGGGAAATCCCCATACCTACTCTACGGATTCCCGTTTGGTTCCTGGCTGACCTGGCAAACCTTGGAGAGCATCTGACAGCATCTAAGGAGCCTCTAGGTCAACGGTTGGCAACCTTTTTGGTCATGAGAGCCATAAACGCCTGCGGAAGGAGGAGGATGGAGGCAGAAGGCGCTGGAATATGGGGCTGAAGGGCCCCCTGGGGCACATCCTGGGGCTCTGCCCAGACTGGCTGGTCGGGAGGTGGAGCCAGATATGGCTTGAGAGCCTTACGTTGCTCTAGGGCATCCCCAGAAGCCCATGCACAGCTTTGGGGCAATCACTAGGAAAAGAAGCTGGGAGAGGCTGGTCAGAATCATAGGATCGTAGATTAAGAGTTGGAAGGGATCTTAGAAGCCTTCAAGACCAACTGCCTCATGTTTCAGATGAGGAGACGGAGGCTCAGAAAACTTAAGTGACTTGCCTTGCAAATAAGTATCCAAGTCAGGACTTGAACTCAGGTCTTCTTAACTCTAAGTCCAGTGCTCTGACCACTGTACTACCAGGACTATAAATAGTGAAGATCATCTTCTCTCAGGGTTCTTAACATTTTTTGTACTATAGACCCCTTTGGCAGTATAATGAAAGCTATAGGCTCCTTCTCAAAAGTTTTTATTTTGATTTATTTACTTAAAACCCTTACCTTCTGTCTTAGTATCAATTCTAAGATAAAAGAATGGCAAAGGCTAGGCAATTGGGGTGAAGTGGCTTGCCCTGGATCACATAGCTAGGACTTATCTAAGGTCAAATTTGAACCCAGGTCCTCTGTTACTTTATCCACTCTGCCACCTAGCTGCTTAAGAATAATGTTTTTAAATGCATGAAATAAAATGTATAAGATTACAAAGGAAACTGATTATACATACATATACATATATAATACACATATATACATATATAAAATACATATATATATATATAAAGATATAATTTTTCCCAAATTTGAGTTCACTGACCCCTTGAAATCTATCCATAAACTCTATGGATCCTCCAAGAATCTCTGACCTCTTATTTTCCTATTTTGCAGATAGACACTGCCAGGATAAATAAACTTACCCAGATGTGGTAAGTAAAGAGACTCAGAAATGGAGAAACTGTAGATGGAGAAATTTACCTAAAGAGGGTAAGAGATTCGCCTACTATCTTGCAGCTGGGAAATAGCAGAGAGAGACCCTCTTTAGCCAGCCCAGGACTCCTGATGATGGGATTTAGTCACTGTCCAGAGACCAAACCCTAAAGAAGCCCCTCAATGACTG
>NC_058132.1:76350009-76368178 GCF_016433145.1 Gracilinanus agilis | reverse complement strand
TTCTTATGGAAGGTCTGGATTACCACATCTCATTGGGACATCACCATGAGACCCAATTGGGATGATGGCTATAGTTTCCATGGAGCACTTTCATTTTCCCAGATGACAAAGGAAATACCTGGTTTCAAGCCCTTTCTCAGGACAGTAAATCCTGCTAATTACCCAGACGACATTATTCTTAAGGAGTTCTGGTGCTCAGCATTCAAAGATCAAGAAAAACTTAAAAATCAAAAAGAATACGAATGCTCACCGAATGCCTCCTTGGAGACTCTACCTCTGCGCTTCTTTGACATGACTATGTCTGGTCTGAGTTATACCATCTACAATGCTGTGCATGCTGTGGCCTTGGCCCTTCATGAAATGCTCCTGGTGATCACAGAGAGAGCACCTGTAAGAGTTGGAGAACCCTGGGTAACATTAAGCTATCAGATTTATCAATATGAGAGTAAAAGAAAATAATAAATGTTGGAGGTAATGTGGCAATATTGGGACACTAATGCATTGCTGGTGACATGAATTGATGTATCCATTCTGGAAGGCAAATTGAAGAGCTTTAAAAGACTACATACCTTTTGATCTAACAATACCAATACTAGGTCCGTATCCCAAAGAGATTTTAAAAATGGGAAAGGACCTGTTTGTACAAAAATATTTACAGCTGCTCTTTTTGTGGTGGTAAAGAATTAGAAATAAAGGGATGTCCCCCAATTGGGGAATGGCCAAACAAAATGTGGTCTATGATGGTGATGGAATACTATTGTGCTATAAGAAAGGATAAACAGGATGATTTCAGAGTAGGAAAGACCTTCATGGAGATGTAGAGTGAAATAAACAAAACCAGGAGAACATTATATAGAGTAACTGAAACATTGTGGGACAATCAAATGGGACTGACTATTACTAACAGCAATACAATGATCCAAACAATTCTGAGGGACTTATGGGAAAGAATGTTATCCATCTCCAGAGGCAAGAATGGTTGGAGTAGAAATGCAGAAGAAAAACATATGCTTTATCACTTGGGTATATGATTTGGGTTCTGGTTTTAAAAGATTGCTCTATCACAAAAATGAATAATTTGGTTTTTCATGATAATACATGTATATCCCAGATTGAATTGCCTGTCAGCTCTGGGAGGGCAGGGAAGGAGAAAGATAATATGGATCACATAACTGAAAAACTTATGTGGAAATTTGTTATTAAATTTTTTTTAATTGGTTCCCTTGGATTGCCAGAAGCAGAGCCCAAGCCTCTTGCTTCTGGAGCAGCAGGCAAGAATGCTGAGCTCTAGCCCTGGAATGGAGATGAAAATGACAGATTGAGATCACTGGGGGTGCTGCTGCCAATTCCAGAGTGCCAGGGACTATGTGCCATCACAGCACAGAGGAGTGAGCCAACCTAGCCTTCGGATTTACACCCTGTCAGGGGTTAGGGTCCAAAAGGGAGAGTATGCACACTGCACATATATGCACACACATGCACACACATACACACATACACACACGTACAAACACACAGCCCTCTTTTCAAGACCTAAAACAGTTGGGAGGACAGTTCCGGTAGAAATGAGAGGGAGGCAAGCAGTAGATTTTTCTATTTTCCACTTTTCCCTCTGTGAAGAACAAATCAAGTGGCCTAACTCTTATTTAGGTGGCTAATGGAGACTGAGCTGGAGGAGGTTATAATTGGGGAAGTACCCCAGGGGAGGTGTTATGTAAGTATATATAATATAAATACAAAGTAATTGGGGAAGGAGGTCAACAGAGATTGGGGGAATCAGGAAAGGCTTCCTGTCACATCATAGGAGGTGATGCTTGATCTGATCTTGAAGGAAAGAAGGGATACTCCAAGTTGGAGGTAAAGAGGGAGTAGTTTGCAGGCATGGGAGAGGATGGGCAAAGGCATGGAGATGGTACCATGTGTGAGACTGAACCATAGCATACAGGAAAGAGAGTAATATTTAAGGAGCTGGAGAGATCTATTGGGGCCAATTGGCAGAGGATTTTAAAGGCTAAAGAGAAGAGCTTATATTTGATTCTAGAGGCAGTGGGGGCAGCTCAGTGGCACAGTGAATAGAGTACTAAGTCTGGAGTCAGGAAGTCTTGAATTCAAATCTGTCCTCTATATATACTAGTTGGGTGACTCTAGGCAAGTCACTCGACCCTGTTTGTCTCAGTTTCCTCATCTGTAAAATGAACCGGAGAAGGAAGTGGCAAACTACCCCAATCACTCCAGTATCTCTTCTAAGAAAACCCCAAATGGGGTCCCAAAAAAGTTGAGCAGGACTGAAAATGCTTGAACAGCAGAGACAGCAGAGAGGGAAGGAAGTAGGAGAGTAACATGGTTGGATCCGTATATTTAAGGAAGTACATGAAGAATGGATGGGAGTGGGGAGAGACCTGAATGAAAGGCTATTACCATGGTCTGGGGGTGGGGGATTGAAGGCCTAAACTAAGGTGGTAGCATTGTGAGTAGAGAAGAAGGATCAGATTTGGGAGATATTGTAGAGAGAGAAATGGCAAAAATTGGCAATTGGCTAGGTGGAGAGAGGGAGAGTGAGAAGTAGAGGATAATGCCAATAATGGTCCCTTTGACAGAAATAGGGATGTTCATAGGAGGAGAGGGAGTGGGGGAAAAGATAATGGATTCCTGTTGTCCTTCCATGCTGTTCTGGGCTGAAGTATCGCTTCATCCTTTCTTCTGTTTCTGCTGCTCCATGATTTGTTTTGAGGTCTTTGTTCTTCTGTGCTGGGTTGGAGGGTGGTTGGCAGGCTCTGCATGTTTCTTATTGCACCATCTTGGCAACTGACAGTCAAAGAGAGTCAAGACAATCAAAGATGATGGCTTCTATTTTGGATATGTAAAATTCAAACTTTCATCCAGTTTGAAATGTCCAGCAGGCATCTGGCGATATGAGATGGAAGCTTGGGGAGACGGACACTGGGGCCCAATATGTCACCCGTGTAGAGATGAGAGTTAACCTAGGGAAGCTGATGAGTTCATTGAAGGAGAAGAGAAAAGGGCCTGGGACAAAGTCTTAGGGAAACATCCATAGGTAGGGAACATTCAAATTGGGCCAAAATAGCTGACATTTATAGAGCACCTTGAGGTTCTCAAGGCATTTTACATGCATGATCTCACTTGAGCTACAACTCAGTCCTATGCAGAAGATGCTTGCTACAGGGATTATTCTCCCAGTGTCACCAATGAGGAGACTGAGTCTCAGAGAGGTTAATCGACTTGACCATGGTCAGTCCCTTTGCTCTTAAAGGCAAAATTCCAACTCAGATCTTCCTGATGCCAAGCTCAGCCCTCCATCCACCTTGGCACATCGCCAACTCAAAAAGTCAGTCCCAGGCAGAGGGTCCAGTGGGCATGGGGGAAGGTGAATATGTGGGATAGAGAGGAGTCCAGATTAATGGTCTGTAGCATGGTGTATGGAAGAGGTTAATAGGCTTCTGGAGAAGCAGTGTGGCAGCAGAATCTGTAGAACCTTGAATGCCTTGGAAGGGGAAGACATTTTAAATGCCTTGAGAGGTTGTTGTGGGGTTCACAAGAGATTGTATAAGAAAGACAACACGGTGCACTGATTAGACTCAGGAGGAGGATCTGGGCTCTTGCCTCTGCTACACACTGGCTGGCTGACCTTGGGTAAGGGCCTCCTGACACTCCCCAGGGCCAGATGTTTCAGAGCAGGTGCAATCTGTATTGGTAGAGATAAATGCCAAATATTGTTGTCATTACTTATTATATAGGCAGTAGGGAGCTGCTGATATTGAGCAGAGGAATAACCTGAGAGAATCTGTCAGAGATGCTCCCAAGGGTGAGAGTTTCTTCCCTGATAGTAGTGTCACTCTCCTTCTCCTCCATCTTTCTCCTCATCCCTCTCCTCCTCCTCCTCTTCCCTGTCCTCTCCCTCCTTCTCCTCCTCCCTATCCTCTTCCTCCATTCTTTCTCCCCGTCTCCCTCCTTCACCTCCTCTTCCTTCTCTTTCTCTTCCTTCTCCTCTTTTCTTCTTCTTCCTCCTCGCCCTCCTTATCTCACTGAGAGCAGTAGTAACTGGGTTCAAGTCCTATCTCTCCTTGCCTTCTGTGTAACACTAGATAAATGCCTTTTCCTCTCTGAGCCACTAATTTTTTTCATCTGCAAGGTGAGAGGGTTGGACCAGATGATCTTCAAAGGTCCATCTGGCTTGAAATCTATGTCCCTGTCATGTGCTTTCTTTTCCTCTACCATCTTCTTCCTCTCTTTTTACTGAGAGGATCATTGCCTTCCCTCCCATAAGAGGACTGACTGAAGGAACCAGGCATGCTTAGCCTGGAGAAGACTCAGGGGAGCAGGGGATTGGTAGCTGCCTTCAAATATTAGAAGGGCTCTCTAGGAGGGTGAGGACAGAGCTGGTTTGGCCCTACTCGGCTTCCTGGTGAGTGGAACAAGAAGTAATGAATGGAATCTGGTGTGAGGAATATTTAGATTTGTTGGGGTGGGGAGAACGAACATTTAAAGCTAGATAGAAGAAGACTGGGCTTTGTCTGACAGTCACAGTCTCTCCTTCACTGGAAGGAAGCCTTCAGGCAGAGGTATGTAGTACAGGGGGAAGAACAGATAGCCTCCCAGGGCTCTTACGTTCTAAGACACTGGAATGCTTCTTCCATCTTCCTACTACCCCTTGCCACTTACCCCTTAGCCCCATCATTGGCAACTCTTTGAATCCTCCTTCCTCTGGAGCGCCACCCCCTTCCCCAGAACCTTGATGGGAGGGCATGGACTAGAGGCACACAAGACAAGAAAGTAGGGATTGCCTGCCTTTTTTTTTTTTTTTTTTTTTTGCCCTGGCAGCAAATGCCCATATGGATGGGAACCCAGAATGAGATGCTACCCATGTGAATGGGAACAGTTCTGAGAGAGGCCACCAGGGGGAAGCAGTGAGCCAAGAATTTTCTCCTGCATCTGATGGGCGGCTCCAGGGCAGGATGCTAGGAATGCTAGGTATGATGCTAGGTAGACCAATCGCGTGGCCAAGAGAGATTTAAACTAGAGATTAGGAAGAACTTCTCAGTGTACGAGCTGATGGAGGGAGCAGCCTGCTCCATGGGACCTCCCTCCTTCAGTGGCCTCATGAGTGGGAGGATGTAGAGTCTCCTGTCCTCTGTCATAGGCTCAGTCTTGCCTCTACCCTTGATGGAAACAGTTCTGGATTTTAAAATTTTTGAATACAGAATATGAATATTCCTCTGCCTCGCTATATAGATTCATTTCTATGGACTTCATTTTCTTCATCTATAAAAGACAAAAGGTTCTCAAAGTCCCTTCTAGCTCAAAGCTTTTTTTTTTTTTAACTGCTACCTTCTGTCTTAGCAATTCTAAGACAGAAGAGTAAAAAGGGCTAGGCAATGGGAGTTTAAGTGACTTGCCCAGGGTCACACAGCTAGGAAGTCCTCCAGCCTCCAGGCCTGGCACTTTCTCCCTACCTTTGCTCAAATCTTCTGATCTCACAGTGTGATGGAAAGAGATCTAGATTTGGAATAATCAAAGGTCCTGAATTCAAACTCTAGCTATTCCTATGAGACCTTGGGCAATTTGCTTCAGCAATCTGGCCTTCTATAAATGAGGGGTTAGAAAACTAGGACAGGACAGATGACTTCTAAGATCGTTTCCTGCTCTAACTCTAAATCAGTCATCCTGGGTTCATGTTCAGGACATACAAAAGCAGCCTCTGCCTCAAAAGACCACAGAAGAAGTATCAAGCCAATCTTGCCCTCAGTTGTCACATCATCCCTGATGCCTGTTCATTTAGTGGATATTTTACTTTTTTCCTCAACTGTAGGAGAAAAAAATTTTTTTAACATTTTTTTTAAGTTTGAGTCAAATTCTCACCCTTTCTTTTTTTCTCCCCTTTCCCTCCCAAGGAATCCGATGTAGATTTTACATGTGTAATTGTGTAAAACATCTTCATTTTTTGACCAATATGGAAGCATGTTTTGCATGATCATACATATATAACCCAGATCAAAATGCTTGCCATTTCTGAGAGAGGGGAGGAAAGGGAAGAAGGCAGACAATTTGGATCTTATAATTTCAAAAAACATATGGTGGCTGGGGGCAGCTGGGTAGCTCAGTGGAGTGAGAGCCAGGCCTAGAGACGGGAGGTCCTGGGTTCAAAGTCGGCCTCAGCCACTTCCCAGCTGTGTGACCCTGGGCAAGTCACTTGACCCCCATTGCCCACCCTTACCAATCTTCCACCTATGAGACAATACACCGAAGTACAAGGGTTTAAAAAAAAAAAGACATATGGTGGGGCAGCTGGGTAGCTCGGTGTATTGAGAGCCAGGCCTAGAGACAGGAGGTCCTGGGTTCAAATCTGGCCACAGACACTTCCCAGCTGTGTGACCCTGGGCAAGTCACTTGACCCCCATTGCCTTAAAAAAATATGGTAAGAATTTTTACTTGTAATTGGGAAAATAAAATTTTTGAATAAAGAAAAAAAAAGCATATTTGTTATTTTCTGCAAGGGAACTCGAATAAAAGAAAAGTAAAGAAATAGAGTGAAATATAGTATATCTCAGTCTGCATTCAGATTCCATCAGTTCTTTCACTGGAAGCAGATGGTGTTTTTCATCAGGAGTCTCTGGATTGTCTTGGATCACTGTGTTGCTATGAATAGCTTTATCATCTGGATTATCTTTTAAAATTATTATTTATTTATGTTCAACATTCATTAAAATTTTTTGAGCTCCAAATTTTCACTTTTCCTCCAGTTCTCTCACCCATTAAGAAGGCAAATAATATATCAATTATATGCATGAAATCATTTAAAAAGTATTTCCTTATTAGCTATGTTTCAAAAAAATAAAGAAAGAAAAATAAAGAAAGTTGAAAATCATTCTTGAATTTACACTTCATTAGTTCTCTCTCTGGAGGCAGAGAGCATTTTCCTTCATGAATCCTTCAGAATTTTCTTGGATCATTATGATGATCAAAATAGCTAAGACTTTCACAGTTGATCATTCCACAATATTGCTGTTACTGTATACAGTGTCTGCAACTATCCTGCTCATCATTTCTTTTTAATTAAAAAATTAATAATATTTTAAGGAAGCAGCTAGGTGGCTCAGTGGGTTGAGAACCAGATCTATAGTTGGGAGATCTTGGGTTCAAATGGGACCTCAGATATTTCTTAGCTATGTGTGATTCTGGGCAAGTCACTTAAACCCATTTGCTTTGCCCTTGCTCTTCTGTCCTAGAGTTGTTTCTAAGACTGAAAGTAAAGGTTTAAAAACAAAAAAAAAAGCAAAAAAAAATTTGACTAGGATATTGACCTGATATTACTTTGACCACCACCTAATTTTACCGGCTCTGCTCCTACTCTCAAAGTGCTTCTGGATCCTCCTTCTAAATATTATGATTTCTCTTACTATGAATAATAATTCATAATTCATATATAGGCAGCATGAAATTGAAAAAGAGCATTGGATTTGGAGCCCAAGTCCTGGGTTCAAATTCTGGCTAAGTTAATTATTTACTAGCAAATAGCTAATATATTAGTGATGATGGCTATCAAATTTCAGCTAAGCTACTTACATACTGGATTTTGAGATAGTTGCTTCTTCTGTAGGGAATTTACTTTCCTCTTTTTAAAAATAAGAGTATTTAGAGAAGTTAGGTGGATCAGGCCTAGAGAGATAGGAGATCCTGGGTTCAAATCTGGCCTCAGATATACTTTCTCGCTGTGTAAACCTGGGCAAATCACTTAACACCCATTGCCTGGCCCTTACTGCTCTTTTGCCTTGGAATTAGTACACAATATTGATTCTAAGATGGAAAGTAAGGGTTATAATATATACTTATATATATTATACATAGTACATATATAAATATAAAATGAGAAGGCTAGACTAGATGCCCTATAAGTTACATTTTGGTTCTTAGTCCTGAGATCTTACGTATCAGTTTAAGGATAACAAAGAATTTTCCTCGCAGCAACCTTGCGAAATGGATAAAAGAGTGTGGTGATCTCAACTTCACAGATGAAGAAACTGAGGCTCAAGGGTGGGTTACATGATTTGTATAGTTTCCCATGGTAATTAATACATAAGGTCACTATGAATGGTAATAATTAATCCCTTGGGATGGTCTTATATTTTAATTCACACTACCTAGAATTATATTTCTATAAAATGTGGTAGTTGGGTGTTGCCCAGTGGAAATATTCAGAGCAGAACTGATGGGACCACTTCAGAGGGTTCATTATTTTCACTAATCTAGACCACGTGTAAATGTTAACGTAGATCTCTTAGCTCCAAGATTCTCTCTGTGCTGTCTCTTGCCCATCTGGAATGCTAAACTCCTCTAAGTCCCAGATGCTGAGATGACACTGTGGTCCCAACTCCTCCTCTTCAACTTGTTCTGTTCTGCCTTGATCCAAGCCCTGCCTCTGAGTGCTAGAGCTGAGCACCAGGAGGACTCATGACGCCACTTCCTTAGACATAATTAAGACTAGGATGAACTCATTTCTCAGTCTGTGAGCCTGGGAGGATGGGAACCATACAAGATGACTTCATTCTTCATGAAGAGTTTGTTAGTAAGATAATTTCCTTGGAGGCTGGGGACTGGACAAGATGACCCCTCTCCCCATGAAGTGTTTATTAGGAAGATAATTTCCTTGGAGGATAGGAGAACCATACAAGATGACTTCTTTCTTCATGCAGGGTTTGTTAGTAAGATCATTTCCTTGGAGGCTGGGGACTGGACAAGATGACCCCTCTCCCTATGAAGTGTTTATTAGGAAGATAATTTCCTTGGAGGATAGGAGAACCGTACAAGATGCCTTCTTTCTTCACGCAGGGTTTGTTAGTAAAATCATTTCCTTGGAGGCTGGGGACTGGACAAAATGACCCCTCTCCCCATGAAGTGTTTATTAGGAAAATAATTTCTATCTGACCTTACTGACCTTTAAACAAGGTCCTCCCTCTGCCTATGGGCACAGGAGGTGGCGCAGGCACTCTGTGTGCCTATCAATGGAGCCAAGGCTCTCCGCTATTTAACCCTAGAGCGTGACAGCTTATACTGGAAGTGTCACGCTGGGATGAGCCTTCCTGGCTGGCTTTCTCGCTGCATGCATTATTGAAGCCTGGGGCTGCTCTCCCTCCTCTCTTTGGGGGTGTGATCTTGCTGTCACCTCCTCCCTCACCTAATTCTGAAGCATTTTGCTATTTCAATGACAGTGAGGTGACAGTGGCACTTCTGCCAAAGAATTAGAAACCTTCCCACTGCAGAAAGCCTGCAGGCAAACAATGGGGAGCTGGAGGATTCTGGGCAAGGATGTTAAAAACTCTGGCTTGATCAGCAAGGTGGTGGTGCTGGTGGGGTGGACAGCATCCTGAGAGCAATCAGTCTGCCCCCTCAGGGGTGAGAAAATGGTCCAGAAAGTTCCCAGTAACAACAGGAGGTCAATGGGATGTCAGAGCTGGAAGGGCCTTTAGAGAACAGACCAGGGGAGCAGGAAGGGGCCTTAGAACACAGATTGTCAGAATACAGAATGTCTGAGCCAGGAGGAACCTTAGAACCCACAAGGACAAGCTGGTAGGGATCCTTGCACACAGAGTACAAGATACGGAAATGACTTCAACACAGAATGTCAGAAATGGGAGGGATCTTCGAATAGAGAACACAGACGGCCCGAGAACAAAGGGATTTTTGAGCATGGAATAGAATGCAGAATATGACAGCTAGAAGGTATTCTACAACACAGAATATCCGATCTGGAGGAGACCTCAGTGCCTAGAATGGATCACATTGAAGATATCTTAAATAGAGATGGTGAGGGTTGGAGGGGACGTGAGAACAGAGAATGGTAGAGCTAGAAAGAACTTCAAAACACAAAATGTCAGATCCAGAAGGGACCTTTAGATATTATCTAATCCAATCCCTTTGCTTTATAAATGAGGAAAGCGAGGTCTAAAGAAAGGCTATGAACTGCCTTTGATGATTTCGCCAGTGGCAGAGTCGGGGAATAAAACCTAGTTTTCCTGACCCCGCCTGGCTCAGGATGCTTTCCTCTTTTATCTTACCTGAAGGTAAGCAGACAGGCAACTCAAAGAGATCTGGTAGATAGAACTGAGCCAAAGGAGTTGGGGTACCAGTGTAGGCCTATAGTTCTGGGAAGAACTACAATTAGATGACCAGGCAGGATGTCAGTCTTAAAGGATCTAGGGGACCAGTCAGGGAACGAAGGTGAAGATGCAGACAAATCAGGGAATAAAGCAGGGGCCCAGTTATTATTGGGCCTGGACACATTAGAGACCTGACCACAGAAACGATCTTATTTCTAAGTAAATAAAATCTTACAAATTATTTTATCTCATTTTATAATCCTATAGGATGTGTCTTATTTTAAGTATCAACCTTCCAGGAGAATATAGCAGCACTTATAAGTTATAACTATTGTTTCCTTAAGGGTTTTTTCCCTCGTGAATGCACGATTTAGTATTTAGCATTTCTTTGGGTAGAGAGAAAAAATAGCTTTCCTATAGATATAATCTTGGGAGAGGTAGGTAGTACAGCAGATAGAATGCTGGGCCTGGAGTCAGGAGGACCTAAATCCAAATCTGGCCTTGGAAACTAGTTCTGTGACCCTGGAGAAGTCACTTAACCCTGTTTGCCTCAGTTTCCTCATCTGTAAAATGAGCTGGAAAATCACTCCAGTATTCTTGCTAAGAAAATCCCAAATTGGGTCACCAAGAGTCAAAAACAACTGAACAACAACATACATAATCTACATTACATATTGAGTACCTTTCTCCACCAAACTTTTTTTTTGGGGGGGGGGAAGATCCGTTGATATGGGTCCACCTGTAATCTTGAAGTAATTTTCCATGGGGGGCTCCAGAATGAGTGAGGTTTTTTTTGTTTGTTTGTTTTACTTAAAAAAATTTTTTTTAAACCCTTAACTTCTGTGCATTGGCTCCTTGGTGGAAGAGTGGTAAGGGTGGGCAATGGGGGTCAAGTGACTTGCCCAAGGTCACATAGCTGGGAACTGTCTGAGGCTGGATTTGAACCTAGGGCCTCCCGTCTCTAGGCCTGACTCTCAATCCACTGAGCTACCCAGCTGCCCCCAATGAGTGAGGTTTGAAGAGTTCCAAAGAGTAATAAGACAAAAGAACCTGACTCTCTTTTGGATTTTGAATTCTTTTTTTTTTAAACCCTTACCTTCCATCTTTGAATCAATCCTGGGTATTGGTTCTAAGGCAGAAAAGCAGTAAGGGTTAGGCAGTGGGGATTAAGTGACTTGCCCAGGGTCACACAGCTAGGAAGTGTCTGAGACCAGATTTGAACCTGGGACCTCCCATCTCTAAGCCTGACTCTCAACCCACTGAGCCACCCAGCTGTCCCCTGACTCTCTTTTGAGAAATCAGGTTTCTCCAGGTTGGAACCTGGTCTGTGTATATGAGTCTTGAGCTGAGAGGGGCTCCTTAATGGAGAGGGAAAAAGTATAGTGCTGCCATCCCATGTCAGACATGCTGACATTTAGGTGCTGGTAAATGTATAGGGAAGATGTCCAGCAGGGTATTGGAAAAATGAATTTAGAATGCAGGGAGAAAGGTCACGGTTGAAGCAATAGATGTGGGTGTCTTTTTTTAATTAAGATGAGATTTGAAGTTGTGGGTGAGGATAAAATTAATGAGAGAGAGGGTACAGAGAATGCTACATCCTGAAGCTTCTTAAGAAGTGTTCTCACTTTGGGGCCCCAGAAAAGGGAAAGAGAAGGGAAGGGAATAAGCACTCATTAAGCACCTACTATGTGCCAGGCACTGTGCTAATATCTCATTTGATCCTTACAACAACCTTTGGAAATAGATGCTATTATGATTCCCATTTTATGGTAGAGAAAACTGAGGCAGACAAAAGTGAAATGACTTGCTCGTCATCACACAGCTAGTATCTGAGGCTACATTTGAACTTGGGTTTCCTGACTCCAGGACCCAGTGGGCTACCTACTGAACCACCTTGAAGACAAAAATTGGATTTTCCAAGCCACCATCATCCAATGATTTTCAGTCTCTTCCTTGAGGTTACAGACTAGAGAAGACCATACCTATCCCTTTACTGCCTCCTAGTTCTCCCCCAGAATGGGCTCTGGATGCCATGTTTTAGGAAAGCAACTGAAAAGCTAAAGAACATCTAAAGTAGTTGAACCAAGATGGAGTCTTGGGAGTCATAAAAGGCTCACTTGTAGGGACTGTGAATGTTTAGTTTGGGTGAGAGTCTTAGGGGGAGACAAATCATAGATCTGGAGCTTCAAGGAGACTTAGAGACCATCTAGCCCAGTCTCCTTATTTGATAGATAGGGAACTGAGATTCACAGAGGTTGAATGGCTTGCCCAAGGTCACACAGTGAGAAGCAGAGCTGGGATTTACACTCAAGCAAGGTGATTCCAAATCCAACACTCTTTCTACTGTATCATGCTGTATCCCTCAAGACCTGATAGCTGCCTGAAGTATTTGAAGAGCGGTGGCATAGAAAAGCAATGACCAGTGGAAACGTTGCTAAATTTGGAATTGCAGGGGCTGAGTTCAAACCCTGGTTTTACCACTTTGTTGAAAATTTTTTTAAATTTATTTTTATTCTGAATTTTGAATTCAGCAAACACCCAAAAAGGAGAACATTTTCATATAGAAAATAAAGCAGAAATGTGAATTATCTGTGAAACTGTACATCTCTTTTATATTGGTTTTAATTTTTACAAGTCTGGCTAAGTAGACCTCACTGATATACATATATTTAAAACCCTACTTATTAGTTGGCTACTAGGTGTCATTTCCAAGACAGAAGTGCAGTAAGAGCTAGGCAACTGGAATTAGATGACTTGATTAGAGTTATGCAGCAAGGAAATATCTGAGGCTAGATTTGAACCCAGGACCTCCCATCTCTTTATCCACTGAGCCACTTAGCTGTTCCTGATCATTGCAATTCCTCATCTATCTCATTCCATGTACAATCTTTGTGCTTTTGGCTCCATACCTAGAATTCACTGTTTTTTCACACCCACCTCTTAGAATTATAAAACTCAGCTCAAGCTCCATCTTCTTACAGAAAGCCTGCATTACATCCCTTACCTACTAGTGTCTTTCTCTCAAATCACTTTGTTATCTCTTTTATATGTGTGTGTGTGTGTATACATATATATAAATAAAAATTAGAATCTGGTACCCTAAAAAAACTATAATTCCCAGCACCCCACTCTCTTCCTGTCATTACGTGCTAACATAGACAGGATATAAATTCTGTGGAGTTCTGTCTCTCGCTCTCTTGTCTTCTTGTTGCAGCTTGGTGGAGCGGGATTTTTGAGCAGATAGAAAAACGTAGTCACTTGCTTCTATTTTGTCAGATAATAAACTTTATAAAATATAATACTTGCAGTTTTGGACATTAATTTAAATCTTATATCTATCTATCTATCTACTATCTATCTATCTATCTATCTATCTATCTATCTATCTATCTATCTATCTATCTATCTATCTATCTATCTATCTACTTGGGCTAGCACAAGTTGTCTTCTCCTACAGAATCTTCCTTAAGGGCAGGGACTTTTAAAATTATATCTTTGTATGCCCTGTGCCTGACACAGAGCAGGCCCTTGAACAGTCAATCAATCATTAAATATTTATTAAGCGTACTATTTAATTACTTAATAAATAAACATTTATTAAGCTCGGTGGTATGTGCATTTTGATTGATAAGGCCTGAAGTGAGAAAAAATGTCACAACAATCAAAGCTGTACAAAAATAAAATGTATTGTCTTAGGAGTTCACTGGGCATCCCCTTCCTTAGAGGGTCATCGAGCAGAGCATAAATGACGCCAGATGTCAGAGAAGGGATTCTTGTTCTGCTACAGACTGGGCAGAGAAAATTCTGACTTTCCATTTTGGAGATTTTGTGGTTCGTTGAGTCAGGATGTCTAGCTCCATTTCTTAGTTTCATTCAGCAGCTCCTGACTTCTATGGTTATTTAAGCCAGAGAAGAGATGACTTAAGGGAAATATCCTCTCTTTGAATTTCTTAAGAGCAGTCATAGGGACAAAGAAATACCTTCTGTTAATTTTTCCTGTTTATCCTATATATAACTTGCTTTGAATATATTTATTTGCATGTTGTCATGTAAGCTCCTTCAGGGCGGGAGCTGTCTTTTTTTTTTTTTTTTTTTTTTTTTTTAAGCCCTTACTTATCTGTCTTAGTAGCACCTCTAAGGCCAAAAACGCAAGGACTGGGTAAATGGGGTTAAGTGACTTGCCTAGGGTCACTCAAGAGTGATATAAAAGTGTGTGATTCTCTAAGAAAAACATTTGGCTGTGGAAAGCTACTCTGTTTTAAATTCAAGGACCTTTTGTTGACTGTTTATCTAGAAGATTTGGGGATAGGCTTAGGAAAGAGACTGATAAAAGGCAAAAGGACCCTGGTTCAAGGGCAATAAACCACCTAGCAGCTTCTTTCTCTCTCTCTTTTTAAGTCCATTCATAAAACTTTTATTCTACTTACATCAACTTAATACACATGTTCTTAACATTGGATTGTTCATGAAAATTTCATAAGACATTAAACAAAGCTAGCCATCATCTCAAGTTATTTCTATTAACTATTTTTAGAGCACATGCATGTTAGGCAAGTATCAAAAAAATCACAAAAGCAAATCTCTTAAGAAAGTTAAAGTAACACTTACTATACCACAATGTGCCCTGAATTGGTTAGAATCCATGTGCTTAGATTGTGAGTCTTGGTCCCCAAACAAGGGGGCTGGACAGAGGAGGGAGGAGGGATCTTGCATCAGGCACCTCTATAACTTTGTATTGCACCCAGGTAATTTGCAATTTGCAAAATGCCACCAGGCATTTCTCTTTCCTAATGAAGAAAAGAAATAAGCAACTGCTTTTCTTTACTTTAATTTTCTGACTCCAGGTTTTGTTTTTTTTTTCACTGAGTAGGGCACTTGTACTCCTTTTCATCTCACACCCTCAGATAGGAAGCATCTGAGGCTGGATTTGAATCTAGGTTTTCCCAACTCCAGGCTTGGCATTCTATCTACTATGTCACCTAGTTGCCCCTAGGGACTGTCTCTACTTTTTGTATCCCCAGGGCTTTGCTTGGTATCTGACTCATGAAATAGGCGCTTAATTAATATTTATAAATTGATAGATTGTTCTGTTTAGAACTATTATTATGATTATGATCATGGGTTATGATTAAAGCATAAAGTTACAGTAAAAAAGGTTTGGGGTTCCATACACAGAAATGCTTTCCCTGGCTGTAGATTTCTTTATCATTGTTCCAGGTAACTTTCTCTGCTTCTCTGATTTTTGTTGCAGGCATGCAACTCTTCAGGCATGTCCAACTCTTCATGACCCCACGTACCATAGCATGCCAGGTCTTTTTATCCTTTGCTATCTCTTGAAAGCTGTCCAAACTATGCCCAAAAGGCCTGCCCTTTGATCCTGCCATACCATGGCTAGGTCTATACCACAAAGAGATAAGGAAAAAGACTTATACAAAAATATTATAGCCTTGCTCTTTGTGGTGGCAAAAAATTGGAAAATGAGGGGATGCCCTTTGATTGGGGAATGGCTGAACAAATTGTGGTATTTGTTGGTGATGGAATACTACTGTGCTCAAAGGAATAATGAACTGGAACAACCTCCGGGAACTGATGCAGAGTGAAAGGAGCAGAACCAAGAGAACATTGTACACAGAGACTGATACACTGTGGTAAAGTTGAATGTAATGGACTTTTTTACTAGCAGCAATGCAGTGACCTAGGATAATTCTGAGGGACTTATGAGAAAGAACACTATCCACATCCAGAGAAAAAACTGTGGAAGCAGAAAGAAAAACAATTGCTTGATCACATGGATTGATAGGGATATGATTGGGGATGTAGACTCTAAGAGATCACCCTAGTGCAAATATTAACAATATGGAAATAGGTCTTGATCAATGACACATGTAAAACCCAGTGGTTTGAAAATTTGAAATATTTGAAAAATATTCTTAATTAAATAAACTTAAAAAAAGCTATCTAAGTTCATGTTCATTGTTTCCACAACTCTTTTTGCCTTTAATCTTTCCCAATGTCAAAGTCTTTTCCATCCCGTCTTCTCATATGGAAAAAGTAAGTTTCAGTCTCAGAATTTGACCTTCTAGTGAATAGTCTGAATTATTTTCTTTAAGTATTGATTGATTTGATCTCCTTGGTATTCAAGAGACTCTCGAGTCTTCTCTAGTACCACAAAGTGTCAATTTGGTGGTATTCAATATTTCTTATAATTCAGCTTTCACAACCATATATTGCTACTGGAAAAAAAAACACACCATAGTGTTTTTTTTTTGACTCTCTTCCTTTAATATGTTGTCTTTTCCCAACAGAAAAGCTCTTTGAGGGCAGGAACTGTCTCAGTTTATATTTGTGTACTCAGTGCCTCATTGTCAAACTTTTTCCAGTTTGAGTGCCCAGAGAGCAAATTCAAGCTGTCTCTGAGCCTGGGATTACCAGAGAGTTGAGGGAGAAAGTGCTTGCTTTGGGCCCCTGGACAGATGGGTGGGACATGCAAAAAATTGTCTTCTGGTGCTGGGAAGAAGGGGAACGAAGCAGCTCCCCAACTGCTCACGCTGCACATGTGCCATGTCTTTGCCAACACTGACTCAGGGCTTAGCACAGTGCTTGCCACAAAGTCAGCATTTAATAAAAGTGTTTGTGGAATTGTCTTCAGTTTCTTCTAATAATGATCTAGGCTACTTTTTGAAAGGTGAGCTTCCCATCTCCACAAGTGTTCCAAGAGAGTCAGAGTCATAGTTTCATGACTGGAAGAACCTTTGATGATCATCCAGGTTAATCCCTTTATTTTACAGGTGAGGAAACTGAGGCCAGAGAAGTTAAGCGACATGCTGGATGGAGGTCACACAGGTCTGAAGCAGCAGGGCTGGGATTTTATCCTACATCCCTTGGTTCCAAACCATCTTTCATGACCAGCTGTCAGGATCTCATGAACCATAGCATGTCAGGTCTGGCTGTCATGGGTGTTTAGAATAAGAAGGGACTTTAGAACTCATGGAACCCAACTCCTCTTGTTTTATAGATGGAGAAACTGAGGCTCAGGAGATTCATACAGGTTGTATTAGAGGCAAGATTTGAAGCACCAAAGCTCTTTTCAGCTCTAAAACTTTGGTTCTCTGCCCTCTTTTCCCTGTTTTCCTCACTTATATATTTCCCTCTAAAAATTGGCAAAAATAGATATGGCAGATTTTGTACTCAAGTAGTTTGCAACCCAGGCTACATCCTCGGTCAGACCAGGATTGTCTGATGGCAAGGCATGCCATCCTCCTTAACCTTGAGGCTTTCCAAAAGTAGGAGCCACATTTTCTCCCTTCATCTGGAGTCTACAGGCCTCCCCGTCTCCATCTTCAAAATGAAAGGTTCCGTGGGGGTAGAAGCATGTCTCCAACTCAAGGAGACAGTGGATTTTAAATCCGTCAATAAGCATTTATTAAGCATCTACCTGCTCTGCTCCAGGGACTGCACCATGTGCTGAGGATGCAAAGACGTTAACTGCCCCTAACCGCTAGAAGTCTACAATGGAGAAGACAACATGCAAATAGCTATGCATAAATAAGATGCATACAGGCTAAATTGGAGATAATCAATAGAGAGAGGCACTAGTATCAACCAAAAATCATGGGTTCGTAACCTAGCTATATAAGACCTTGGACAAGTCACTTGCTTGCTTCCTTATTCTCCCAAACCCCTCCTTTTCCCGCCCAACTCCATTCATTCTTTTCCAAAGGTCCCCCCCTTGTGGGGTGTGGCTATATTAAACCCCGCCTCCATCTCGTTATCACTCTCCGGGGATTGGTTCCCGAGAGGCCTCTCTACTCCCACCTTGTGTGACGCAAAGCGCCGTGCGGCGGTGGGGGCGAAGAATAGGCGGAGCTTTCTGCTCCGTGGGGTGGGGCCGGGGAACTCGGCCCCGCGGCTGGGCGGTAGGCGCGCAGGCGCGATGTGGAGCGGAGGGCGGGGCCCGAGGTGAGGCCAAGGGAGGGGGTGGGAAGGAAGGAGGGAGGAAGAAGAGCCGGAAGTGGGCGGCGGGGGTTGCAGCTGCCAGGGAAACCGAGGAGCTGAAC
>NC_058132.1:76274999-76345057 GCF_016433145.1 Gracilinanus agilis | reverse complement strand
GGAGGGGGGGAGGGGCGAGCCTTAGTTTTTCTCAGTTCCCCATTCTGAATCATAGTGGGGCCACCCACAGGAAGGACCATTACTGGGATAGAGGAGTTGGATGCCATTTTCATAAGACCTGTTTCTCATAAGATCACATAGCCAGAGCTAGAAGGGACACCAAAGACCATGTAATATGATCCCTTCATTTTAGAGGAGGAACTACCAAGGCCTAGGGAGGCTAGATACATAGCCCAAGGTCACACCCGTAGTCAGCATCAGAGGGGGATTTTGAACCCGGGTCCTCTGACTCCAAAGCTGTTCTTACCACTTGACCACACTGCCTCCTGGATTCATATCCTAGCTCTTTCAAAGGTAGTGACTACTTGCTTATCATCTCGACCTGTTTCCTCCTCTAAAATTGAGGGGCTGGACTAGATGTTCTCTAAAGTCTAACCATTTTGATTCTCTCTTAAGCTGAAGCTAGGTGTGAAGAGACTTACCAAGTTTCCCTTAATGAGCTCTGATTTAGCCAGAGTGATGTCCTTGATGTTCTCTATTCTCTATACTTACCTTTCTCCGGGCTGTTCCCCAGGCCTCAGATGCTCTCCCTCCTTCTTTCCCTTTCTTGGTGCTGCTAGCTCTCTTCAGCGCTCAACTCAAATGCTGCCTCTTTCATGGGACTTTTGGAGATTTCCCTTGTTAGTGCTCCTCTTCCCATCCTTGTGTGTCTGTGTGTGTATTTTTTTTTTTTTTTTGCATATTGTCTTCATTTACTTACCTGTGAATATACTGAATTCCTCTTAGAGAATATAATCTCCTTAATGGCAGGAACTGTTTCATTTTTGTAATTGTTTCTGTAGTGCCTAGTATAGTAGACATAGTTGCTTAATAATTGTTCTCTCTCACAAGTAGTCATTCAACTATAAATAATAATAGCTAGTATTTATATAGCACTTACTATGTGCCAGGCACTGTTAAGCACTTTACAAATTTTATTTCATTTGATCTTCAACAACCCTGTGAGTGCTATTATGATTCCCATGTTACAGTTGAGGAAACTGAGGCAAACAGAAGTTAAGTGAATTGCCTAAGGTCATATAGCTAGTATGGGTAGATTTAAGGGTAGATTTGAACTTGGATCTTCCTGAACACTCCAGATGCAGTGTTCTTTTCCATTGTACTGCCTTTCTTGAAGACCTCCAATGACGGGGGTCCCTACCTCTATAGCTGTTCTACTTCTGCACCCCTTTAATTGCTATGTTGAGCTGATTTCCACCTCCTTTTGACTTCTTCCCACATTACTCCAGCAGTTGCTGTGTAGAGAAGATAATATGTCTAATTTATTTTCTACAGGTCAATCCTTCAAATACAGGAAAACAGTGATCATTTTCTCCCAGACCCCCACCCCCTCATGTCTCTTATGTTCCAAGAACAAGGGTTCTTCTGCTTTTTTTCTGCCTTTGGAGCCCTTTGTAAGTTTAGTAAAGCTTATGTATCTCTTTTTAGAATAATGGTTTTAAATAATTGAAGAGTGTGCTAAATTTTAGTTAGAGGTTAGGTAAAAAGAAGATGTATGTTCCCATCCATGTCCATGGATGGCCTGACATCTATCTACAGACCTAAGGTTAAGAATACCTTTATGCAAAAGTTTTTTTTACTCTTCTTATTTATCTCCCCTCAGAAAACCCAATAAAACTCTCTGATAGGTGCTTGTTATAATACAGCTAAAGATCAACTACTGAAACTTTAGTTTCTTAATAATAAATGAAAACTAGTAACCTTTTTGGCTAAAAGAATTCACTTAATATTGTTGTCCCTATAACCTGTGGTTCCCAGAAAGGACAGTTTTTATAATTTGGCAGTGCAGGATTGAGCTGACATGTGTTTTTGAGGGGAGGGAGTTGCTGTTGTAATTTACTGCCAGCTTTGATCAATTAATAAGAATTTATTGAGCTCTCAGATTATCTAGCCTATGAGTTATGGATTTAGATCTCTTCTCCACTGTCTTCCCCTTGGCCATTTTTGTGTTTCAACCTGCAATAATAGAACAGGGGGCAGGAAAAGAAGAAGACACAATTTTTTAGCAGTTTGGGTTACTTGTTAGGTCTGGTAAAATTTTTAGTAGAGGTGAAGTTTTATAACCCTTGACTGAAATAAAGATGTTTTATCTGATTTCCTTTGTGACCACAGGTAATTAAGAATTTCACAGCATCTGATGGGAGATTGGAAATGAGGGCATTAGGACTGGAGGGAAAATGAAGTAGCCTTGAAATACAAATAGGTAGATGTTTCTTCATCATAGATAGGCCAGTTCCACTTTCATTTTTGTATTTTTGTCCTGGAATGGTGTCTCTTTATTTATATGGCCTTTTAGAAATTTGACCTGAAATATACAAATACAGAATCATTTGGAATGGAATGATCTGTTCCTACATAGTTAGCTGTTTGGGGCTTGAGGTATTTTACCACAAGGTCCATTAGATTTCCTGCTACTCTCTAAGTTACTGAAATTATTCTTCTGTGAGAAGGGATCTAGTTATTTAAGCTCTTACAAAGACCTAAAGATATTTTCCTCTAGATTCTTAGATAAATGGTCCCTCATGGGAGTTAATTCCAGGAGAGGCAAATAGGGACAGAGTATATATGATGGTAGTGTGATGGCAATTTGGTATGGTGGAAAGAGTACTGAATTTGAGTCAGAGGCCCTGGTTTCTAAATTCTTCCACCTCTTCTGCATACTATCTATATTGCCTTTGGGGCCCCAGGTTCCTAATCTGTGAAGGATGAGGTTGTATTAGATGACCCCTGAGGTCCTTCCTAGCTCTAAATCTATGATCCTATTAATCTGAAGGAAATGTAAAATTTGTCCCAGCCACTACATTTTTCTTTCCTTTCCTAAGCCTCTGGTAGATGATAGAGAACTGGATAGCTTAATGTCAGAATCCTCCAAGGTGAGGGAAGACCAACTGGTTATCTAGGCCCCATTCCTAAGAAAGAAGAGAGATGCTTATAACTAGTTAATAATATTGTTCTTCTTAGCAAGGGCTGGTAAAAACAAAAGAGATAATGTTCAATGTTGACCAAACCTTCTTGGCTATGGATTGAATCCTCAAATTGTTTCACTCAGCTTAGTTTTGAAAATGCATTCTCTCCCTCCCCCCTTTCAAAATTAAAGTACTGTATGTGGTTACAGGGAGCTTAGGCTACCATGACTCACCCCATAAATCCTTAGGCTTTGCAGCTAAAACCATTTCCTGTGTATGGTGATTCTAACATTTCTGCAAATGTGCTCACTCTTAACCCATGTGGCTGGTTTCTAGATGTTTCTCATCCAAGCTAATTGAAAAATGCTAATGAAAAATATTTTGTCACCTTAATGGCAGGCCACATATTGCTCATTAAACTAAAACACTTCAGTAAAAATTAAGTTGTCTTTAAAGGTCTATTTCTAAAGAAAGATCAGCAACTGGTACAATGTGTGTCCATCGTGGGGTCTATGATGTTCAGGTTGTAAGAAAGCTGAACATTCTCATCCCCTGGCAGGCCCTGTTTGACCATGTGCAAGATGGTTAGACAGGAATCTAAAAAATTTGAAGTACTTTCCTTTCTTTCTTCTTCCCTCCATCCCTCCCTCCCTTCCTTCCTTTTTTTCCCCCTTACTTTCCTTTTAGAATCGATACTTTATATTGGTTCTAAGGCAGAAGAACAGTAAGGGCTAGGCAGTGGGGGGTTAAAAGTGACTTTCCCAGGGTTACACAGCTAGGAAGTGTCTGAGGTTATATTTGAACCCAGGACCTCCTGTCTCTAGGCCTGGTTCTCAAACCACTGAGCCACCTAGCTGCCCCCAACATACCCTTTCTTAGGATTAAGTATTGGGAGTTGAAAAGAGATCCTTAGAGGTCATCTTGTTTAACCTCTCATTTTACAGATGAGGAAGTTGAGCCCCAGAGGAAAAGGATTTACCCAAAGTCTCACAGAAGTCGAATTTGAGCCTAGCCACATCCTCTCTAAGTACACTATTTCCAGTATACCATATTGCTTCATTAGGTAGCAAATAGTCATGAATTGTAATTATACTAAATATCTTTTAGACATCATACCACTGGACATGTTTTACATCAAACAAAAAATGCTTGTGAAAATATTTAGTAACTATGAAGGGTTCTCTCTGTTATGTGAAGCATCATGTAAATGTAAACTGTTAGATTGTTGTTGTTGTTTTTTTTTTTTTGCCAGAGATCAGCTGATGGCTTCCTATTAAACATTAACTTAGGAGTCTTTACCCGAAACCTTGAATATTGTAGCTGTGTCTAGAGGTGATAAAAATCATTCTTCAAAGCCAGATAATACCCACAGCTTTACTTCCTTGCTTTCAGCCAGCCAACAGGCATTTATTAAAGCACCTACTGTGTGCCAGGTACTGTGCTAAGCACCAGACAGTTTTCTTAGTTGCCCAACCTTTTGCTGCTCTTAAAGTAACTTTGTGAGGTTTTTGCAACTGATGCTTCTTCACTGTAACAATTGTGGTTGAAGATGACACAGTTTTACTGAAAATGATTTTATCAGGATTCGCATTAGATCACCTTCTCACTGTCACAGAACTAAACCTATATTCCCTGAGAGATTTTTACTTTTTCCTCCTTTCAGTTTCTAACATTATTGTGTGTCAGAGTAGATAGTACAAATTGGGAGTAATGCCATCCCTTAGAGCAGGGGTTTTTATCCTTTTCGTGTGTGTGTGATGAATCTCTTTGGTCCAGAGAAGCCTATGGATCTCTTCTCAGATAAAATTTTTAAATACATCAAATAGAATATATAGGACTGCAAAGGAAACCAGTTATCAAAAACTAAGTCAATGGAACCTAGGTCTAGGACCTCTTGACTTAGAGCACACATTGAAAGACTGAGAATTGATACTATATGAATGAAATCCCCCAGTGGACAATGGGCTTAATCCATGATATCGAGGTGTAGTTAACTTAGGTGGTCTGTGCTTCTGACTTCTTGTTTATATGAGTGTATGTCACATTTCATACATCTGAAACTGGATGCCCAGTAGATATCTTAAACTACATATTCAAAATAGAATTCATTATCTTTTCCCTTAAAACCTTCCCATATCCTATTTTCCCTCTTATTACTGTGGAAGTCAACACTATCATCTCAATCTCTCAGGTTCACAATCTAGGAGCCATCCTGAATCTCTCAATATCTCTCACTCCCCTCTATCTTAGCTGTTGCCAAGGCCTTTTGTTTTCACCTTTGCAACATCTCTCCAGTATAACCCTTTCTTTCCTCTACCACTGCCACCATACTATCTCATGCCTTGGATTCCTGCAATAATCTACTGGTGGGTGTGCTTGCTTCATTTCTTTTCCAATCCAATCCATCCTCCAAAGTGACTTTCCTGGTCCCATTTTGACATCCCTACCACCACCTCCCCAGCTTCTCTTAATCCAGTGGCTTCCTATTCCTCCAGGAGCAAATACAAAATGTTCTGTTTGATATTCGCAGGTCTTCATAACCTAGATCCCTTCTACTTGTCCATTTTTCTTACACCTTGATCCCAGATTCCTACTCTTCAATCTGGTGACACTTGGCCTCCTGTTTTTCTATAATAAACAAGACACTTTATCTCTCTCCTCTGGGCATTCTCTCTGGATGCTCCCATTCCTAGAATGCTCTTCCTCCTCTGCTCTGGCTACTGACTGCTCTGACTACCTTTAGTTTTCCAATATTCCATCTTCTTTAAGAAGCCTTCCTCAATCATTCCAGTACTTTCCTTTTGTTATTTATTTCCTATTTATCCTGTATATAATGGTATATATTTGTGTATGTATTCACACACCTAAAGTTGAGCACCAGTGAGATCTCTGTGGAGGTAACCATTGTAGATGCATGAAAGACAAGAATTAAATTACCTTTTTTTCTTTTTCTTTTCTTTTTTTTTTAAGCAGAAGACCAACTGGTTACTACTATGGCTATATGCTGTGATGGGGTTAAGATATAGAAAACATGTAATGGTCCATTTGCTAACTAATCTCTTGGATACCATACCAGTTTCCCTAAATCATAATGTTTACTCTCTTAACCTTCTAAAGCAGGGGTTGGCAACGTATGGCTCTTGAGCCATATCTGGCTCTTTTGAGGGCCAGATATGGCTCTTTCTGCAGGAGCCATAAAGTCAACTGTGGCACAGTAACAGTTTACACATGACATCGTGCGTCACATGATACGTCACGTGATCATTTCGGTGCCGCAACTATTTTCTAAGATAGAAGGCTCCCTCATTGATATTGCCGCGCGAGACGAAACCTGGTCTTTAGTTTGGAGTTTGGCTTGGTAGGTGTGTTGTGTGTTCCTCCTTCTGCCCTCCTTTTACTCTTTCTATACCTGTTACTGACATCTTGGGGTTCTGTATAGTGATTGATCACTTTTGTCTACATTCTCTACCCTTCTGCCTCTGATTTACATGGCTTTATCTCAATGCATTCATGGGGTCTGCATTCCCTATTTGTGGGATTGTTATTGTTTTTAACTTTTCTACCTGCTCTTAAAGGGGAACTATAGTCAGATTACATCTTTACATATGCTTCATTAGTGAGAAGCATTTCTCTCCAGTAGTTTTTTCATTTGATACAGAATGATTGAGTAGGCAGCACTGATTAACACCTGTACCAGGAAATGTGTGTGATGTGTCCTGGCCAGTTTTCCATGAAAAGGTACCCTCCTCCCCCACTACTTACTAATGCCTGCACACAAGTCATGTTATTTTCTGTAATCTCCTGATCTCCTACTTAATTTATGTGACCAGTTGTCTTAACCAGCAGGCCGGCAGCTTTTTTTTCTCCTGTTGCCTGACTTGAGAGGGAGAGGAAAAAGAATTCTTCCCTGAATTTTTCTCTCTTTATTTCAGCAATTTTCTTAGTGTAAAGGAGTTTTATATGTATGTGTGCAGTTATATCAGTACTATAGTGCTCCATTAAGTCTTGTTTATTGATTAATAATCAAAATAATTTTGATTAATAATCAGCAAAACCATGCAGCACCAGAAGTCACATTAATGTACTTTATTCATCATTGGTTAGCACATAATAGTTGAGATTTATTGTACTTTAAAAGTGTTGTTCTTACATAAAATGCACACATTTACTTGTATTCAGTGTTAAACATATTGTACAGCTCTCATGAAATTACATTTTAAAAAATGTGGCGTTTATGGCTCTCACGGCCAAAAAGGTTGCAGACCCCTGTTCTAAAGAATGGGGTTAGAGGTGAGTCATTTCTGTCTAGGCCTTCAGCAAATCTAACATTCCATGATCATCTAGGTCATCATCTCCCTGCATTTCTCAGTTATTGGCATTCTGATATGTAGGTGTTGGCACTCTTAGGCTTGGTTGCCCATACTTTGTTTTGCTACATGAGTCATTATCATCTGTTTCCATTCTTCTGTCTGCAGATCCAATCTAAACTTAATAGTTTCACATAATTAGAAATTATATTACCTTACTAACTGGTGTGTCTGTTCATTTATTATATTGTACTTTATGTATTCCATTAGATTGTGAGCTCCTTGAGGGCAGGGATTATCTTTTGCCTCTTTTTGTATCCTCAGCACTTAGCACAGTACCTGGCTCATAGTAAGTGCATAAATATTTATTGATTAATTGCTTGGTAAGCTGGCATCTTATTGTAACAAGGATGTGGACACAAGATTTAATGACTCATGGAATTGGATCAGGCTCCATTCCTCATCATCAGAGATCCCTGTGTAGATTTTAAGGCTTCTTCAAAACCTTAGGAAGTAAACTATACTTTAGTGTTCACTTTCTCTCCCACTCTCCCTTTCTATTCCCCCAACTCTCCCCTCCCAACAATAAATAAAGGGTTGTGTTACTATGGACAAGAGAAAAGATCTCATTGGCTCATCGCAATGGGTGCTGCTTTCCGTGCTCCTAAAAGACATTATCTGGTGTTGAGACAATCATTTGCCCTGGAAAGCAAAATTATTGCTGTGTCATGATTTCTGACCAGATAGATTCATGTCTGCATCATATCATGGTACTTGGGAGTCATTTTTCAGAATAACTGGGAACTATTTAGCATGCAGTTACTGAGAAAGCTAGTCTCTACCCTGTCAATACTGAGAATCCTATGAGTAGGACATAAATATACTTCATCCCACTTATATCTCCTAGAAGACATGAAAAGAGCTACATGTTGAGTGCATGATATGAGCAGAGGAGTCCAGAACTTTGTCAGTGAGAAGCAGCTAGGTAGTATAGTGGAGAGAGCTCCAGGCCTGGAGTCTGGAGGACCTGGGTTCTAATTTGGCCTCAGATACTTCAGATACTTCCCAACTGTGTGATCGTAGGCAATCACTTACCCCCAATTGCCTAGTCCTTACCATTCTTCTGTCTTAAAATTGATACTTAATAGCTATTCTAAGACAGACATTCATGGTTTTTTTGTTTTTGTTTTTAAAGAAGAACCTGTTAATTGAGATCATAATAGGGACTAATTTTGCCAGGAAGATACAGCATGGACATGCAGCCTTTTCATTGTCCTTTTGACCAAAATATCCTAGAATCTTATATCTAGAAGGAGCTTTGAGCATCTAGTCCAACCTCTTTATTTTAGAAATGGGAAAGACTAGTCACCCATGCTGTGCTGCTTTGCCCACGGTCATGTGATGACTCACTAACAGAGCTAGGATTTGTCTTCAAGTTTTTCACTTCTCTGGTGGTACTTTCTACTCTATCCCACCAACCAGTGTAACTCTTGTTCTCTTCTCTGACTCCAGGTAGATCAGTGTAAGAAAATACAGATGAAAGTTGTTATGATCTCTTTACAAAAAATAAAAATATGAAATTGCACTGCCAACAAGACTTGATTCTGTGGAGTGGGACTAGTATTAGCTTCCTGTGTCACTTCTTTTTTTTTTCCCTTCAGAAAATTATGTCGTGTACATTTAGTACTTAAGACTACCTCCTTTTCAGAATGTGTTTTCTGGCAACCAGATCACCTGTGTTCTTGCTGCATTTGGTAAATTGGTGATACCTGGTCAACAAGAGTTAGGAAGAGGCTTAGGAATCTTCCTGCCTTCAGGCTGATTCTTCCTTATTAGCCATAAGAAATCAGACCTTTATTTGTCTGAGTAAAGACACAGACTATGGTCATGAAGGAGACTTATTTTTAGTATCTCTTTTCCAAAATCAGCTTATCCTTTGGTAGGTGGTAGTTAAGTTCAGAAACCAAACCAAGGAGTCATTTTTATTGTGTTTTATTTTAGAGCAGAGAAACCTTGCATCTGAGGCATTTCCCCATTGTAGTTGGTTATTGGTAGGCTCACCAGAAGAGCTCTGCATTTTGAAGCATGGTGTTTTACACTTGTAATGTACAGCTACCATGTTTGACTTTCTTCCCTTTCCCAAACTTTCTCCCTCCCTCCCCCACTCTTCTGGACCCTATATTTCCCCACAGGCATTTTGGATGTCCATCCATTGCTGTACTGCCGATTCCTCCACAGTGGAGCACCCAGTGATGATCCAAGTTCACCCTCGACTGGGGCCACTCATCATCGTAAGGTTGTCCTGGTGGTTGTCTCTCTATTGTTCAAATACCCCCTTGTGTATAGCTGAAACTTGCCCAAAGTTTCTGATAGATGCCCAGTCCCTTTTCATGTATTGTTGCTTAGTTATTCTATTGTCTTGCCTTGAAAATTAACTTTTAAACAAGCCTGAGTCAGAACAAAAGCTGAAGGCCTTTTTTTTGTCTAAAGCCATGTTTCCTCCCCACCTACCACCCACTTGTGTATTTCCTCCCTGGTGTTCCATTTGGGTTTTAGTTACACAAGGTAACTAAATTGAGCACGGGCTCAATTTCACAAACTTACTTTGAAAGCACTTTCCCCTGAATTGCCAGTTATATTGGAATCAAAGTTTTAAAAGGAAACATTAGTTTCGAAGAAGGATCTTTCCTGAAAACCCAGTGTCAGAAAGGGGAACATCGGGTAGCTAAGAGGCCAAATGTGTATCTTTCATTTAATGCTGTACATGTTAGAAACTCAGGAGTCTTGCCAAGGCAGAATGGAGAGAGCCCTGTAAGGCTAGTTAAGCTAGGTCTCAGAACTGTAGTCAGTGAATCCTTCTTGCCAAGAACATCTGAGCAAATGGAGCTTCATGATTGTGTTGTCCTTGATAGAGAGAATTCAAAGTCTCTTAGCCCAAAGCTTGCATCTCCTTCTTAAGTGGGTGTTTGCATGTTAAAATCCACCACAGACATTAGCTTATATGTTTTGTCAGCAACCTTACTTAACCTAGAGCTGAAGTGCAAGGGCAATAATTTTCTTTGCTTGCTATGGGGTTTTCACTTCATCCTTCCTTCCCCTTCCCCCATTTGGAAATCCTTCTGATGTGCTGTACTTGGAAACTAATTCTGGAGAGTCTCTTTAAATTGAAAGGCAAAAGGAAACTTGACCTAAGGGCAGATGTATGTATTTATTTTCTAATTTTTAAAAGCATAACAACAAATAAGATAATGCTGTATGTGACATAATTAAATCTTATTCTGTACTATGAAGCTTATGTGATTTCTCCATGTGTACCTTTTTAACTCTCTTTAAAGCCACCAGAAACCTTTAGAATAAGACCTAATGACAGACATCTTAGGTGGATGACAACTGATTTGAGAATGCAAGAGCTATCAGGTAAAAGACCACGAGTCTCCTCCTTGATGTTGAAAAACATCTCAGGGCACTTGTTTGGGAACTAGAGTGTAGTTTTCTTTCTCTGAAGATGGGTAAGATACAGGAGCTCATAGAAGGTGACTGTATCTGATTCTTAGAGGGAGATCTGGTGGGAATTGTAAGTGAAAAGAAGATGACATGCAGTGGTGTGTTGGATAAAGGTCTTGGCTCATACATAGTAAGGATCCAGCTCAAACTTATGTGATGACAGTATACTCTGGATCTGAGGAATGAATACAAAGAGGAAAAGTAATCTAGTCTTTGCCTATGTTCTAATCAGAGATATATGGTATGTATACAAATGAGTGATGGCATAAGGGAAGCAATGATAGAGCCAGAGAGATCCAGGCAAATTCATAAAAGAGTGATTGCTTGTATTTGGGGGTTAGTGATGGGAAGGGAAGGGGTAGAAATCAGAGTAGGTTTTGTGGAAAAGTTAACACTTGAGCAGAGCCTTGAAGGAAGAGGATTTCAGCAAGTGGGAGAAAAGAGTTCAGGTCCATGGGTGGAATATTGCTTGTGTGAATTCCAAGAGTCTGGATATTATAGGAGGAGAATGGTGATGTATATATAATAGGAGGTCAGGAAAGTATACTTCATAAAGAAGTGTGGGGAAAAGTTGAAAAGACAGGAGGGAGACATTGTGGAGGGGCTTAAATTCTAACCTGTTGGCAATGGTGAGGCACTGAAGACTTTAACCATTAGAAGAGGATTTCAGTAGGTATATAAAAACCAAATTAGATGATGTAATCTGGAAGATCCATGAGACTTTGCAGTAGTCTAGGTGACAGGTAATGAGAGCCTGAAAGAAGGAGATAGGTTGAGGGAAGTAGAGAGAGGAGACCAGATGCCAGAGAGATTGTAGAGGTGAAAGTTACTTGAGTAACTGTAGAAATAGGAGGAGCCTGATTAATCAGGTCTCATGTTCAGAGTTCTGATGTAAGCCTCTGAACAGAACAACCAAATGTCTTGAACTAAGATAATTGTAACCCTAATATAAAAATTTAGTGTACTTGTTGATGCAGTTAAAGAAAAAGTGATAGGTAGTTGTCATCATTTACCCTGCCTCCAGTGCATGCTTATGTGATTTGGGACTTTGGAAGGTCTCACATCACTTGATTTTCTAAATAACTATAAACTTTGTTACTTTTTAACCTCTTTGTTGTTTCTGTGGTTGCAAAGAACTCGCCAAATGTTCAAATTTGAGTATATAATCATGTGCTCTCACAGGAAACATTCTTACCAAATTCAAAGGGAAATCTTCCCCAGTGAACCTCAATCCTATAGAGATAGGGGAGAGTCTTGCATAAACCTTAGGCTTTTATTACCGGGAGCCTTGTATTCTGGTAGGAAATTCTTGTTTGAATAAATTTACCTTCAAACCAGTGGAGTTTTAGTATAACAACAAAGTCTGGGAACAACATTTGGTCACAGAAGGTCAAATAGTAAATAAAGATCAATCATCAAGATATTCCTGTATATTTGGTTACAGGATTTAGGATTGGAGGACCTTAGAGATCATCTAGGCCAGCCCCATCAATTTTTTTTTCTTGATTTCTTTTGTTTTTATATGTCATTTCAAAAGATACCTCTTCTCCAACCTTTTACCAGTGAACCTTCCCTTTAAAACAAGAACAGTTAAGCAAAACAGTTAAACTGCATCTGACAATGTGGGCAACCTCTACATAGAAAGGAATACATTGAATTTCCTCTATGTTTTGTTGTTGAAATTACATTGTTCATTTTTGTTTTGTTGTTATTTTAATTTATATTGTCATTGTGTTATTTTCCTGACTTTTTACTTTGCTTTGTAACAATTCATACAAGTCTTCAGGTTTCTCCAAATTCCTCATCCACCATTTCTTATGGTGCAGTAATATTCCATTATATTCATATGCCATAATTTGTTTAGCTACTCCCTGGTAGAAAGTACTCGGTTTGTTTCTAGTTCTTTATTATCCTATAGGAGGCAAAGCCTGAGACTGTCAAGCCTGACATTATCACAAAAATTGCTAATGTGAATATTTGGGTATACAAGACCTTTCTTTTTACCCTTGACCTTTTTTTGGATATATGGCTAGCAGAAGAATTTCTGGGTCAGAGCACATGGACATTTTAGTCATTTAAAAAGCGTAGTTCTAAATTGTTTTCCAGAATGCTTAGATCGGTTTGTAGCTCCAAAAGAGCATATCAGTGTACCTGTCTTTCTGTAGCCTTTTTCCAACATTGTTTCCTTTTTTTTGCTATTCTTGCCAGTTTATTGGTGTGAAGAAAAACCCAAGTGGCTTCAGTTCTCATTTCTCTTATTAATTACTTGATGCAGTTTTTCATATGGTTATTAATAGTGTTCAGATCTTTTAAAAACTATTTGTTCATATCCATTGACCAATTATTTATTGGGGCAAGTGACTCAAAACTTTTGTTTATTTTGATTCCCTATATATTTTGGCTTTCAGAGCCAAATTATCAGAGCTATTTGATACAGTTCATTTTGTTTTTGTTCAAGCTACTGGCTCCTCAGCTTCCCTCACCTCAATTTTATTTTCCCTTGTAACAAAGAAAATTATTTAAGCAACTGTGTCCAATATCGTATACCATCTTTCAATAGTATCCTGCTATTTTACAGACAGGAGGGAGGTATACTCAGTTCACTAAGACTGAAATTGAGTTTACTTATTTTGTAGATGAGGAGGTAGAAAATCAGCCAGGAGAAGGACCTTGCCCATAGAAAAGTAATAAGGAGCAAAACCAGGGATCCAGCCTATTTATTTATTCCAAATTTTGTGTTCTTTCAATTTACTTTTTGTATCCATGGTTAGCCAATAATGTGGGTTTTAAAAAATCTTTTTTTAAACTCTTACCTCCTGTCTTATGTTATATTCAATAATCTGGGAAGAGATGGATGCCACCTTGACTGACAGGGATGGCAGTTGGGAGACTTGGAATGTTCCCAGGTGCCTTGAGCCAGGGGCTAACGTTGGTTGGCCTCACCCTATATATACCCCTCACAGCCACTTTTGGGGGAAGTCTCTGGAGTCAGAGGCTGAGAACTGAAGATCACAGATCTCTGCCAACCTCTGTGGTTCAGTCTGGGAGTGGGTGGCTGAAGGGTAGTTTGAAGGGTGGAAAGGGTGGTTTAAGAAGAAGAGTGTAGGAATGAGCCTGAATCTATTTGCTGATAGACTGTGAAAGCTAGTGAATCATCAACACTAGTAGTGAGAGAGCTGAGAGAATAAAGACCAGTGGTTCCAAAACTTTTTTGGCCTACCACCCCCTTTCCAGAAAAAATATTACTTAGTGCCCCCTGGGAATTAAATTTTTTTAAATTTTAATAGCAATTAATAGGAAAGATATATGTATTAATGTTTCTACCTTTTTCATAAAATATAGTAAAGAAAGGTGTAAATTAGAAACATTGAACTTTGAAATTATGAAACTATTTATTGAACTCAGAATAGAATGTAATACAAAAAAAGTTAAAACATTTGAAATCATCTTAATGAGAAGGATGAACCTGGTGTGCTGCTACCAGTTTAGTAATCCTCGGCTCTGTTTTCATCAGCAGTAATCTTAAATCACTGCGATTGACTATTTGCAATTGGTTTCTCTTTTTTTTTTGTTAATAAATTGGTTACTGCACTGAATCCATGTTCCACTAAATATGATGAAGGAAATGCAATTAAGAACTTTTGAATTACAGCCCATATTTCAGGATAAGCCATAGGGATCTCCTTTTGCAGCCAGAATTGTTGGTATGCACCAAATGCACCTGTGACCATCACTGCCCCCTGGATTGCTGCAGCACCTATCAAGGGGTGGTTGTGCCCACTTTGGGAATCACTGATAAAAACCATCAATACATCTGCAGCAATAGCCTTCCCTATTCTCTGGCTTGGCTATGGCCAGATCTGGCTGGAGATAAAGGGAGAGGTGAAATCTCAAGCCTTCACCAGATCAATGGCCTCCAGTCCTGATTGTTAATTAATCTAATAGATAATAGATCAATAGGGTTTCCAATCCCCAATCCTTGACCTTGTTATCCTTTCCCTACTTATAGATAAAGGAGTGTTGAACAACAAGTACCTTTCTGAGTGGTCTTTCTATCAGAGCCCTTGGGAAGGGAGTCAAAATGCAGTCTGATCCTGAACGTTATCCAAGGCAGATCAATAGCCCAATACCAATTTATCCAACCCCAGGTTGGGCCTGGAGAGGTTACCCATCTATCTAACCTCTCAGGGGTCCTTACTTGGGCAGCTGTTAAAGGAACTTAACAAGTTATCAACCAAACCTGTTAGAGAGAAGGGGATATCTTACAGCAGCAGCCAGGGTGATAGGAGTAGGTGTTCCTCCCATCAACTGCAGCTGAGGAGATCATAGACAGTTACATATCATCATCACCATCACTATACATCTATATCTCCCTTGTACCCTTTATTTCTATAACACTTATAATCAACCAATCCTAAGTGTTGATTTTACCTTTCTGAGGTGAAAGAATGGTAAAGGCTAGACAGTTGGAAGTAAGTGACTTGCCCAGGGTAATTCAGCTAGAAAACGGTCAGATTTGAACTCAGATCCTTTGACTCCAGCCTGGTACTCTCACTGTGCTTCCTAGTTACCCCATTAAATTTGTTTCTTATAAGTCTCCTTCACTTCTATTTCTCTAGGAATCTGTTTAAATAGGTCTCCAGAGTTGGCCCTTGCCTTTTCCTTTGCTTTGTTGTGTAGCCTTGGATAGGTTGTTTCATATTTCTTGATCTATGTTTAAAGGAGTAGGGAAAATGACTAGTTCCCAGTGAGTAGTGTTCCAGAAGTGTTGAGGGGTTACATGTAATGTGCATTTGGTTCCTGTGTAGAAAGAGACCATCCTGGTAAAATAATTGTAAATGAGTTGTTCTCAGCAGCCTCGATTCCTCTTTAGATGTCATTAGAGCCCAAAGAATAGTACTTTGGGAGGGATTTTTCCCAAGGCTCTTCATTTCTGTCTATAACTCAGGGCATTCCAAGACCAGGTACTAGATGCATATATGCACAGAAATGCCCAAGAAAAAAATGTTACTTTACTGATACATTCTGTAGAGCTACTCTTGGCTTTTTTACTTGTTCTTCCCATGCTCATCAGCACCAGAAAAGGTAATATATGACTACATTAATGTTTTCCAGTGACCATTAAAGTTTCTACTAACCTTCCCCATTTGAAATCATTCTTGAATACTTAAATTGAATGAGCGATTATTTGGAATTATGTTAATAAAGGAAGTAAAATATTCATATCCTTTGACCCAGAGATCCCACTGCTAGACAAGATACCCGAGAAGTCAAAGATAGAAAGGTTCTATAATCATCCAAATATTTATGACATTAATTTTGTAGTTGTAAAAAACTAAAAATAAATTTAAGTGCTTGTTTATTGAGGAGTGGCCAAATTGTGGCATATAAATGCAATAGGATATTACTATGCAGAAAGAAGTAATGAATATGAAAACTATAGAGAAATATAAGACAAACAAACCGTTGCAAGGTGAACTCAGCAGAATGGGAAAAAGAGCATGCATTAGGACTAAAACAATGTAAAAGAAAGAACAATAAAACAAAATTTGACACTGTGTAATGAAAATGTTCAAGCTTGGCCCAGAAGAAGAGGTAATAGATTGTACTGCCCTCTCTTCTTTGGGAGAACGATGGGTGTGGAATGCTATATAATAATGGTACTTAGTTTTGCCAAACTGCTTCCCCTCCCCCTTTTTTCATTGTTATAAAGGATGGCTGAGGGAAGTGGAAGGATTTATTGAGAAATGTGATATAAGAAAATTAGATAGATCCTTTTGGCCAAAAGCCTGATTTGATCTTTTTCAGGTAGCTTTTCCTTTTTTTCCTTTTCCATCTAGAATTGCCTCCATTCCATCCTAACACTAATACATCTGTAAAGATCCAACTCAAGATCTACTTTGATAAAGCCCACAATTGGCACTTCTTCCTCTTAGCTTTTACTAAGGTAAACAATGCACAGTTTAGCCCTTAATCATTCTTACTTTCTCTGGTATTAGTTTTCTCTCTTAGATTAGATTGTCAGCCCCTTAAGGGCAGAAACCACATGATATATTTGCTAATAAACATTTGTTAAATTGCCTACTGTGTGCCAGGCACTGTGCTCCACATTGGGAATACAAATATGAAATAAGAAAGCTAATCCCTGGCCCTAAGAAGCTTTTTATAATCTAATGGAGGAAGATGAAATCCAAAAGGAAGCTGAAAAGGGTGGAAGAGGAGAAGGGTATGATGGAGAGGTCCCAGAATAATGCATACAGGTGAGAAAAGAGGAGATGCTCAGCCTGAGGCTTTGTCCTTAAATGGGGCTTTTGAGTACACCTCCAATCTGAGGTCTTAAGGGTGAAGTTTTCCCTATAGTGAGCTTCTTGGGGCCTAGTGGAGAAGTTAGAGAAGTCCTCCCCCAAATTAGTTTTTATTCCCCTTGGCACAGTGAATAATTGTTGATTGAGTGCCAATCTTCCATTAGCTTCCTGGAGAGAAAGAAAATTTAGTTATTTAGTTATTATTAGCCAGAAAACAGGATGGATGGCTACATCAGCTATTTAAGGGCTCTGCCTCCCCTGCAGCCATCATCATAGTCTCTTCAGGGTCCAGGGGCCCTTCTCATTCATGCTCTTTAGAGGAGCCCCTGCCACCCTATTTGGTGTTTGTTTGGTGGCTAGGAAGCTGGCATCTCAAACCTCAGACATCTCTACCATTTTCCCCAATACCTTTTCAGTTTGGAACATGCCTCCATTCCTGTGGCTCCTTCTTGAAAGGTGAGTTTCTTTTGGAACTTCCATTTTGATGAAATGCCCAAGCCAGTTGTGCTTATTCCTTCACTCTCCTCCCAATTCTGCTCCTGACTCTCTAGTCTTCTCTACCATTTCCCAGTGTCTTCTCACCCTGGAATATGCCTCCTTCTCTGTGACTTTCTTACTCTGGAAGATACTCCACCCTTCTGGCTCCTCTTCCAATTGGTTAGTTTCTCTTGGAACTATCATCTTGAAGAGGTCCTCAAGTCATTGATGCTCCTTCCCCTGGCTTCTCCTTGCCTCCAAGGAGTCTTTTTTGTTAATATTTGTATTCCCAGCTCCTAGTACAGTGCCTGGCACAAAAAGGATTAATAAATGCCTGCTGATTTGACTTGACTTTTTCCTTTTACCTTCTTTAATCCTTAAAGCCTTACTTATAGCTAATCATCGATTTATATATTTAGATCTGTAAAGGATTCTAGAAATCATCTAGTGATTAGATTCTAGTCCAAATACTTTATTTTACTGTTGAGAAAACAGCTTCTCAGAGGTTAAGTAATTGGGATTCAGATTCATTTCCTCTGACTCTAGTCAAGTCGAATCTATAAGCATGCCTACAAATACAAGGAAAAAGAAGGAGCTGACTTTGTAATGGAGGAAGGCAACAGATAAAAGGGAGCTGAAGGGGAGGTGAGAACTAAGGGAGGAAAAATAACCACCCCTACTCCCATGAAAGATGACTCCTCTGGGTCTTTGGGAGGTTCCAGGAGGAACTCAGTGGAAGGAGGGGAGAAGACAGCTGAAACATGGTAGTAAAGCCCAGGGAGTGAAATAGGGCTAGACTTCCTGAAAGTAGAGGTGCATTATCAGTCATTAGTGATGACTAGGAGCTCCAGGAGAGGAAGCCAGGCAACCCAGTAGATTGAGCACCAGGTCTAACATCAGGAAGAACTGAATTCGTTCACATCCTGCCTCCCTTAGACATTGGCCAATTGGAATTCTGGGCAAGCCACATCACCTTTCTCAGCCTCAGTTTCCTCATTTGTAGAATAATAATAATGGCTACCTTTGCTGGTTAGGGAAGCATGTCTGTCTTGCCCTTCAAAGATCTGGTCCCTCTGATATTTATTCAAGCCATCTCAGGGTCAGTCAAGTTTTGCTTCTCCCTTATACAAATGGCTTGTCACAGATTCTCTAGGCTAATTTCCTCAACATTCCAAATATTTTGGCAGAGTAGATTGAAAATTTTGTTCATGTTTTTGCCCATTACCTTTATTCCTATGCAGTTCCCAGGAAGTTTAAATGACTTTGAATGTCAAAAGATATTATGTTGTAATAACTAATTATAGCTAACATATAGTACTTTGTGTCAGACACTGTGCCATGTGCTTTACAGATATGTTATTTGATCCTCATAATAATATTGGGAGGTTGATGCTATTATCTACCCCATTTTACTGCTGAGGAATCAGAGGCAAACAGAGCTTAAATGATAGTCCTGGGTCACACAGCTAGTAAATATCTAAGGTCAGATTTGAACTCAGGCCTTCTTGTCTCTAGGCCTAGGCCTGCTGTCCCAGAATGGAGATAATAATAGCACTTGCCTCCCAGGATAATTGTGAAGATCCAAAGAGGTAGCATATATAATAAAGCTTTATGTAAATGCTAACTGTTATCATTGACTCCAACTTTAGCACTTGTGCTGAAATGTATAGCCATAGAAATTTTCCTGGGACACTCAAACTCAGAGGTGAAGTGACTTGATAGTATGTATCAGAAGCAGGACTTGAACCCAAGGTAGGTGTTTAATAAATATTTGTTGAAAATGACATTTAATTCTTATTTCTTTCTCTCATCAGAACTAACTATCAGAACAGGCCAAGTCTATACTATATTTCAGAATTGGCCTTTTCAACCCTGATGTCCTTTAGGACAAATTAAAATCCTGTGAGTTTCTATTTGGACATGTAATGACCCAGAGAATCTTTGTCTTGGAAGTGTCCATTTAGTTCAGGTCATACCTGAATCAGAATCTCCTGCACACAGGCATTGTTTTGCCTTAGGAGTCCAAACCAATTCTGGTAGGGGTTTTAGGGTGGCTGTTGACTTTATGTCCTTGCATCTTGTGATGCCAGGTGTCCATAAAATCCTATGACACCAGACAGGGCAGTGGAGTAGTTGTTCTACAATGGCTCTTGAGGACAGTCCTTTCTCAATATTCTGTGATATCTGTGCTACTACTGAACACTTACCTTGCCGCAGTAATTTAATTTATCTAACAAAATTTTTGTTACACACAAGAGGTATGCTATGCTCAAGATAAGCTAGAAGAGTTAATAGACTAACCCAGTGATGGGAAAACTTTTTATTTTTTATTTATTTTTTTGCCTTTTTTTTTTAAACCCTTAACTTCTGTGTATTGGCTCCTAGGTGAAAGAGTGGTATGGGTGGGCAATGGGGGTCAAGTGACTTGCCCAGGGTCACACAGCTGGGAAGTGTCTGAGACCGGATTTGAACCTAGGACCTCCCATCTCTAGGCCTGACTCTCAATCCACTGAGCTACCCAGCTGCCCCATGGAAAACTTTTTAAAGAGGAGGCCAAAGGAAAGGAAATGTTCATCTGTCAGTCTGTTTCTAAGGCAACTCTTTCGAGGTTTCATTGTATTGTATCCTACTCATTGTATTTGTCAGATTAGGAATAATGTCCCACTGCCAGATAGAACATTTCAGGGGGGCCTAAACAGTCTCTTGAACTGTAAAATGAGGATCATAATAGCACCTACCTCCCCTGGTTTGTTGTGAAAATCAAATGAGATAATCGTTGTAAATTGCTTAGCCCAGTGCCTAGCATATAGTAGATACAATATAAATGCTAGTTATTAGTATTGTTATTATAGGTAATAGGTAGATGGTAAGAAAAAGAACTTAGGATGGTAGGTCTAAAACTAGGATGTATCTCAGAGACCATCAAGCTCACTCCCTCATTTTACAGATGAATAAAGCCCAGAGACATAGCCAAATGACTTACCTAAGTCACACACAGGTCAAAAGTGTCTGAGGTCAAGTTTGAAGCCAGCCCATCCTTTTTCCATTGTGCCACATTGCCTCTGCTAGGGTAGTGACAATATGGTATAAAGGTTACTGATATAATGGAAAGAGCCCTGGGTTTGGAGATGGTGGATCTGGGTTTAGAGCCTCATTTTGCTATTTTACTCATCTGATCAGAGGCAATTCATTTCACCTTTTGGGGCTCTGATTTTGTTATTGGTAAAAAATAAATGGCCATGGGTGTTTGGGTAGAACTCTGGATAGAGAGCTGGGCTTGGAGTTGGGAGGACTTAGTTTCAAATCTAGCCTCAGACACTTCCTTACTGTGTAACCCTGGGCAAGTCACTTAATCCCTAGCCCTTGCTGCTCTTCTGTCTTAAAATTAATAGTGAGAGAAGGTAAGGGTTTAAAAAAAAATAAGTAAATAAATCACCAAATCACCAGAGTTGGGATGAGGTGAATGAGTGGTCATGATGTCCACAAACAAGTTAATTAATTTCTGGTGTTCCAACTCAAAATCTAGAAGAGAACTAAAAGTAAAATTGTTTAAAAAAAAAAAAAACCTCCCTAAGTTTCTAATGTGGGGACCTAGGGAAATGATGCCTCTTTGGAGGAATCTCAAAGGCAGAATATTGAGAGAAAAGAAAAGGTTGAGTTTGGATGTCTGTGGGAGATGTTTGTAGGCACTGGGAACTAGGAGTCTGGAGTACCAGAGAGATGTTGTGTATTAAGAGATTCTGGAAGCATGTGCATTGAGGTGAGGAGGTAGTTAAAAGTAAAGATAGTGATCAAGATTACCAAATAAGAGAGAGGAGAGGACTATTATGGAAAGAATTTGGAGTAACTCCTATTTTCTGGAGACAAGGAACTTGCAAAGGAGCCTCAGATGGGGTGATTGGGGAGATAGGAGAACTAGCCTAGGCTTTGCTGAAGTTTTTCTTTACAGCTTACTACCCCTGATGGCAGGGGTTTCCTGAAGCCAAATTCTCCCTAGGGGAAGGATAGCGCAAGGTGTTGAAGGCAAACATTTGAGGAAGCCTGACTTAGGCCATGATTTTTCTTTTCCCTCGGAGGCATGTAACGTGGACTTCCCTGTGCCTTGACTGGCTTTTGTATGGCTGCCATCTCAGACCCTCTCCCTAGATCCAAACCCAGCCTGCTGCTGACACCTTAGCATTCCTACCTCTGAACCAGATATGTACTGTACCAGAGTACTGGACTTTAAATATATACATTAAAGTGGGCGTTTTCCTTGAGCAGGAGTAGCTGATGACTAAAAGTTGATCTCAATCATCTCCATCTGGTAGGTAACCCATGCTGAATCTTTATCATGGTGTTCAGGCCTATTGTGCTATTACTTGTTTTTAGTTTTGGCCTTGTTGGCCTATACCTGGGATAAATTTAAACTGCTGTTTGCTACCATTTGGAGCCTTGCCTGATTTGTCAGGAAAGAGACATTGTATTCTCTTTTGTGAAGAATTTCAGATTCTAATTCAGATTCTGATTCTGAAGGTTTTGCTCATTGCCCACATTTCCTCCAAAAGTTCTCCGGTTCAAATCTTGCCAAGCTGTGAAAGAGAGAGATATGCTTTCCCAGAAACAGATGAGAGACAGGAGAGGAAATTAGGAGTCCTGAGTGGAAATCTTATCCCCAATCCTGGATCTTGCCATGTGATGCTAGTTTGTGGCTTACTCCTCTGTATTTCATATTTATGTAGTGTTTTGTGTTTTACAAAAAAGTGCTTTACACAGATGAGCTCATTTAATTTAAAATAACCCTGGGGAAAAGCATGTATATGCATTATTATGCCTGTTTTACAAACAAGGAAACTGAGGCACAGAGAGGCAAAGTTGACTCATCTGTTAAATGGAGGGATAGGACAAGATAGTTGCTCAAGTCTCTCTTCCTTCTGGCCCTCCATTTATTATGCTTAAACTGTCATCTGTTTGATGAGTAAGAGAAGAGGCATTTTAGAGAGCTATGCTTAAGTCACCAGCTCTTCTACTTTGGAGTTCAGTTCTGAGATATCTTTATTAAATACCTTGAGGGGAGATAAATACAAAGAGATATAAGACCCAGGTCTGATCTCCTGCCTTCTTGGAGTTTACTGTCTTGGGGACAGGACCTGTCCAGATTGGCCTTTATTATATCCAAAGCAATAGAGCAACCCATCTAAAATCTTTTCAGTATTTCCTCTGGTAGAAAGGAGAGTAAAACTAGCTCAAAGTGGTTCTATTTTAGTCCTTTTTTAATCCTCATTTTCACACTTTCCCCCTTTTTAGTTCATTCTCATTTTCCTCTCCTTACTGATCAACATTTTTATCAGTAAATCTTCATTGCACCTACTAAATATGCTCCTGCATGTGAAGGAAATTTAGCTGCCTCACAGAAAAAGTTTTCTCCAGGCCCACCTGCCAGGCTTTAAAATCATTCTTTCTGCTTCATGGCTTCCCTTTCCCCCTCAGCACACCAGCTCCAGAAAGACTTATTGTTCTTGTTAGAATGGAGTTATTGACCAAAAACTCATGCACTGATGGAAAAGAAAGGAACCAATGGTAGAGAATGTCTTAGAAGCTAGAGAGCTGATGATTTTTTGCTATCACTTAGTCAACAAGCATTTATTAAGGGCTGTTCCATGAGTAAAACACTCAATCTCTCTCCTGGGCATTTTCTCTGGCTGTCCCCCAAGCCTGGCATTCTTCAGCCCTGTGTACTAACCATTCTGGCTTCTTTTAAGTCTCAATTAAAATCCCACTTTCTGTAGGAAGCCTTCTGCAATCCCTATTTACTCCAGTGCTTTCCTTATTCTGTGTGTAGCTTGCTTTGTGTATATTGTTTTTATATTGTCTCTCCCATTAGATTGTAAGTTCCTTGAAGGCAGATACTGTCTTTTGCCTCTTTTTCTATCCCAGTGCTTAGTATAGTGGCTAGCACACAGGCTTAACAAATGTTTATTGACTGATTGATTAATATTCCCGGCTTACTACTTGTCAGCCAATTGTACTAAGTCTATAAATACAAAGAAATGCAAAAACTTAGCCCCTGCCCTTAAGGAGGTGTCAGGGTAGGCAGCATGCAAATAATTGTATATACAAGGGTCAACCTGAAAAATCACAGAACCACACCAAAGCAGTTACAAAAGAACAGGTCTTTAATTAGGACAAGAGAGATGATGCTCTTAAGGCCATCACACAGAGGCTGAGCTCTGGTTCTCTGGGAACACTGTCCCTGGGAAAAATATAAGAATGGGAATTTTCCATCGAATTGAAGAACTCAGGGTCTTAATATATAGTTTAGGGTAGTGATGGGCAAACTTTTTAAAGAGGGTGCCAAAGGAAAGGAAATGCTCATCTGTCAGTCTGTTTCTAAGGCAACTCTTTCGAAGTTTCATTGTATTGTATCCTACTCATTGTATTCATCAGATTAGGAATAATGTCCTACTGCCAGATAGAACAGGGGTTGCATCTGGCCCCAGGGCTCTAGTTTGCCCATCACTGGTTTAGGGAGTATAGGAAAGGAAGGTCATTGATTGGCTTACATGGGTCAAATACCTGGGAGTGGTCTACATACCATAAGAAAATCTAGAAGACAAGAGGGTATTTACAACTGACTACATACACCACTCCTATCAAAGGTGCTCTATGGCTGCTCGATGGCCTCTTGTTCACCTTGGGACGAGGTCAGTCCGGGAATTTCTTGCAGACAAGTTTCCGTGGGACAGGGGATACATTTGAGGTTTCCTAAAACAAGGCTGTCACAAGATATAGGCAGAGGAAATAGAAGGTAATTTCAGAGGAAAGACAACTTAGAAGGAAGGAGGAAGGTATCAGTCATCAAATAGTAAGCACCTACTAAGTGCTAGGTATTGTTTTAGGCACAGGGATACAAAGCTCTAAACCTTCTAAGATAAGAGTAGAAGGTGGTAGAGAAGTGAATACTCACAAGACCACCAGTAGGGCAAAGATGTCTCTGCTTTGGAAGTACACACGGTCAGTTCAAAGCAATAGTTGAGTCAACTTCCCTGGTAGATCAAGGGACTAAATTCTATAGAGGCATATTGGAAAGCGGGCCACTCCTAGAGTAGTCAGGAAGATCTGAGTTCCGATTCAGCCTTAGAAATTTGCTAGGTATGTGACCTTGTTTTCTTGGCTAAGTTACTTAACCTCTGTGCTTGCTTCAGTTTCCTCAGTCATAAAATGGGGATAATAGCATCTGCCTTTCAACATTGATGTGAGGATGAAATGAGATGATATTTGTAAAGCACATAGCATGGTACCTGGCACACAGTAGAGGCTATATAAATGCAGGCTATAATTAATTACCATTATTATTAACCCCTACCCCATCCTCACCTGTTACCCCAAATAGAGCGTGTGCTGTAGAAAAGTATGGTAGAATCCAATTTTATACTTTGTATAATTAACTAAAAACATTCAGGGACAGTGTGGTAAAAGCACTAGATTTTGGAGTAAGAGGTCCTGGCTGCTTTTATTACTTTGGTCAAACCACAGCCTTTTCCTAGGCATTAATTTCCTTCCTTCCCTTTTTTTTTTTTTTTAATACCCTTAAACTTACATCTTAGAATCAATAGTGTGTATTGGTTCCAAGGCAGAAGAGTGGTAGAGGCTAGGCAGTTGGGGTTAAGTGACTTGCCCAGGGTCACAGAACTAGGAAGCATCTGAGGCTACATTTGAACCCAGGACTTCCTGTCTCCAGGCCTGACTCTCTGTCCACTGAGCCACCCAGCCACCCCAGTTTCCTTCTTTGTGAAATGAGGGGGTTAGACATGGTGATCTTTAAGGTTTCTTTCACCTCTAAATATACTGTCTTCCTGTTAATAGCTTTAGTGTTCGTGTCAGTGCCACCCTCTTCCCCAACTCCTAAATCCTCAGTTCTTGTGTTGTCAGGTGCAGGATTGGGAACTATGTCATTGGGAGTCAGGAGTGGAGAGATTGTGCTTTGGGAGGAGAAGCTGGCCTGGAGCTTTGCCACTGTTGCTCACTTTTCCCTAGTAGGATGCTTGGTGGAGGCCTAATTCCATTCAGACACTCGGGTCAGTGTTAACACTGATCACTTAGTCCTGGCAGGCACAGACTCCCTATTCCAGCTGGGCCTTTGCTGGAGTAATTGCCTGCGTGGAGCCTTCAATCTCAACAATTGTTTGCCATGAGAGAGCTTCACTATTCAGACCCTAATGAAATAATCTCCTTCCTGCCCCCATGAAAGCAGCCATTTTTGTTTCCTCTCACCCCTTCTGAGAAAGGCCAAGTCTCATCAGCCAATTTTCTGCTTATTCATAAATGCCTTAAGCAGAATCTTTGTAGAGGAAGTTGGCTGGAGCCAAAATACTACAGGCTGACCCAGGGATAAGGAGAGGTACGAGTACATTCCTTCCCTCCCCCATCCTTGTCCAAGATATTTATTAAATATGGGAACTCCCAGTCTATGACTTCCTAGCTGGGAAGTGATACAATCTAAAATCCACAAGAGAAAAACAACTAAGCTGGTTTTTTGTTTTGTTTTTTAGCAAAAAATCTCTCTCCTGGAGACTTAATCACTATTCAACATTTATTTAACCTCTCAGTGGCTCTCTTTTGCCTCCTGACAAATTGAAACTCCTTAGCCTGCTATTGAGAGCTGTCTGATTGTATACTGCATTTTAGAGTTTCCATTCAAGACAGACTGGACTTTGCATCCCAGGTTCTTCTCCTGTCCTTCCTCTCCTTGTTCTGTGCCTTTAAAGGCTAACAATTTCCCAGGCTCTACGGCATTCTACTATGCCCAGCTAGTGAAGTCTCTTGTTTCAAGGCCTGTTTCCACCTTTTCCATCACAGCCTTTCCTGACCCTCTTCTCCATACAGGAGAAAGTAATCAGTCCCTCTCAGATTTCTTTTGGCACTTCGCCTGGCTCTCCTTTGCTCCTATCACATTCTTCCTTATTTTATAACTATGTATGTTTTCTCTTCCTCATTTTATAATTATGTATGTGTTCTTCCCCCCTCCACCTCATTCAACTATAAGTCTCTTGAAGGCAAGGGTTATAATTTTTCATTTTTGTATTCTCAGGACCTAGTATATTGTGCCTTTTTTTCTCCTTCAATTCAGTAAGCAACAATAAACAATTCCTCTGCTAGGCACTGGAAAGATATAAAGATGAAGTTCCCAGTCTAATGGGAGAGATAGGATGTATCTGCAAGCAGTTGTGGTAAGTGCTTTAAGAGCTACAAACATGCATGCTGTTTAGTGATTCTAATCTGGGTGGAGGTAGAGGTTGATTTTGACTGAAGGAATCCAGGGAAGGCTCCCTGTAGGAGGTAGCATTTGAAATAGACTTTGAATAATAGATAGGTTTTCAGTAGGTAGTAGTCATGGCAGGAAGAGTACATGCCAGGTAATAGGGACAGCAGTACTGAAGCAGAGAAACATGAAACATATTAGGGAAATGCAAGTAGTATAGTCTGAATGGGTTACAGAAAGGGAGGAAAGGCTATTAGATTATGGAGAATCTGGAATGCCAAACCAAACTTTTGTCTGGTAGGCAGAAGAGAGCCATTAAAGGCGTTTGAAGGGAGACATTTACAGTCTTACACTAAGGCTTTCATCTTTCTAAATCTTCTCTGTTCAGTGAACCCCAGCCTAAGATACTGACTTCCCCTGATCTTCTAGATCCTATGGTTAAGGTTGACTACTTGGCTTCAGAGCTCTGCTGTACTCTGTTCTAATTACCTGATATTCCCCTCTCCCCTCCCCCCCCCCACTACCAGTTTCCTAGAAGGGTAAAGAATATCATACAGATTTCAGAAATAATACATTATAATATCATTAGAAATGCATTTTCTGCATCTCAGACTAAATGACACATAAGTTTTTCTAACTTAACTAAAGTTGTTAGGGCATAATCTGGCTTACTTGTTAGCCCTCTTATGAAAACAGATACATTTGAAAGAGAACACTATTTTACAAAAAGCTGCCCCTGTCAAGCCCCATTTGGAGTTTTGTGTTTAATTCTGTGTGCCATACTTTAGGAAAGTCATTAAAAAATGTCCAAAGGAGGCTAATGAAGATAGAGCAGGCCCTGGAGATCATTCCATATAAGGGTTCATTGAAAGAATTGGGATGTTTAAACATTATAGAAAGGAGATTTGAGAGGCAGGGGTGATAGAGGGTGAGACGTCACCTTTCAGATACTCAGACAGCTGTCATTTATTAGACTTGTTCTCTTTGGTCGCAGAAAGTAGAATTTGAAGTATATTTATACATAATACACATATTACTTGGTATATACTTTTACAGTAGGGCCCCAGCTCCATGGGAGATATGTTATCCAAGACCTACTATAAATACCTACTGACCCTCATATATATATATTTTCTTTCCTTGCTCCTGGCACTCTATAGCCTCTTCCCGTCCCCCTACCTCCCTAAAAAAGTGTGAAAGTAGAAGCAGAGAGAATAATTCTGGGGGGAGACTAAAGGTGGACTTCCAACATTTCCTGAGCAGACTTAAGAAGCTTTCTGAGTAGATATCCAGTGCTTTGGGTGGACCTTGGATAACTGAAACTCTGGAAAGTAATATCATGGATAAAGGGCCCTACTGTATATACTTATCTCTCTTACCACTTTCCCTTGAAATGTAAACTTTTAAGAAGAGATTATTTCATTCTATATATTTATCTCTAGTGCCTCACCTGGTATTTGGCACATAGTAGGCACTTAAATGCTAGTTGTTTCAATGGAAAGAAGTTACCAGGAAGAAATATTTCAGCTTCCTTTTAGACCTTTAGAGTTATCTGGAAGTGGAAGGCATTGGGCCTGGCATATAGTAGGTACTTACTAAGTGCTGTTTGACTAGAAGTTGCTGCGGAAGGCATATGGTTCTGGTCCTAGAGGTAATCATGGAGCCAGAAAGGCTAGATTTTTTTGTCTAGCCCCCTCATTTTATAGATGGGGGAGTCAAGGCCCAACAAGAGGATATAATTTGCCTAAGATATTGAGGTAGAGGATTACCTGGTCAGGAATGTTGTAGAGGGCATTCTTGCTTATACCTTGGTTAGACTGGGTAGTCTCCAAGCTCTCATTCCAGATCTTAAGATTGTGTGTTCTTTTTTAAATCCTTATCTTCTATCTTAGACTAAATATTATTTATTGGCTCCAAGGCAGAAAAAAGTGATAAGGGCTAGACAATTGATTAAGTGACTTTCTCAGGGTCACACAGCTAAGAAGTGTCTGAAGTCATATTTGAACCCAGGACCTCTGCCTCCAAGCTTGGTATTCTATCTGCTGAGTTATCTAGCTGTGGTTCTTTATGGTTTAGGAAGAATAAGAAACAAACAGGGAATCTAGGGCTTGTAGTTTTCATCATGATTGTGCCAGTGGACTGTAAGGCATGACATTTTCACCTTCTGGAAGGTTTCCTCCTCCCAACTATAACCCTCCCCTCCCAAGACTGTAAAGGAGAGTAAAACATTAAAACAGTACAAGATAGATAAAAGACACTCAGTTAAATGCTTATTGGTTGACTTTGTAATAGTACATATGACCTTGTTACCAGAAATGCCACCTAAGGGGATACTAATTAGCTTTGTCTTTTGGCAGACAGAAGCGGGAAATACCCAAGTTCTACTGTCTCATCTACTAGTAGCTCCCTTTGGACCTGTTATATATTCAAGGGAAACAACATTTGTATTGAGCTGAGTTTATTGAAAAGTAAATTGCTCCTCCCCCAAACATTCTAGCTTGGCTTAATGAATTTTGTAGTGGGTTGGATTTTTTTGTTTTTGTCTTTTAAAAATACATTCTAATTAATTTGGTACTGTGAAGGCAGAAACAAGCAGATGACATTAGACATTGTGGCTTGGTATCTATTGAATGTTGATCAGATATACTGGAAATGAGATGGCTCTTGGGTGTCTGATGGTTCTCAGGAAAGCAATCATTTCAAGCTGGGGAAGGAATTATGAACAATTTTAATTCCTACCCCTATTGCTTTTGACTGCACTAAGCTTAGATTAGAAGATTTATCTAGACCGAGCACATCATGAACATACATCCTAGAACTCATATTACTTCTTTTCCGAGCTTGCCCTCTAGAAGTTTTTTCCAGTCTCCCTATTCTTCAGTCCATTTCCAATCCACTCCTCAGTCTTTTTGATCATAGTCAAGCCTATTCAATGGTCATCCTTAAGATTACTTTGCAGGCTAGTAAGATTTGAAACCTCTTTATTCTCTTTTTTCTTCATAGACCACATTCTACTTCATTGTTCAGTATGACTTGCTTGCCTTGTACATTTTATTTCTTGAAAACATTGTTGAACTAGGTTTCACAGTTTCTAAATTAAATTTCACAAATACTATGAGAGAAATCTCTCAATGGTACCTGTGAAACTTAATTTAGAAATGTCTTATAGTACTTGAGCTTATGGCTGGGTATTATTCCAGAACTTCCAAAACCAAGTGCTGATGAATCAAGAACTGTCTTTTCCTAGAATATATACTTGGTAGAAGAATAATGTCTTCTCCATAGTTATCTATTTACACCTTATATAATTAGTATTTAATATAAGAATTGAAGGAGAAATTTTATTCAATGAGGTTCTCCAGCAGAAGTAGGACCATTGGGTAGAAGTTACAGGGCAGTGGTTTTTAGATAATCCCAGAAGAACTTTATAATAATTAGTCCTGCATAAGCTGCCTTGTGAAGTAGTGAGTGTACCATTAAAGTGTTTGTGCAGCATTAGAACTGCTGTAGAGAGAATTTCTATATTCATGGGATTTCACAGGGAATCCTGGAAATTGGCAAAATCACAGAATTGGAAGGGACTTTGTAACATGTTTCCCATGAAGGAATCTCTAGATGATAAATTAAATCCAATGAATGGTCATTTGGCCTTCTTTTGAAGACCTCTGTGACTAATGAGAAATTCACTAGCTCCCAGAAGCAACCCATTATTCATTTGGACACCTCTAATTGTCAGAAGGGTCTCCCTTTGCCAAAAGGAAACACCAAGAAGCAAGACACCTTTGAAAATTACATTATAGACCTAGATTCAAGTGTGGCCTCAGATACTTCCTAGCTGTGTGATTCTGGGCAAGTCACTTAACCCCAGTTGCCTAACCTTTATTTGTTCTTCTGCCTTACTATCAATAGCAGTTAGAAGATAATGGTTTAAAAAAAAGAAAGTTATGTTATATATATTTTAAATTTATTATGTTTATGAATATATTGATTTGATATCTATTTTGTTATAATGTAATCATACAATATGACATTGTCATAGAATTGTATTTATTATATCCTAAAGAGGAAAAGCAAGCTGTATATAATAGATTCACAGTTCCTTCTTTTCACATTCTTTTTTTCTTGGTCTTGGTTTGTTCAAGGAAATGCTCATTTTATTTAATGTTTGTTAAATCCAGAATAAAGTTCTTCCTTTAATTAGGCAAATTTTATTATTATTATTTTCTTTCTGCTATTCTCTTGCCCTTCTCCACAGTTTCTTTCAGGTCTGCCATTTGAGTCAAAGCAGAATAGTTCTTTAAATACCTGGATGGACTCTTACATACTTGAAGACAATTTAGATTCTTTGAGACTAATACTTATGGTATTGAGTGTTCTTCATCATTTCAGAATTGTCTTAGTTTGCTTTACTTTCCTGAAGATTTTAGAATCTTAGATGGTACTTTATTTATTTATTGAACAGACTTGGCCCAGTCTCATTTTAGTGACAGACGGAAATGAAAGTCTTGCAGGGCGGAACTAGACGGAAATGATCTTCTTGCAGAGTTCTCTCTGAGCAGATGGACAGTTGAGCAAGCTTGTCTTTTGACTTCACAGTTCCTTAAAATGTTTGCAGAAGTACAAGATTCTTGTTTACCATTATTTTGGAATGGGAGAACTGAGTGAACCGCCTTTTACACATATGAGAAAATGCCTGCAGCCTCACTTACCAGAGGCACACATCCGCCTTTCCCAGAAGTCCCTGATATAGTTATGCAAACCAGTGCCCCCAGGGATGTTGAAAGTATGTTGAAAACTTTAAAGTACACACTATTCATCATATTCTAGCTGCCCTTGCTTTGGCTTTTATGTTCCCAGTGAAAACTAATGCCAGACTGAGCTTAGAATGAAATCTGCATGTATTTAAGCTTATCTTCTTGCTTTAGGCACCTGAATTAACTACTTCCTTATGGGGCACGCCTTATTTTCAATCTGCTTTCAGTGTTGGTCAGCCCCTCCTGGCTTAGTGTAGATCAATTATTATCCCATTTCTTCATTTTGTTGAAGTGTTGATTCTAAATGAACATCTACCAAATTCCCAAAATTAGCATACTTTCTCATCTTGTGCCTTTTTCTTCTAAAAAAAGTGATGTTGAGGAGAAGGGGGTAGCAAAAGCTGAAGGAAGTCATTTCAGTTGCATATTGGTTAACTATTAGTTAACTAAGGTTTAAAATGCATATATCCAAGATGATAGAACATAGGGTCTGAACATCTGAAGAGTCCTTAGAGACTGGATACATTAGTTTTTCCCAATCCAAACTTTGGTTCGGAGCAGTAAAAGAGCCCAATTATTATGTGTGCCTTTGTAGCCTCAGCACGCCAGTTTTAGGGCCAGGGAATGTAAAGCCTCAGAGGAGGGCGCCAGAAGTAGGAGCAAGACTGAGAGAGAAGAAAGTTCTTTTAAGTATGTGAGTTTTAAGAAGTGGGCCACAACATATAAAAAGGTACTCCTCACTCTTCTGAAGGGGCAGGAGATTTTGGATGTGGAACACTGCATAAAATGTCCAACTTTTTTGATGTATCTGAGCTGGGTTTTCCCCTCTTTTTTATTCTTTGTTTTAAGGGATTTTTTTTTTTTTGGAGGAAGAGGTTGGAGAGATATATTGGAAAATGTGAGTGAGGTAAAATAAAAGGGTAATTATTACAAATTTATTGAAAAGTTGAAAAGGATTTTAAAAATAAAAAACATAAGGACCTTTATTATAAAAATATTGTGGACCAATAAAAATTTGCTATGGATTTATAGCTAAGAAAAACATTAATCTAGTTGGTCTCCCTGATTATGCTGAGTTCTTCCAGTAAGTAGCTGGATGACCTTGAACAAGGCTCTTTACCTTCTCTGGGCCTCAGTTTCCTCATTTGTAAAGTTAGGGAAGTGGATATTTCTAAGGCTTCCTTGGTACTCTGAGATGAGTAACATTTCATTCAACTGATCAGAATTTATTAGAATATTCTTCCTTAGACTCTGCTTCTAGAACAAGAATATTATCATAAATAAACAGCAACCCAACCTTGATTTAGCCCCTGGCACATAGTAGGTGTGCCAGATACATAAGACTTGGATTCAGATTGCAGCTTTGCCACTTGCTTTACTGGAGCAGGTTGCTTAACTTCTTAGGATCTCCATTTCAAATATAAGTGAAGGAGGGGCAGTTAGGTGGCTCAGTGGATTGAGAGCCTGATCTAGAGACTGAAGGTCCTGGGTTCAAATGTGGCCTCAGATACTTCCTAGCTGTGGGAGTCACTTAACTCACTTTGCCTATTAGCCCTTACTGCTCTTCTGCCTTGGAACTAATACATAGTATCAATTCTAAGACAGAAGGTAAGGATTTTTAAAAAGGGCTGGGGGAAGTGTAAGTGAAAGAATTGGATTAGATGATCTCTAAGCTAACCCTTAAAGCTCTAAATGGATGGCCTCATGTTTTTATTTTAATATAATTTCAGTGCTTCCTCCGTGCTCCCAGTAAATTGTGTTTTGCCAAGTTATTAACCATCTCTACCTGTGATTTTAGGCAGTGAGGACCAAGGAAAAGGATTAATGTTATGAAAAAAATTTTTGGCTTAATGGCAACAGATGGTTTAGGGGGGCCTCCAAACCCTAGCTTTGCCAGTTACTACTACATGTGTGACATTGAACAAGTCACTTTCCTTGACTGTGCCTCTGTGCCCTCATCTCTAACATGGGAGAATGGGACTGGTCAGTTCTCTAAATCTTATGATCTATTGATCCCATGATATTCAAAACAAAGATTTCAGAGTCCTGCCAAAACCTGTCATCAGTAAAAATATTGTTACCTTGTTTTACTAAGGTAAGAAACTGGCTGAGTGCATCTAAGAAAGATTTTCAGTAACCTATGTTGAAACGTAAGAACTTTTTGGTTGCTTCTATGTTAACCAAAGCAGTCCCTAAGCAGTTGCGTTAATTGAGGTTTTACTGTAACACTTTTCTTCCCCAAAGCCAGTTAGTTTATTTCTCTGAATATATGTTGTTCATCTCAGTAGATCTGGGGAAAATAAGAAGAGATAGAAACCATCTCCAGTTGATAACTTGGTAGTTTAAGAGACTTTTCCCCCATAGAGACAACTTTATAAACGATAGGTAGACTCCCACTCTTTACCAGTTTTTAGAATATTTGTCAGTTTTCAAAGTGCTTTCCTTAGGATGACTTTGGGAGTATATAGAATGTTTTGCAGGCATCATTTGATCTTCACAATGTGCATGAAAGTTCGGGAATGTCAATATTCCCATTTTATAGAGGAGGAAACAAAGGCCCAGAAAGGAGAAATGAGTTGCCTAGGGTCTCATAGGTGGTAAGTAGCAGAGGTGGCATTCAAACCCATCTCCTCAGGTGCCAAATTCAGTACTCCTGCCACTATTATCACAATTATAGAGAGGAAAAAAGGAGCAAAAGTCATCTTTCTGATTCTGTTTCTTATACCTTACTCTTTATAACCTTTTTAGAGAGATAGATAGGCCTTGGATATATGGTCACACCATAATTTCAAGTGATTGGAGTGTTATTTTGTAACATACTCAATTTGTGACACAAAAGTTCAGAATAGATCTAAAATGGGAGTGGTACAGAAATTTATTCAACTGTTACCTTTGAAGAGTCTTATCCCTTCTTTGGATCTTAGCACCCTCATACAACCAACAAGGAAGTTGAACTCAGTGAGCTTGAAGGTTCCTTCCAAATTCTGTCATTCTGTGATTCTGTTGCCCAGCCTATGACTAAATGAAAGTGGGTTCAGGATCCCCTGAACCTTATTGAGACTCTCTAAATCTGGTTGCTCTCATGGCACCACAGAGAATGCTAATGGCAGCAGTAAGAAAGACTATCACAAAAACCATTTCTGTGGATTGTTTAACACAGTATTTAAAAAAAAAAAAAAAGAAAAAGAAAACTTTTCTCCAAGCAGCTAGATAATACAATGGATAGGGCACCAGCACCAGGCCTAGAGTTGGGAGGATCTGAGTTCAAATGTGACCTCATACACTTCCTAGCTGTGTGACCTTGGTCAGCTCACTTAACCCTGATTGCCTAGCCCTTGCCATTCTTTTATCTTAGAATTGATATAAAGATCTAAGATCCTTTTGTAAAATGGAGTGACTGAGGGACTACTGAAGATTTAAAGTCAAGCAGTGTAAATGTAGGTCAAAATCATAGGATTTCCTGTTCCCTAATTTGCACATAGTTGGATTCTTGTGCTAATTTTGGTTAGCCACATCCGTGAATTACTGAAATCCTCATCTGTCTCTTATTGAATAATGCTGATTGATGCCATTTTATTGTGTATAAGCCCACACTATTACCTCTTACCATTGTGTGAATTTTAATTTACTGTTTTCTTTTTTTTTTTTAAACCCTTGTACCTCGGTGCATTGTCTCATAGGTGGAAGATTGGTAAGGGTGGGCAACGGGGGTCAAGTGACTTGCCCAGGGCCACACAGCTGGGAAGTGGCTGAGGCCAGGCCTGAACCTAGGACCTCCTGTCTCTAGGCCTGACTCTCACTCCACTGAGCTACCCAGCTGCCCCTACTGTTTTCTTGCTACCAGTAACCTTGCTCTCTGCAGCTTCATGGTCTAGTTAACAGTGATGGGCAAACTTTTTAAAGAGGGGGCCAAAGGAAAGGAAATGCTCCTCTGTCAGTCTGTTTTTAAGGCAACTCTTTGGAAGTTTCATTGTATTGTATCCTACTCATTGTATTCGTCAGATTAGGAATAATGTCGCTAGGCAGGATAGAACATTTCAGGGGGACCCCCCCCCATCTGGCCTGAGGGCCATAGTTTGCCCATCACTGGGCTAGTAAATAGTGCCAGGTCTAGAGGGAGGAAAGCTAGAGTTCAAATTCAACCTCACACATTTGTTAGCTATGTTGCCATGAACAAATAACTTTAATTTCCTCATCTTTAAAATATGTCTAACCTAAAACTTCAAAGTATATTTGGGAGAAATATTTTTAACATGTTCATTCAGGCTAATAGGGGGTTGAAAGCACATTAGGAACAAATAAAGAACTGGAGGAAAGACTTGGGATAGGACATATGATGTCTATCTTTAAACAGTTGAAGAAACTTATTCAGTATAACTCTAGATGTTGAACTTACCCCAAATTATAACAGTTCCAATTGGAATGAGCTGCCTTGGATGACAGTAGCTGACCATGACTAAAAATGTTCAAGGAGAGACAGAATAAGTGATGTCAAGCCCCTATTTGAAAACCCTTTTGGCTTGGGTAGAATCTGATAGAGTTTGCCTTCCTCTGGCATTGCCTAAGAAGCCAGTCACCTCCAAGTTATGACACACCATCAGAGGAAGGTTTTCCTGGAAGGCCCTGAACTTCTTAATGTTTGTTGAATGAATGAATAGCAAACCTTGTATGTGGTATTACCCTAAAGCAGTGATTCCCAAAGTGGGCGCTACAGCCCCCTGGTGGGTGCTGCAGTGATCCAGGGAGGCAGTGATGGCCACACTTTTTTTGTATTACATTCTATTCTGAGTTCAATAAATAGTTTCATAATTTCCAGGGGGCGCTAAGTAATATTTTTTTCTGGAAAGGGGGCGGTAGGCCAAAAAAGTTTGGGAACCACTGCCCGAAAGGATATACACTTAGCTATATTCTTCCATTGTTTTAAATAGTATAAAATTATATAGATTAATAGTAGATCGGGGAAAGATTTTTGTGAGTTTCTCATGGGGTCATCATTGGTGTTTCTGGACTGAGACCTTGTATTATGGCACCCAAGTGCTGTGGCCAGTCCCCTGTGTTTCTTAGAGGGTACAACAGGACCATGATTACCTGGAGTGTTGTGTAGAGAATTAATAGGATTCTAACAGTGGACTAAATGATGAATAAATAGCCTCCTCAGGATAGTCTGGGAATTCAGCAGGAAGGACACTAGAGCTAACCTGAAATTCATGTTTTTGCATCTAGTTTTGCTCTTAGCATGGTGGTAGGAATCAGCTAGCCATGTGTACTTGAGGAGTCAAGGCCACTGTATTTCTGTGTGAAATATGGTCTTTTTACTGTTTCCGAAACCTAAATTTTACAGCTCCCAAGTGAGAATAGCAGTGTGAATGTCACCAGTTTTCTAGGAATCCTCTTGTGTGCAAACCTAGGCCTTGGCTTGTTCATGACCTCCAATTTCCCATACCAGACTCTTGCAATTTGGAACTTGTGAACCATTGAGGAAGTTTTTATAGATTCTCAGTCTTGAGTAGTTGGGCATTTGGGAAGAGCCATATATGGGTCCATATACACATTTGAGTATGACTCTCATTTGCTGACATGAAGATATGGGAGGCTTTGCAGTATAGTAGAGGCTGAACCTGGAATGAAATGGGGCTTCGTGCCCCATTCTGCCACTTATTAGCTATGTGACTTTGAAAGAACCGTATAGGATCATGGAGGTCTGCTCTTTTACAGAGAAGTTGAATCCCTTGGAAGTAAAAGACCTTGCCCAAAGTCAAACACAGGTAATAAGTAGCAGAGCCTAGCTTTGAACTTTTCTCTTGTTTTACATTCCCCTATCTGGGACTTAAGGATCATAGGGAACAGAGTTGCCCTGCATGATCTTTAAATATTCTTCCATCTCTGACACCCTGTGGTTCTGTATTGGGTTTGGACTGCAGTTAAAATGAATGCCATCTTGTAAGGAGGCACTTGTAAGGATTGTAAGGAGGACTTGAGAATTATGCCTTGCACTCAAGTACTATTTCTACAAAAGAGATTCTCATGTATCACTGAATGCTGAGATCTAATGCCCACCTTTCCCAGAATTACTTGCTTCCTTTAGAATTGCTGTTAAACGCTGCTTTTTGATAAACTAGCATCTAAAACCTGCAAAGTGTTCATTCTTGCTGTTTTAAGCTCAAGATCTCTTTGCTTTGGGAAGATAGTATCACTGGACTGCGAAAAATAACTTGGTGTCTCTTCCTCTTGTCCACTCAACATAACACCATAGTTCTGTTTCCTGTATTACATTTGTGGAGTGTGAAGTGGGAAATAGATATGTGCATTTCCTCTAGGTTCTGTGCTGATGTCTACAATCTTAAACCACTTCTTTCCCAAAGAGGAGATGGCTAATAAATCAGATCATGTAAGAGATATCACAAGAGGAGGAGGAGAATGATTCTCTAACAGGCTTTAGTGTGCAGTATGTGACTGAGAATCTCATTGTGTTTGAGCAGGATTCTGAATTATTTGGCAGCTTCCATTCTAATTTGTTCCTATGGCTTAGCCAAGGAGGGACACCAACCCAAGTGGAAAGCAACCTATTAAGTATAGCACTGTTACATGTTTTATAGACTTTGTTGGGGGAGGGTGGGAAATATTGTAAACAAAAACTTGAGTTTCAACTTCGGCCTTGGACTTTACCTCATGTCTTTTGTTGTTGATGTCTGGTCTTTTCAGTTCTGTCTGACTCTTTGTGTTCCCATTTAGGGTTTTCTTGGCAAAGATACTGGACTGGTTTGCCATTTCCTTCTCCAGTTCATTTAACAGATGAGGAAACTGAGGAAAATGGGGGTAAATTACTTATCAGGATCATATTAGCAAGTGTCAGAGGCCAGATTTGAACTCACAGAGATGAATCCTCCCGACTCCGAGCCTAGCACTCTTATCTACTACGTCACTTAGTTGTCTGATACAAACATATATTCCATTTCATCCACAACAGAGTAACTTGTGGAGACATTTGCTGATCAGTTATTTCAGTCATGTCCAACTCTCTTGTGACTCCATTTAGGATTTTCTTGACAGATACTGGAGTGGTTTGCCATTTCCTTCTCTAGCTCACTTTATGGATGAGGAAACTGAGGCCAACAGGTTGAAGTGACCTGTCCAGAGTCAAGTTTTACATGCCAATAAGTGTCTGAGGCCAGATTTGAACTCAGGAAGCTGAGTCTTCCTGACTTCAGGCCAGCACTTTATCCATTTTGCCACTTAACAGCCACAACATGTCTCTTACTGGTAGGAAAACTGATCTAGCCCCTTCAGCAATTGTAAAGCCCCTTAATATAGGAGCTTGGTAACCAGGAAGTAGCCACTACATTCAGAAAGACAGGAGGTTGAGTGGAAGGTTACATTTGCTTTGTTGTTCCTCTCTCTTAGATTTTTCCTTTCTCATTTAATTAAAGGGATACAATTACCATACAAGCTATGAGTTTGGATTTTAATGTTGACAAATAACACTAGTAAAAGGTATATTCTGTCGAGCTTATTATCACTATTCTAGTAGGAACCTGGAAGTTTCATAATATTTTTCTCATATGGAATCCCACTTTTATGGACTGAACCTTGCCCAGCATAATAAATAACCCAACCAGCCCTTTTCTCTGACCTTCCTCATAGGACCACGATGGGCTTCCTGGAACATTGGCGTATTCATCTGCATCCGCTGTGCAGGAATTCACAGGAACCTTGGTGTGCACATTTCCAGGGTGAAATCAGTCAACCTAGATCAGTGGACACAAGAGCAGATTCAGGTAATGGACACAACCCAGTTAATACAGCTGCCACAAACATGAAGGACTAGTGAGCATTCTTTCCCTTGAAGGGTGGGTCACAAAAGATGTCAGGTGAGTCCAAAGGCCAGGGAGCAGCCTTTCATTTAGTAACACTCCTTGTTGAAACAAACCAAGTTGCAATTATTGTGTTAGCATAATAGATGAGTTAGTAGATGGGTGTCAGGAATTACTGAGACCAAAAATATGTCATCCTGGTAATGAGGCTTTCCAAACTTAGCCAGACTGGTAGTCAGACAAGAGATAGTCTGTTGCTAGACCCATACTTAAAGCCTTTTCAGCTTGGGAGCAGAGATAGTACTCTTTATTTTCAAGAGTTCAAGGCTTTTTCCATACCTCAATGAGGCATTAGAATAGGAGTTGAGTGGAGGAAGTAAAGGAGCTAGAGTATTTTTTAAGCTGCCTTTGGGCCAAAACTAGATTGTATTGTTTTAGCAAAGGCTAATGATCTTGGTGGATGGAGGAAATATTCATATATTCACACAGGATAAAATCACAAATCATTGATATAGTGACCTGATGACAATCAAAACTTGGTTTTTTATCTTCAACAACCAGTCTAACTAAATGGAAGCATGTTATCATTTAGAGAATGGATTTGAGATTAGGAGATATATACCTAGGCCCTGCCACTAGTGTGATGTTGGTGAGGCCTATTTCTCCTCTCTGGGTCTCTTCTAGCCACAGAGTTCTTTGACTTCCTCTGAAGTTTCTCCCTAGTCTCTTTGGGAAAAATTGGCAACTGAATCAGAGCTAGAGGCTACACTTTATACTTTATCTGGATCTCTACAAAGTTGTAGATAAACAGTGTGTTTTTGTGACTGTAACACACTTATGTTATAAGCTTCATACATTAATAAAAACCTCTTTAGTTATGAATGTGCCCATTTTCCCCTGCAGATGACCTGCTGCGACTTCTCTTCTTGGGAGCCCTAGGATGACAATTTACCTTGCTTGGGCTCATGCTACATTCCAGCCACAGAGCTGGGATTTTAACTATATACTTCCCTCAAACCCTATTTCCCCAGAGGCATGAGAGATTCTTTTCCATCTACTTTTGGTCTGGCTGAAGTATCAGTACCTTGGCACCAAAGAGATGGTTTCTTCAGGCTAAACGTTTTCGTGGACTGTTACAGATATAGGATAACAGGCTCACCTTTTCCTAGAGATACTCTAAAGTCATGGAGATAGCTGCTCTTTTAAATGGCCTCATCAATAAGCTAGAAACCCTAAAGGAGGAGACAGATCTTCAGTGGCACCTATTAAATATCATCCCTTCTGAGATACATTTTGTTTCAGTGCTCTCTTTGAATTGCAGTGCATGCAAGAGATGGGAAATGGGAAAGCCAACCGACTGTATGAGGCCTACCTACCTGAAAACTTCCGACGACCTCAGACAGATCCGTATCCTTTTTGACCTATGACTCTGGGCACCGTGGATGCTGGTGATTCAATACAGCTAGATAGGACCTGAGAACAGATCTTGAGCTTGGGGTAGCTCTCTGGGGGCTATTTGGGCAATTGGTCTTCCCATAGACTTCTTCCATGTCATCAGGAGCTTCGTTTGTCATGTTACTAAGGGAATAACTCTGTCCAGAAGTTCACCTCTAAGCTAAATGATTAATAGAGTAAGAATTGTAGTAGGCCTATTATGAGTTCTCACACATGGCACCATCTCTGGCCATTCATTGATAGATCTCTGAAACTATGGAAAGAGAAATCAGTTTCTTTTTCTCTTTCTGGCCATATAGTCCAAAATGATTTCATTTGCAGTCATTTCAACTCATGTCTTCCACCTTTTTTGTGAGAGAAGTGGAACTGTGGACTACTTTACTTGTTGGGAGTAGGGGAAACAGGGAACACTGAATATTGTAAAATAGGGCTTTGTAAAATGTGAATAAGTTTACTTATTTATAAAAGTGTAAAGTAGGTTTACTACTTGCCTTTAAAAAATTGTACTTCTCCCTCAATACTTTGGAAAATTGTCCTTTTCTTTGTGTGGGAAAACTCTCTACTAACTCAAATTCCACCTCTATTATGCCTTGGTTTTGTAAGTTGGTACAACTGAGAAAATCAATCCCTGTTGTCCACACCTTGGGCAATGGCTCTATATCTGTTTAAATATGGCCTCAGACACTTCTTAGCTGTGTGACTCTGTGAAAGTCACTTAGCTCCCACCCCACCCCCATTATCTAGATTTTATCACTCTTCTGAATGGGAACTAATACACAGTATTGATTCTTAGATGGAAGGCAAGAGTTTAAGGGAAAAAATGTATGCTAAATACTTCACTTTAGCTCTCCCAAATGATAATGAAAAATGAGATGCTAGAAAATTTGGATGAGCTGTGTGGTTAAAGATTAGGTGGGAAGTTTGTTCCCAGAAACTGGATGTGAGATGCCGTAAGGAAATGAGGGGATACCTGGTAGAGGGAAAGTCTCCTTTAGGAATAGGGAGGAATGGTTCTAATAATTTAAAAAATTAAAAAAAAAAAAAAGAATAGGGAGGAATGAGAACTTGTTGGGAAAAGTAAGAAAGAGCACATTGCTATCTTTCTTTTTTACATCTTTTACTACATTTCCCAGATCTAGTAATCCTTTATAATTAGTGTTCACCATCCTTGTGTACTTCATCCTTAATCAGCTGTTTGCAGAGCTGTAGAAGGATTTATCAGAGATAAATATGAAAAGAAGAAGTACATGGACCGAAGCCTGGACATCAATGCATTTAGGGTTAGTTTTATGTCTTTCAGATTATTTTAACAAGCTTTAACAAGGCCAGTCAAAAAAAGAATTTGGAAAGCACTTTGCAAAAGACTCAAACCACCAGTAAGGAGCCTTTTATAAATATGTCAGGAGGAAGGAAGTTAAGTAGAGAAGCAGTGGGACCACTCAGTCATTTGAGTACAGGGAGCATGTTCAGGAACTAGAAAGAAACTGAAAACATAATTTGAATGCTTTGACTTGATCTGTACCAAGGATTATGATAAGGAGAATTCCTATTCTTGTTTTGGTCCTTTGGAACTTGGCAGCTACATTTTACTAGATCAAAGAATGGTAAAGACATATATATGTTATTCTTAGAGTTAACAAAGGAAGGTAGCATTAAGCACCTACTCTGTGTCAAGAACTTTGCCAAGTGCTGGGAATACAAAGAAAAGCAAAAAACAGTCACTGTCCTTAAATTTAATGGGAGAGACAACGTGCAAAAAGTTGTTCTCTGTCGTTTCTTGAAGTGCGTTAAATGGAAAGTCTAGGGCATTGAGGGCTTTAGTGACGGGGCCATTATGTTCTTGAGGTGGGATTTGGACCCAGTTCTTCCTGGCTTTGAGGTCAGTTTTTTAATCTACTGTGCCATGCTGCTGCTAATATTGAACTTTTATAGTCTTCCTAAATGACCTGGAAGAAGGAATAGACAGTTACAGTTAATTCAGGTTATTAATGGCACTAAATCCTGCCAGGTTATGAGGAGATCTTGCTTGGCCTAGGAAGAATAGTATTAGATGAGTTTTAGGATAGGTATTGTTTTGGGGGAAAAAAATCAAGTTTTTTCCCTAGGTTAGTGTACTCAGAGCTATCAGTAGTGGCATCGGCAGTTATTACACATGGTTCCCTGAAGATGGTTCCCTATCCATTCTTCATCCATGACAAGAAAGCCATCACTAAGAAGGGTATTGGGAGGTAAAACAGATGATTATACTCACAGTAATTCAAAATGCAATTAGATAGATGCTAAATGAATTTGGAAAAGAAAAACACTTAAGTGGAACCTTTTGGCTTACATTTTTACCAAACTACATGTGACTACATCTAGAATTGTGTCCCTTTTTTTCTAGTCACTGTTCAACAGTGCCATGGAACTAAAAGATCACTGGCTTTGGGAATCTAAAGAACTAGGTTTGAATACAGGGAGCTCTTGGCTCTCTGCCTCTGTGACTGAGCAAATCACTTCCCTTCTCTGGGGCTCAGTTTCCTCAACTCTAAAATAAGGTTAGATTAGAAGATTATACATTCTTTCCAGCTCTAAAGTGAATCCTAAATCTTTAAGAGGGAAAGGGGACCACTGTACAAGGATAGAGTAAAAAGTCAGAAAAGATGGCATAAGGTTCAGGTGAAACACCGAGATAGCTTGTCAGACGTGGCACAACTTTCAGAGTCTGACTAGTCCCACCTATGTTTGAACAAGAATGTAAAGTCATGGATCATCTTTATTCACTCAATCCAAGAATATTAAAATGAGGAAGGGGGAAGCATAGAAGAGATGAATTTAAGACATCAAAGTCCTACTTTATATACTAAGTAGTAAGTTTGTTACCCCCAAGAGATGGTAAAGATGAGAACATATTTTTCTTTTTTAAATTCATAGATGATAACTCACATTTTTATGTCTACTTGCAAAAAGGGGCCACTTTCCATGGCCCCTTTCCCTATAGTGATGCTCAGAGGCTGGTAGTACAAATCTTTTTGTTTCCATTTTACATATGAAGAAACGGATGCATCTGAGGGCATAGAGCTGATTAAGCATCAGATCCAGGATTTGAACTCAAGTCTCTGGACTCTAAACTGAGCTCTCTTTTGACTCTGCTGCCTATAATTTTAGGTTATTGTGGGCATCCCTTATATGAGCTATATGTTAGTGATTAAGACAAAATGCCTAGTCTAGAATGCACTGCATAGAATTGTGGGACCTCAAAGCAATTTTCCATTTGTTGAATTTTTAATGCTCAAAATTGTCACCAAATAAAATGGTTCAAATCACCTTGAGTCCTTATATGTTGTTCTGCTTTGTTAAATCCTTCCCAGAAAGAAAAAGATGACAAATGGAAAAAGAACAGTGAGCCAGTTCAAGAAAAGAAAGTGGAGCCTGTGATTTTTGAGAAAGTCAAAATGGTGAGCGATTCCACGAGCACTCTTTGCTTCCCTTTTCTGCTGTCTCAGGGGACTCTGCTCGACAGGGTTTCTCTTGGGATGCTCCATAAACGAGGTCCATAAATGCTGGAACATACTCCTCAGTGTTGGGTGAAAATGCCCTTAGACAACACTTGGCCAGTCCACCAGCCTTGCCTAACTTTTTGTTCTTTCATGGGCCCAAATTGCCTCTTCCTCTCTTGGCTTTTCTGGGCTTGGAGATTATTAATTGTCTTGGTTTTCAACATGCTACCCATGGTACTAGAGAGACCTTCCATTTTCCTTAGTTGTGACCACCAAGCAAAGACAATACTCCCTGATTCAGTTTACTTTTGTGGGCACCAGTCTGGTTACTTGTCATTAATATCCTGTCCATGTTAAATGCTACTTTATATTATTTCCTGCCATTAGCTCTGAATAATAGTAACCTTATGAAAAGAATTCTTTGAAAAAGCAGTTGTTTCATTTCTTCAATAATAATGTTTTTCAATTTAGCCTCAGAAGAAGGAAGATCTGCAGCTACCTCGAAAAAGCTCCCCCAAAGCAATTGAGCCTGTAATGGACTTGTTGGGCCTTGGTAAGGCTTATATCTTCCCTTTCTCTCCTGGTCTAAAAAAGGCTGTATTTATTGCTTCTTTGGAGAGCAAGCAGCCTGGTGCCCTCTGCTTTCCTTTCCTGGGGTTTGCTGCCACACTAACTGACCTCAGGTGTATTTGATGCCTATAGGTCATGTACTGGGGATACAAATATGGAGACAGCACAGATCCTTTTCTCAAGGAGCTTGCAAAATCAAAATGCACACAAATATGATGCCAGGGAAAATGATAAATGCAGAAATGAAGTTTGTAAAAAGGGCAGTTAGTAATTTGAGGAGGGAGCCTCCACTGTGTAGCTGGCAGAGTATGGGGGAGGCTTCATGGATCATGGAGCTCTTGAAAATGGATCTTATAAATCTTTGACAAGCTTCATACATGTATTGATGCAATATTCCCTTTTGGGGGAATATCCATCCACTATAATTCTCTGCCCTATAATTCAGTTCTACTTGTACCCTCTCAGTTCTTTAGACCCTGTTAGAGAAGCAAGAGAAAGGAAAGGAGAATGTGGGGTGGAGACTGTGTTACAGAGACAGGCAGCAAAGAACCACCCCCTTTAAGGAAGTATGACTGTTATCCATACCAGATCTGCTCCTTTCCTAGGACTCAAGACTTCATTAACAACAGTTAATTCCCTCGCCACCTCTGGGTTATGAGAATTATAGCTTTAATCTCTTCATGCTTTATGGACCAGTTTGGTGGTGGCTTTGACCTGGTTAAGCTCCACACATATGTGGATGATAAGCCTTCTGCCACTTAGAAACCAGTTTCATGATTTTTGGGGAAAAATGAATCACTGGAGGCTAGCTCTAATGAGCCTGTGCATACTTTGTCACATTGACCTTTAAGTCGAGAATGTATAGTTCTTTGCTGAGTCTTTCCAGATTGGGTGACCTGGAAGATCTTTTGTTCAGCTTCAAGAATTCAAATTCATCTAACAGTGATGAAGCATCACAGGGAGATGTCATTGGGAGTACTGCCTCCCACCTAAACAAATGGTCAGTATTAAGCATGTTTTTGTGACTTTGGTCCTCTCTTTCTAGATGCCCCCGTGGCCTCCTACAGTATCTCAAATAGCAAGACCAGTAACACCCTAGAAAAGGATCTAGATCTCTTGGCCTCAGTTCCATCATCTTCTCTCTCGGACTCCAGAAAGGTGAGACTTGTGAATCTGTTCAGGCTTGGAGCAAGTATAGGGAGGGGAGACCATTTAGAACTTTAAAACAGCAAATTTTGGCGGGGCAACTGGGGTAGCTCTAGTGGGTTGAGAGCTAAGTCTAGAGACAGGAGGTCCTAGGTTCAAATCTGTCCTCAGATACTTTCTAGTTGTGTGATCCTGGGCAAGTCACTTAACCCGCATTGCCTAGCCCTTAACCACTTTTCTGCCTTGATTCTAATCTGTACTGATTCTAAGATGGAAGGTAAGGGTTTAAAAAAATCAAATTTTTGCATAGAACTTGTTGCCTTATTCCTTAGTTGGCATTGTTTGTCAAATATCTCTTCTATGTCTGTCTCATCCACCAATGGCTTCTTGGTTTTATTTGCCTCTTGCCTGGAAAAGGAAGGTCCTCAAATGAATATCTCATTAAATTTGTGCATATCTCTAAAGGCTGACTGTGATCATCTTCTGGGGAGTGGAGAAGAAAAACCCATTCTAAAGAGTCCACCAAGCAGACAGCTTGTTTATGTCCAGTTTATGAATGGTGAAAATATGAACTCATGTCAGGAAACTTGAAACTTAAACTATGTGATGTTATAGCAAATGTCATCACTGACACTTGAGATAGGAAGATACATTGAGTTTGTATCTCTTTACCCATGAGGCTTTTTTAAACTTTCCCTCTTTGTTCCCAAGGTTATAGGATCCATGCCAACTGCAGGGAATGCCAGTTCTGTTCCTGAAAATCTGAACCTGTTTCCTGAACCAGGAAGCAAAGCAGAAGAATCAGGCAAGAAACAGCTCTCTAAAGACTCCATCCTATCACTTTATGGATCACAAACTCCTCAGATGCCTGCTCAAGGTAAGTTTCATAAGGAAGGGAGCTTCCACATTGGGCATTTGCAATGTTTAAGGATAGCTATATGGGGCTAATAGATAAGAGAATAATTTAGAAGCCGGAAGGGTAGTTGCTGCTGGTACAGCCTTAGGTACTTAAAAAAGGTTTTTTTTTTTTTAAATTTTAATAACAAATTTCCACATGAGTTTTCCATATATATATATATATAATCCAGATTGTCTTCCTCTCTTCTTCCCTCACCACTTCCAAAATTGGCAAGCAATTCCATATGGGTTATAAATGCATTATCATGCAAAACACTTTTCCATATTATTCATTTTTATGAGTGAATAATCTTATAAACCAAACCCTAAAACATATACCCAGATAAACAAGTGATAAATCATATGCTTCCATCTGCATTCTCACTCCAACAGTTCTTTCTCTGGAGGTTGGATAGCTTTAGGTACTTTTGAGCATCCTACCTTACATGGGCCTATTTGACCCTTCCTGAGAAGCTGCAAAGTATCAGCAGGTGGATGCCAACTTAACAGTAGCCATACTTCAAATTTAGAACAGTAAGACACAGGGACCAGTCATGAGGCAGAGCTAGCCAAAGGAGAAGAAGAGGGCTGAGGAACTAGGCTTGGCCTTAAAAAGGAGGCAGCCATAGAATGGATCCTAATTAGCATAAGCCTGGAAGGGCTATTAAGAAACAAGGCCTTTGACTAGGGTTTGCCGAGTCAGGCTACAAAATTAGTCTAGACTGCTCAGACCAACCTGGGCATTAAAGTCTGTGTGAGTAGACTTATAGTAAGCCTATTTCACTGGGAGGTATTTAGATATCAAAGCAAACTAGAAGTGTTGTAGCCAGGCTGTCTCTGCCTATCAATGGACATGAGACCTATCAAAAAGTCCTCTAGCTTAAGATGTGGCTTTGCCTCTGCCTCCATTCTGCAGAGGGCCTCCCCGAGAACCTTGTTAGTCTCTTTCAGACCTTCTCCCAAGCATACTCACACACAGTTCTCTTGTCACTGCCCTCTCATTCCTTCCATACCTGGCCTCCTTAGGCTTGTAGCTCCTTAAGAACAGATACTATCATTTTTCATCTCTGTATCCCCCTTTCATAGTCACTGCTGCACTTTGTTTTTAAGTCCTTACCTTCCGTCTTGGAATCAATACTATGTATTTGCTGCACTTTGTTTTATCCAGACTAATGATTTCATCAGGGTAGAGAAACACTTAATGTGGAAATGTCCTCCACTGATGTCAATTAGCAACTTACATGTAACTTAGAATCTTAGGGAGTCAGCTGGACCCTGTGAAGTTGTTTGTTCAAGTTTTTAGAGCCAGTATGTGTCAGAGATAGAACTTGAATCCTCTTCCTTCTGATTCCAGATTTGAGAGGACCTGGGATCAAATCTTCCTTCCATGATTTACCATCTATGTTCCCATTAACAAAGGCCTTCCCCTCTCAGGACCTCTTGTTTCCTTATCCATAAAAAGAAGGTATAGGGGGCAGCTGGGTAGCTCAGTGGATTGAGAGTCAGACCCAGAGATGAGAGGTCCTGGGTTCAAATATGACCTCAGACACTCCTAGCTGTGTGACCCTGGGCAAGTCATTTGACCCCCGTAAGTAGCCCTTACCACTATTCTGCCTTAGAACCAATACATAGTATTGATTCCAAGATGGAAGGTAAGGGTTTAAAAAAAAGAAGAAGGTATAGAACTGGTTGATCTCTAAGGTCTCTTCCAATTTGGACATTTTCTGTTCCTAAAAATTTTAAGAACACTGAGCAAAGAGTATATAAATAGCCAGGTTTGCAGCTTAGGATGCCAGCCCTAGGCATAATGCAGGGGAAGATCATGCTCCAAGAGTATGAAAGATTTCTTAAAGGAGGGGAGATCAGAGCAGATTTGTGAAGCAGCCAAGGAGGGAAAAGGCCCAAAGAGAGACAGCCAGACACTTAACTTTTTTGAAGGTTGGCAAAATGATATCCCCTCCCCAAGCATCCATTTCTTTACTTGTAAAATGGAGGTGGTAATTGTTGCATTGCTGACCTCCCACAGTCACTGTGAGGAAAATGCTACATTTCAAAGTATCTAAGAATGGAATATTGATGTTAACCATGATTTAAAGGCGCCCAGGGAGAGCAGGACTGTCATGGGCATCTGGAAACCTGAGCCTCAGGCCTAATTCTAGTGTGATGTCATGGGGCCTTGTATCACATCTCCGATCTCACAAGGTTGTTGTGGCTGCAGCAGTGGCACAGAAATGGTCTTAGGGAAGAAAGGCTGTCCTGAGGACACTGCTGAGAAGATTGGAGTGGGTTAGCTGTTAGCCCTGGTTTGCTTCTAGGCACTCCCCCAACTTCCTAATCAATGTGTATATGTTCTCTTGCAGCAATGTTCATGGCTCCGGCTCAGATGGCCTATCCCACAGCCTACCCCAGCTTTCCTGGTGTCCCCCCTACTGGGACCATGATGGGGGGGATGATGCCCCCACCAGTGGGCATGTTGACCCAGCCTGCAGCTGCTGGAATGGTGGCCCCTGTAGCCATTCCACCAGGTTATGTAGGTGGCATGCAAGCTGCAGTGATGGGTGTCCCCAATGGCATGATGGCTGCCCAACAGGCTGGCTACGTCGCAGGCATGGCGGCTGTTCCTCAGACAATGTACGGCATCCCACCAGCACAGCAGCTGCAGTGGAATTTGGCTCAGGTGAGGGTCCACCTTCTGTTGAGGCTGTCACTCCATCGTACTTTGTGATGCCACCTTCTTTTCTTATTCTCTTCCCCTGATCAGAAGAATACTTTATATGCTCTTTTCCTAGAAGGTTTGTAGTCTCATAAAGTAAGTTCTCAGGTCCCTTCCAGCTCTAAATCTAGGATCCTGAGGAAGACAAGACTTGAGGAGTGGCAAGGTCAGATAACTGTCTTCAAGTATTTGAAAGGCTGTCCTGGGGAAAAGGAATAAGACTTTTTCCACTTGGCTTCAGAGGACAGGATGAGGAGCAATGTGGGGAAGTTGCAAATTTCAGCTCTTTTTCAAGGGAAAACTTTTTAAACAATGAGAGCTGTCCAGAGCTGCCTGGACTGGCTTGGGAAGCCAGGTAGCCCTTCAGTAGTGGAGGTCTTCTAGTGGAAGCTAAGTGGTTACTTGTTAGGCAATGTAGAGGCAATTTCTCTTTAGTTATACTTTGGACTAGAGGCCTTTTGAGCTCAGTTCTTTCTGACTCTTAAAAGTTTGTGATATTTTAAGAACAAAGCCCTCTGGATATTTAATTTTTTATTATAAGTGTAACAGCATTCAAGAAATGTCAATAGAGTGTTGAGAAAAATCAAATATTGATTTAGCATTTTATATTTGATTTCATTCTGTAAGTGATTTTATTATGTAAATGCCTGAGCCATGTTTCTTTGTCTCTGAGTAAAGTTCAAAAGTTCACAAGTCCAGAAATTCAATTTTCTTCCGAGTTGCTTAAAAAATTTATCTCACTAACAAACAAGTTTTGCAAGATACAGGTGAGCCCCAGGAAGTCTATTATCTCTGCATCACTGAGTACCCTTCAAGAAAGTCTGATCTCTTGTCATCACTGACACTAACTAACCATTCAGGTGGATACCACCAGTGAGTTTTCCATAGCTACAAGATGGTAGGAGGGTTTCCTCTTTCCTATGGAACCCTGCATTCCAGACTTCCATTCAATTTTTGTTTTCCGTCATCTAGAACACTTCAGACTTTGTAACCAATCATTGTTTTCCATTTGTGATGCTTCCTGTTCTTTGTTCTCTTGTACTTCCCCAAACTATGTGAAAGCTAATAATCCTTATCTTGTGGTCCTTTGGGCTTACTGAAGAACTGAGAGACCATTTTATTGGTAATTGCTAGTCTTATGAATTAATTGAACAGGCTCAGAATTTTGTGCCTCAGTTTACCTTAATTTCAGTTACAATAGAATGAAATTAAACCATGTGACACAAAACCTAAGCTTTCTATTTTTACTAATTATATGATATAAACATGAAACAATTTATTTCCTGTTCCCCCTTTTAATCACTTAAAATTTTTTTTTAATAACCCATGCTTTCTGTCTTAGTAGCAATTCTAAGACAGAAGAATAGCAAGGGCTAGGTAATTGGGGGTAAGTGACTTGCCCAGGGTCACACAGTTAGGAAGTATTTGCAGGCAAATTTGAACCCAGACCCTCCCAACTCCAGGTCTGATGCTTTATCCACTGTGTTTCCCAGTTGCCCTTCAATCATGTCTGCTTCTAGTCTCAGAGCCAATAAAGGCAACAAAACTTTGTTTTATATCTTTTTTTGTGTGGGGTCTGACTCTGCTTTCCTCACTTTGCATCACTTCATAAGTGTTTCATATTTCTTTCATCATTTTTATAACAGTGATATTCTGTGTTACTATATCACAATCAGCCATTTCCTAAACATTGCACATATTGGTCATTTCTAATTTTTTGGTATAAATATTGCATATTTTTTTACAGATAGGTCTTTTTAATATTGTCCTTAAAATATAGCAGAGGCCACTATTATCCAGCAAGATGAATTAGACTCAGGAAACTATTAAATATGTCTTTCTTTTATAATTTCCCTCTGATTTTTGCTGCCACCAGCAAATCTTCCTAATTAGTAAAGGGCAAAAATGTTTCTTTTCTACCAAGAATCACTGTCTTGGATTCCGTTTCTGCCAGAGAACAGAGGCTGGACAGCAAAAGATCTGGTAGAAGGAGCATTGGATTTGGAGACAGAATATTTGGATTTTAGTCTTGACTCTTATTATTGGCAATTTTTAATTTTACCTTGGATTTTCTCCTCTAAAATTAGGGGTTGGGCCAGAAGGTCCCATTTGGTTATTGTATTCTGTGATACTATAAGCTTTTTATCTAATCACCTGGATTCAGCTTTTTCCTTTTCTGGTTTTCCTGTGCTTTCTTCCTCTATGTTTTCTGTTTCTTGATGAAAGCCATTTCAGGAACCTACTTTGAGCTTTCAAAGCAACAGTTTCTCTTTTGGGCTGCTCTCCTTTCCCTAAGTGGGTCAGATAAGTCTGGGCCCCCAAGCAGCTTTCTTATTGTCTTAAGCACCAGTACCCTAGCCCCAACTTCTCCAGGATTCACTCAGAGAACTCTTTTTGCTTGCTTGTTAATTTTCTCTTGTATACTCTTTTTTGAAGGACATTGCAGGCATGCTATACCTCCCTGCTTTTTAATCAGTACCCTTGAAGCATTCTTGTTTCTTCTTTCCCCTTTGTTCTAAATGGACTGATGCTAGTCCCTTGCATACATTGAGTAGGTATCTGGCCTGCAGCGGCACAGGTTGTTGGAAGAGACACAGTCTGGGCTGGAGATGTTCCCCCTCACAAGGAAGTACCAGTATCTCTTTAAATTTAAGACCACACTTAGAGAGTCGATAAGGGCTTCAGAGAAGGGACCGAATGAAGGAAGTGCCTTCAGTTTCTTACATGCTGATGTTAGCCAAGAATCTTTGACTTTCTCAGCCTTGAGGATCCTGGCAATCAGATCCCAGTAAAACTTGTCATCTCAGGATGTGATGAGATTGGGGGCTGCCTTATTTGAAAGATACCTAAAGCCCTGAAAGAATTCAATCTGAGCTAGCTTGGGCTGGAGTTTGGAGGTCTGAGCTCATCTCATTTGCTCAGTGTCCCTGGGCCATCTCTTAGCCTTTCTGAGTCCCAGCTTCTTCATCTGTAGTCTCAGAATTGGAATTGATCTCAGAGGCTGCAAGAGAAAGATTCCCCTCTACCATATAGCCAACAAGTGTTACCCAGGTTTTGCTTGAAGACAAGCCTAAGTTGGCCTCTGGAATTGAGCAGAATAGATCTATTCTAGCTTCCACAGGTCAGCTCATTAAGTACTTGAATATATCCATCACATACTCCTCCCAAGTCATCTTTTCCCCAGACTGGCATTTCCCAGTTTCTTCAGCTCTACCTCATGTGGCATAGAAATCCAGGCTTTTTCACTTTCTTGTTTGCCCTCCTCTGGATCTTCTCCAGCGTGTCAGTTTCCTTGCTAAATAAAATATTGTGGCCAGGACAAAACACATCACTCCAGATGTCATCTGACCAGTGCAGAGGACAGCGGGACTGTCACCTCCTTTGTACTAGGTATAATGCCCCTTTTTAATGCAGCCTGTGTTGCTTTCTGGTTTTTGCCTGGCATATCATATTGTTACTGTCCAGACTGCTGCCTGGCCATACCTCTTCCATCTTGTACTTGGGAAGTTGATTTTTTCAAGCTAAGTGTAAGACATTTATTAAGACATTTCATCTTACTACAGTTAGTCCAGTGTTCAAACCTGTTGAAATCTTTTTGAATTCTGACAGGGTCACCCATTCGTTAGCTATTACCCTCAGTTTTGTGTTATCAGACTTTCAGATGTGTGTGCTAACTGTGACTTTATCCTAGTCATTGAGAAAAATGTTACATAACACAAAGTCAAAAACAGAGCATTTAGGTACTCCTTTGGAGACATCAGATGGTATTAACCAGTGATAGGCAACTCTTTGGAAGTATCCTACTCATTGTATTCGTCAGATTAGAAATAATGTCACGTGGCCAGATAGAGCATTTCAGGGGGCCCCATCTGGCCTGTGGGCTGTAGTTTGCCCATCACTGGTATTAACAATGACTCTTTGGGCCATTAAACCATTTCTGAATCCACCTTATTGAACTGGCTTCTAGCCTGCATCTTTCCTTCTTTTCCACAAAAGACTTGGTCAAATGCTTTGACGAAATTTAGGTAAATCATACCTCCAGCTTTCCTCTAATTTAACTTACTGTCCAAAAAGGGAAATAAAGTCAATCTGATATGACCCTGTTTTTTAACTGTTATTTTTTAAATGAATAAACATTTAATTCTCCCTCTAATCTTCACCCTTCCTAAAAAAAAGGAAGAAAAGCAAAATCTTTGTAACAAGTATGCATAGTCAAGAAAAACAAATTACCCCATTGGCCATGTCCAAGAATTTATTCTGTATCTTTAGTTTGCCATTTCGCCATCAGGTTGGGATAACGTCATTGGTCTTTTGGAATCATAGATGGTCATTGCATTGTTGAAAGTTCTTAAAGCCTTCCCAAGTTATTTGTCTTTACAGTGTAGTTGTCTTTGTATGAATTGTTCTACTGGTTCTGCTTACATCATTCCACATCAGTCTCTATGACTTTTCTCAGGTTTCCATGACCCATTTTTGACAAAGCTATGCTGGCTTCTTGTGATCACTGGTTCCTTTTCTAGAAGTTCATTAGCCATTTTAATAACATGTCTTAGAATTTTGCCAAGAATCAAAGCAAAACTTACTAGCCATATAGTCTGCAAGTTTCAGTGTCTTCCTCTTTCTGAAAATTGGGACTGTGCCCTTCTTCAATCCTTCAGACTATTCCAGATAGCTCAACAATCACATCAGTACTATATAGTATAGTTTGCTTAGGCCAAATTTCTTGGATTTATGAAGAGCAGGAAGTTGCTTTCATAATAAATATCTCCTTAATTATCTTGGATATTAACTTCCTATTAGACATTTGAAAATAGAGGCAAACAAATTTGCTCTCCCAAAATCTAGAATGCATTTTAGATTCTTCCTGGGTTTCCTTTCTCTTACAAGGTCTAAATTGACTTGTTAATCTCCCAATGTTGTCATCTTTTTCATCTTAGGACTTTATTAGTGAGAATCAAACCTAGAATAGCATTTCTCTTTGTTTGTTTCTTAAACCTTTTTAGAGGAGGAACATATCATTGAAGTAATTCAGCATATCATTACTGTTGTGAGGGTTTATTTAGTAATTTAGTAATAGTGTTGGACCTAGCAGGAAGGGCTAGAGGATTCCAAGATGGAATGAAGGAGCAGGAAGTGGGCTTGTGCTCTGAGAGAGACTCCATTAGTGGTTGGACATAACTGTTGCTAACCCTGGGAGATCTCAGAGTTAGGAAAAAACTGCATCCTGATTCCCTGGGATCCTGAGTGGTGAAGGCTTTCAGCAAGTGGACAAGACCTGCAGAGCTGCTCCAAGTGAGGAAGTGGTTTGTGATCTGGTGGACAGCATTTCAAACTCACTCTCCCTACCTGGGTGCCTTGGATCACCTGGTGGAGTTGGCTCTTGGCATCCTGTAACCATCCTTGGATTACCGTGTGACCCCAATTGTCCTTTAGCTGTGCTGAACAAACCTGGCTGGAACCAGGTTTGAAGAAGCCTTCCCTGTGACTCCAGTACTGCTCCTTTGGGCCCTACTTGGCTTAGGTCAATTAGGATAGAGTAGTTAAGTCCTTCCCTGCCCCCTGTGTTTTGCCCTTAGGTTTTCAAGTGTAGAATTCCCTTCTTTCCTTCCTTCATTATTATTTGCCCAATTAAAACTGTACAAACTTTTACCTTGCCTCCTGGTTCCATAGACCCTGGCCTAGGGTGAGCTGGGAAACCGTTGGGCCAACAGCCATTCCTGTGTAAGTTAAAATAGTGAACCCTGGTCTCTCTATCCTGGTTGGTCCTGTCTCTCCTTCAACCCAGAGTGGACCAACAAACCATTTAGGTTATATTTTAATAATAATTAACATCCCTGGTGCCTCATCTTTACATTACTTTGCTTTTGGAAGAGAGAATTTCAGCAGATATCTGGATAGCTAAAGTTCCCATCATTGCTATATCAAGTCTTCATGCTAGGATTGTGGTTTTCCCCCAACTCTTGTGTGTATTTCCATTCTACCTAGGTGGTTTCTAGTATATTATGTTTGTTTTTGTCTGCCTTGGTTTCTACCAGGTTTCCCACCATTTCTTCCCTGGATTTCCTTAACACGTAATTGCTCCTCTGCCCCTATTTTCTGCCTGGCCCTTTTGAATAAGACAATTTAGCCATCATGAGCCTAGTGTTAGAGTCAGTTGATACCCATGAAATCAAATTTGCCTCTGTATTAATGTTTTTACTTCTTGCTTGTAACCTATACTTTGCATATTTGGGTATCAATGCTGGAGGCCAAGAGGGTTATGATTAGCTCCTTTCTTGGATGTTGTCTCCTATGCGCTTCTGGGTTTCTCTGCTGTGATTGTTTCTATTCTCTTAGTAGTTATACAAAGGCAGTACTCTCTATGCCTCTTTTTTCTCTTTCTTTTTTTTTTTAAGTTTAACGCTCTTTTTATTAGTTTTGCAAGCCTCTAAGCACTTAGATTTTTACCATCCCTTGTTAGGTTCACTCCATTCCTGACCAGGAATCTGTCATTCTCATATTTTAAGCGATGGCACAGAAATCTTAAGTTCCCTTTTCATACTTCATTCTTCTTAACCAGTTCTTTGCTCTCCAAGATTGTCTTTCTCTTTTAAATCCATTACCTTTTTACCTTTGGGCAGAAGTAATGAAAATACCAGTTGTGTCCCAAGATCTTCCATTTCTTGCCAAAGATTTCCCAATATTTGAGAATGTTTCTAGTTTCTCATTGTTCATCTCTAAATCATTAGAAATAGGTATTTTCATTTTGTTGTTATCTAGAGTAGCTCCTCTACCTAATTTGTAGGGTTTTTAATGAGGAAATCACTTTGCTAACTCTAAAGTACTCTAAAAATGGGTGGTATTAACATAATATTCTGTATTCTAGGATCTCTATAATATATTTCATACATGTGGACATTCCATATGCCCCCCAAGGTCACAATTGCTCTATAAATTGATCAGCTGTTATCAGAGATTGCTATGATTTTTATCACTGCAAACAAATTAGTGACTTGAGCCTCCTCATTCAACTAAGTTGGTCCTCTGATGACAGACACATCTGTCACTGATTCAGTGCATACAACCTTCTACCCAGGTATAGGAGCTGCCAGAGTGGATTCTTCATTGTATAATCTTTGAGAACTGCCCATTACAATAAGCAGATGATCATCCTAATTTCTTTTTTGTTTTAAGGTTTACAAAGTGTTTTCCACATAACCCTGTGAGGTTTTTTTGGTCCTCTTTTTACCAATGAGGAGCAGGAATCTCAGAGAACTTAAGCAAGCTTAACTAACCAAGACCATGCCCTGGTGTCTGGGAGATCCTTGACCACAAGGTCTTGGGTTGGTCTCCTAACTTCCTGCTGTATTTTAAACTTTTTCCCTTAGACCTGCCACAGGCAGCAATTCCCTTAGCACAAAATCAGTCATGAATTAGCTCACGCTTGGTCCTTACCATCAAGGTTTAAAAATATCCTCTCTCTTTTCCAGATGACCCAGCAGATGGCCGGAATGAACTTCTATGGCACCAATGGCATGATGAGCTATGGACAGTCCATGGGCAGTGGGAATGGCCAGACAGCCAATCAGACGCTCAGTACTCAGATGTGGAAATAAAAGCGGAGCACCTGCATTGTTACCACTTATTTTCCCCAAACTCCTTCCTCTATCTTCTCTCTGCTTCCCTCTCTACCTCTTCCTGTTTTGTTTGGAAACTGCCCTAGGAGACATACAGGCTTTGACCCTCCATCCAGTCTGATCACTTCCCCCCTACCCCCATACTTGAGACCTGCTTTCTGCTGTTCATGCCCACACTTAACCCCCAGAGCCTTGGTGTCCAAGCCCTTCTCCAGGGGGCAGCAGAGAGCCCTCTAGCACCACTGGAATGCACATACCCAGAGCTCTTTTCCTTATGGGAGATGAGGCAGTATCTGCTCCCCCAGCCTCTGAAAGAGGTCTGTGGGCACTATTCAGGCACCAAGGACTAGGGTTAGAGGCCTCTATGTATCACCCATATGTCATTTTTTTTTAAGGTTGCTTTTGTGGGGGGAGGGATGAGGCGGGCTAGGTAGAGAAAGGGATTTAATCAAACTCCAATCATGGGTCTTTGTAAATGGGGCTCACCAGGTTCAGGCTGAGCCAGAGCCTCTCCAAGGGAGGGAGAGCCAGGGTTATTCTGCTTTGTTCTGAACAGTCCTCTGTGGCTTTAGTCCTTGTCATTGGAACTCAAGTCACTGTGAGGCTCTGCTGCCTGGAGATGGGCCTTATGCACAGATGTTGAGAATGGGAAGTTTGCCCTTCTTATGAGTGGCTTTTTATTGTTTGTTTTCCCATCCAATCTGGGGTGGTGGTGGTTAAAAAATAAAATAAAAAGTTTTAGATTAACAAACTAAACTAACAAAAGAGTTAATTTATCGGCAGCTAAGAGCTATTGCCACTTTTTTTTCTTATGGTATTAAGAATGTGTTATCTGCCATCCTAATTAATGCTTCCCTTCCTTCCTCTCCCTGCAGTCCTGTTTGTTCTGGGGTAGCCCTGGCACCTCTGTTTCTTGCATATTTTACACTGTGCATGAGGCAGAGACCCCAGGCAGCTTTCCTGTCAGTCACCATTCACCTCACTAGAAAATCAAAAGAAAAAAAGTTTTTGCTTAAATGATTTCATTTGCGTGAACCAAAATTTTCGGTTGACTTTCTCCTGTGTATATGTAAATTCCTTAATAAATATTGCAGTGAGATGCTGTGTGTTTGATCATATGTGTGTGTGTATGTATGAGAGAGAGAGAGAGAGAAAGATACCCCTTTGGCAGTGCCTGACTTGTGTGGGCCAGTGATCACCCTTGGGCCTGGAAACCAATATTCCCTTCTGTTCAATACCTTTAGATCCTTGGCTTAGCTCAGTTACCAAGGGCCAAGACCATAGACAGGGTGCTGGAAAGCTAAAGGAGGCCCCAGAGTTTACATATTGAAAGTCAAATTCACACCTTTTCTACATTCTAGTGGCCTGGTACCAGCCTTAGAAAGGATTGGAACACAGGCTGGAACTAGGAGGTGACCAGGCCCAGAGCTGTTGTGTCCCAAGAAGGTGGGCCTGACATATAGCAGGCACATAAATCCTAGAGACAGGAACCATATCTGGGGACAGATGGGGCTTCAGTCTACTAGCCCAAAGAAATGTGGATGACTAAAGTGTTAGACCACCAACAGTTGACCCATGCTCAGAGGAGCCAGTTCGCGAGGAGCCATTGTGCCACCAGGGGTCGCCATGACTATTAGCTCATCACTGAGAGGGAGCACCCATATAATAGCTGGGATTTTTCAGGCCTTAGATCAGCTGTGAAGTTGGGATGGATGGACCTAAAAGAATACATATCCATCAGTTGCAGTCTTTGCTCTCTTCTACTTTCAGGAGGCGCTTTCCAAGGATGAGACAGGGACTCAGAAAATCTACTTAGCAGTTGTGTGACTTGCTTCCCCTCTGAGCCTCAGTTACTTTATCTGTAAAGTAGGAAGATGACCTGCATACGGTCTTGCCAGAGGGTGGTAAAAAAAGTGCTTTGTAAATTGGCAAATACCAAGAAATGGGAGCCCTCTGGGGAGAATCAGCATGTGGAAAATATAAAGGACCAGCAGCAGAGACACAAGATGGTGGTCATGAATAAAGAACCTCTGACAAAGGGCATTGTTCTGCCCTGGGAGCTACAAGGTGAAGCCTGGAGAACAGAGAACATTTGGGCTCCACCATTCCATAGAGATGAGTTAAAGCAGCTCCAGGAAAGGCTCCCAAGTTCATAGATTTCAAGCTAGAAAAGAAATTTGAGGCCAATCCCTCATTTTACAGGTGAGGAAATATACTTTGGGATCAAGTGACTTGTCCAGGGTCACAGAAAATAAGCATCTGAAGCAGGTTTCAAACTCGGGTCTTTTTAACTCCTGGCCCAGAGCTCTCTCCATCCTGCCACAAGGAGAAGCTGCACAGTAAGTATAGTAGAAAGAGAAGTAGGTTGTCATAGCACCTTGGTTTGAATTCCTACACGTAACAGTCTCAGGCAGACAAGGTCACTGGGCCCCACTTTGCTCATCTCTGAAGTGAGGGTATTGGCCTCTAAGGCCCTTTCCGACTCTCAAGCCTAAAAGCACTGGATGTCCCAGCTGGAAAGGACTTTAGAATCGTCTAGTCTAAAAAGTATATATATTAAGTTTTTTTAATCCCTTACTTTCTGTCTTTAGTATCAGTTGTAAGACAGAAGAATGGCAAGGGCTAGGCAGTTGGGTTTAGGTGACTTGCCCAGCTGGATCATGCTGCTAGGAAGTGTCTGAGGTCACACCTGAACCCAGGTCTTCCCTATGTCTACTGTGCTACCTTGCTGCCCGGCTCCAATACATTCTTTCATAAAAAGAGTAACTCGGCTCGGAGAGGGACAATGACACATGCCCAGTGAACGTGACGGCAGACCCCTTAGTGCTCTCCAAGTCACACCTTCCTGCCTCTTGGGGTGCTAGAACTAATTTAACTCAATTGCTGCCCAATGTTCTCCCTCCTTCACAAGACAGAGATCATTGAAAGGAGGTATCCACAAACCAGTTTTCAGACTCGACTTTAATCATCCATACTTACTGCCCAAATACTGTACATGCAGGGAGAAGCCGTAAAAAGAATTTTCTCCTTGGGGAAATTGGCAAGAATATTGTACAAAAGAGCATGCACCCCTTCCCGGCCCTCAGCCTGCTGCACAGAACCACAAAAACACGCCACGTGTTCCAAAGGACCCCTGTCCTGCCTCCCACCCCACACACACACATACACACAGGACACTGTACAGACCACAGCTCTAAAATACCATTTTTTTTTATCATATTAGTACACTTGGTTAGTCCCCATAAGTCCCTCCTTAGTTTTGAGGATTTTTTAAAAATTGAATTCCTCCTTCACACTGATTTTCCAGAATTAGTCATTTCAAATGGGCTTTTTGCAAAGTAAGTTAGTTGGATTCCATTCTTCGAGAGCAGTTGCTTCCCAATTGTTTTCCGCCACAGAAACCATGAGGCCTTGAAATAGAGGATTACTGGGCTGAGCATCCGGGATACCCTCAGCATAAAACTGACTTGGGAAGATTTGGGAGGAAAACAGACAATTTGAGCCCATATTCACATCAAAATATTGCTATGTGCAATGTCATTTTCCTTCATCTTTTGAACTCAGTGCACTGGTCATCTGAAGACCATCCAAGCTAGGCCTAGAGAGGAGGTTTGTCACCAGGTTAATTGCAGGTCAGGATTTTTTTCGATCACTCATTCTATGTCATGGAATGCCTTAGCAGAAGGAGCATGAAGATCCTCAAAGAATCTGAGTATTCAGAATATATTAGAGAGGCCGGCTTCAGTGCCAGGAAAACCTGAATTCGAATCCTTCTCTGACATACTGGCTGTGTGAACCTAGGTGTGCTTTGCTCCCTGAGGGCCCCTACAGTGCTCTGAGATTCGGAGTTGCTGCAGAGTTGCCTTCTCACTGAGCATCCCCAACCGTGGTGGAATCACAGGTCTGGACATATTCTAGAGGCTCATCTAAAGGCCACAAGGTGATGCTGTAGCCAAAAACAACCACCACACCCCAAAACCTCATGAAATCACCTCTTAAGTCACAGAGGAGCTGCCACAGACTTCAGTGGAGAGGGATCCTCATTTACTCACTCTGGTGAAATTAGGTTTTAACATGGGAATTATGACTAGTAGGAGCACATCCCATGGAATGCCACGGTTCTAGAGAACCCAGTTTGGAAAGTGCTCATTTGGTAGGGCTGGGAAAGAGAGCATCTTAGCAGAGGAGAAATAGTTTTAATAAAAACAAGAACCCAACTTTGTTGAGGTGATTGGCAAGGGCTGATCTCCCCCTCCCCAGACCCGCTTCCCCTGCAAGGTGTCTGTCATGTTAGCATCTCCCTGGAGGGTTCTAGGGAAGCAAGAATCATAGGGGAGACCAGCACCGGAATGGTCACTGAACCCTAGATGGGGTTTAAACCAGTGGCAGAGGACAGGCCAGGACACGTTAGCACCTTGAATTTTCAATAGGACTAGGATGGTCTTTGAAGATACCCTTTATCTGTTGTCCTGGTAGAAAAAGATGGGGAAGGAGATAGGAGACAGGTGCCTCAAAGGAGGGTGTGAAAATCAGTGAAATGTTCTGGTTTTCTCATCAAAAGCAGCATCTGGGCACTGCTGTGGAAGATGGCAATCTGGAGTCAGGCTGGATGGCCCCTAATCCTGGGAGGCGGGGGGATACCATCCTAACGCCCCATTTTTATTCTGAGTATCATAGAGCTGGAAGGGACCCTTAGAGAGCTTCTAATCTTCCATGGAAGAGCCCTCAATCATCATCCATTACCTGGAGAAGGATAACAACAGACCTATAGTGTCACACACTCACACACACACGCACACGCAGAGCCAGTTAGTGGTAGAACCAAGATATCTCTGATCCGCAGGCCGGGGTTCTTTGGGTACCACCCCGATTCCTCTTCTCTGATCCAAGTGGCTTCTCAGGACCCCTACCTAGACGGGCTGCCATTTTCAATGAGCTCTCCTTACCTCAGTGTTTTACCCTAAACTGCCATTGGTATCACTTACAATTCCAACTGAGCAAACCCTCAGATGATGCCATGCTCAGAGGTTTTTTCAGGGGTGCTTTCTTGTGCCAACAACCTGGAGGTCTTCTGGGTGGAGTGGGGCCACACTCCTGGGTTTCCCTGCTGTCTGTCTGTGGCAGTATGAAGGGAGGAGCTGGGCAACGAGGGGGAACATGGTGGGGAGGGGACAGATTTTTCTTTGCTACACAGAAAGATCAAGCCCTTTAAAAGAAAACAAGGCCACCAGCATCAAAAGTGCTCACGTTCGCGAGGCATTGGGGCAATTCGACAAGAGCAGCTCTCGCCAGAGGGAGCCACAGTGCTCTCTTTGGCATCGCAAACATCACTCTGAGACTTTCCCAGCAGGACTTGGGCCTTTCAGTCAGCGTCGAGGCCTCAGAAAGACCCCCCTGCAGGGACTGGAGGAGTCATTACAGAACATCACAGACATTTTCAGATGCAACACGTGATTCCTCTTTGCAGGAAGAAAGAAAAAAACACAAATTTCCTTTTCTTTTCTTTTTTCTTTTTCTTTTTTTTTTTTTTTTTTTTGCTTTTTCCATTCTCTGCGAAATGGAAACGGACAGGAATGAAAGGGGAGGGATGCTGCAGAGGGTACCAGAGAGGACAACATCAATGGATGTTCCCATCTTTCAGACTAGAGAACATTGCTGAGGCACATAGCAGTGCCTCCTTCCCTATGTGCCAAGGGAGATAAGCTCTGAAAGGGGGGTGGCAAGAGAGAGTGAGGGCCATTTCCTTCTGGTCCCAGGCTTTAGAAAACACTACAAAAGGCTCCCACATCTGCTTTGTCACCTTCCTCAAAAGCCTGAGATGCCCACTGAGCTCTCTGCCTAAAACTGGTCCATTTGCAGCCACCAGGAATCCAGGCCAATGTTCAGGCAATGGTGGCCTCTCTTTCCCTCCCTAGATGCTAGACACAGACAGGATGACAGACACAATGAAACAGCATGGCTTAGGCCATGCCGCCATCTTATAAAAATGTGAGGTATCCTGATAGCCAGAGCCTTGGTGGGAGTGGGCCAGTGGGTCCTGCCAATCACTGGAATAGTGAGTGGTGAGGTGGAGAGGACCCCAGTTTTGAACAGGGCTCCCAGTGTTGCTTCTTGGGTAGGGTTGTGCTACATCTCATTTCCAAAGGAATCTGCTTAGAAGTACGCCGTGCCTTCAGGACATTGCATCTGCTTTCTCTGGATAACAAGCTCAAAGATTTGCTTGCTGGGATTTCTCTGGAGCAGTGGTCACCCTTGTTGATCAGCCCAAGTGGGTCCAGGATGAATGAGCTGAGTGGCTTTCCATTCCATGGAGGACCCAGTTCCTAGGCCTTGTTCCCAAGAAATGCCAGCATTCCCCAGGATGTGGGCCAGATGCCAAGAGATGATTACGCCACGACATTCTCCAAGTTGAGATAGGGGGCAGGGCAGGGTGGGGAGGGGTAAGGGGCTTGAAAATGGTCTTGACCAGAGTTCCAAGGAGGATCTGCCCTCCAGTCCTTTCTGGCTATGGTTCTTTTGTACATTGACTCCAAGGGAAGCTTGCTTTCTCTCAGAAGAGGGTTTTCTTCTCCCTCTGCCAAGGTCCCCCCTAAGATAGCCATCTGACATTTCTGTAGCTGCCTCTTCCACCCCAACAAACATCTACGTGAGCCTGGAAGGCCAGAATGGGGTCTTGAGTTTTTATGGGGGAATGCTGCCTCAAAAGAGAAGAAATGCGAGGCTAAACCAAGTCAAGCTTCTGTTGGCCACCCTTGTAAGAGACCCACCACTGGGCAGAAGCACATTGGGCCTCACAGTTATCCAATACCATCTCCCACCTTGCAGCTAAAGTTAGTACCTCCTAGGCACTTGCCTATCCCTAGGCCTTGCAAAGGTGCTCCTGCCTCCATCCAGTCCTGGGCTCTGCCTGAACAAGAGAGTGGAAGCCTAGACCAAGTCATGTGCATGCATGGACCTTGGAACCATCTCCCTTCTCTTACCTGTGATTGGCAGATTATATTTGTCCGACCAGCTCATGTGTCCACAGCATTGGGGCACTGGGACGACTTACTGAAATAAGGGAGTAGAGGCAATGAAGTGGTTTTGCCTACTTTCCATCTCCACCTCCTGTCAAATGGGTACAACTTCCTTCATGACTACAAAGGGGAAGACCTTTAGGCCTGTCCCAGGCTGGAGTTGAACAGTCTCAAGTCTGACCCCCTAGACAGTGGACGAAGGGTCTGGGGTGTCTCTGTGCCCCTCACAGGTGGGAAGGCCAAGGACACCTCCCTGATCGGTATTTGCTACAAAGTTTAGAACCCCCACATTGATGCTATGAACGTCCACAAGCAATAGGTGCCTTTATATACAGTCTATCTACACATCACCTAGGTATATACACGGGTACACAAAGGGGTAGAATGACCTCATGTTCTCACACAGGCTACACTGTGCAAGTGGTTGATACGAATGGACTTCTAAGAAAAAGGGTTGTTGCCCTTTCCTCAGAGAAGGGCCAGGAGGTGAGAAACCATCTCCCGTGGGACCTTTGATCCAGGCACTAAGAAATGGAAAACGGACACAGTCAGGTAAAAGCGGTGGAGCCAAGACCTGGCATCCTGGCTGAGCCTTCCTTGGTGCCAACCCCCTCTTTGAGGAGAGTGCCACCGCAGGCCACCCGATGCTAGCGCTTGTGAATGCAAACACAGTAGGTTTCGGAAGGGCCTGAGCCTGTGACCATGCTGTCCTAGAAGTCTCAGCTCTGGGTGGGATCACGCCGCTCCCTGTTTATCTTCCGCCACCCTTCCACCAAGATGGAAGGGACTTCAGAAGCCGTCTAGGTCAGAGATCTCCTCTACAGCATCTCTGACAGGTGACCCAGCTTAGGTCCTTTCCAGGTACAGATCATATGACCTCCACTGACATGGAACCCTCTTCCTCCTAGGAAAGACTGATTTATATAGCCTTCTGGGCAGCGGAGAGGCGGCATGGTGTAACGGTTAGAGGAGCCAACTTTAAAGCTAAGAAATCTTGCCTTCGAGTCCTCCCGCTGTCCTATATTGGCCCTGCAACCCTGGGCAAGTCGCCTAATTTCTCTATGCTCTAGACAGGGAAGGTGCTGCCACACTCTACCCTGGTAGAGGGAATTTCCTTGCCTGAGAGTTCCCTGTGCCAATGAAATCACAGGTGCCGTCTCTGTCCTCACATTAGAACCTCCTTCCCTATAACTTGCTCTCACTGGCTCTAGCTCCACCTTCTGGGATCAAGCAGGATAAAGGTCTAATTGTGCCTTCCGACGATGACCCTCTTCCTCCAAGTCTTCTCTAAATGAAATTCTTCCAGCTCTTCTAGATGGTCAACATCCTTCCTCAGAGGCCTCTCCCTCTCTCCATCTCCATGTTGACCCTAACCCCAGGAAGTACCTCCCCAGGGCTGACTGTCCTGAAGACATCCAGAGACCACCAAGGTCAATAATTGGCATCACCACCTGACTAGCCTTGGGGTGACCATTGGCTGTGGCCGTATCACCCCAAACTGTACCAAAAAGGGACTGTGTTTTGGTCTCTCACCATCCATTACTGGCTAGATCTGGGATGACAACTAGTTGTGATGAGAGGACCCTTGAACAGTCTTTGACATGGGATAAGAGACAGCATCCCAGATCTAGGGAACAGTGAGTCTCTCAGCTGAGAAGGGGAGATCCTTCCTCACTCAAAAGACAGAGCAGGGATGGTTCTGGCCACATCAAGGGTTTCCATGTTTCAGGCTGGCTTAAGTAGCAGGATTGCCTGGAGCCATCCTTGTTCCCTCTACCCTCACCACTTGCAGGTGTGCACGGCATATGCATGTGCCTGTGTCTGGGCACACACACCGTCATGACATGTGGCCAGAGCCCAGGTGTCACGGAGAGCACATGTTCCCAGTGATATTGGGGCCTCTCCAGGCTAGGGAAAATGGTCCCCTCTGGGAGCTCATGGCCTCTGATTGCACTCCCATCCTGCTTTGGGGAAAGTTTGGCCTAAAGGGAACAGCCAGAACCCTTCCTCTGGCTGCTCTTAGTTCCTCAGACTCCGTTCTCAACTCTACTTGCCCAAGGAACATTTCCCCCTTTGCCTGTTGATGAAGAAAGACCTGCCTTGTCTTCCTGAGGCGAGAAAGAGGGACTCCTTGGAACAAAGCATCAAAGTTAGAGGCTAAAAGGAAGGTGACCCACTCCCGCTGCCTCTGGAGCTTGTGTTGGTGTGGAAAACACTCCCCTGGGTCTGCCTTATATTCTAACGGTCAGATGTATGCTCAGCCTTGAGCCCAGGCAAAACCTTGCAAGGCTTTCTCTTGAGAGAGCCAGAAGGTCCTGGAAGCCAAAGAGAAAACATTCCCAAGACCGGCCCCTGGAGGCAGGGGGATGTCCCTCCCTCGTGGTGATCCTATAAGACCCAGCACAGAGGAAAGGGCTGTTCCGAGGTCTCAGACAGGACGGACAGATACTGCTTTCAAGTATGTCACTTGTTCCAGACCAGGGGAGAGGGAGTGGGGAGGTACCTCGAGGGCTTTTTAGGGGTCCAATGATTCAATCACAGCTTTCACCTCAACCCAAGGATAGACCCTTTGCTCAGAGTCAGCCAGATCAACCCACCCACACCAGCCCAGAGGGCCAGATCCTCCTGGGCAAACTCTGGCCAGGATCCATTAGGGAGTGGCAGAGGGTCAAGAGAGGCAAGGACTTGGGGAGCAGCACATATTGCTTGGTAAAGAATTGGTGGGTCTTGGGAGTCCGGGGGCTCTAGGGTGAGAAGTGAGTTGCTTAATTCCCGGAAGAAGGGGGAGAGGACCCCCTTCTCTGAGGAGACAGACCCTCAGAGACAAGAGGTCCCAGTGCTGGACACTTTCAGGCACAAAAGTGGAGGGACTTAGTGCCGGGGAACTAAGGAGACGGGGGCCCCCTTGGGCTTTGCTCAATCTTTGGTGGAAACACCTTGAAACCCAGAGTCTGATGTCAGCAGCGGCCCGAGTCACCCACAGAGCCTTGGTGAGGTAAAGGGTTTTCTTCCAGAAAGATCTTCCTCCACTACCGTGACAGCGGAGGGGGGGAAGCGTCCTTCCGAAGTAGAGCTCAAGGTCGGCGGCAGAGCATCACTCTTCTGGTGTGCTCCACGCCATCCTTGGAGGAGCTTCCCGTGACGACCAGCCGGGACCCCGCGTGGGTCCCAGAGAGGGGCATCGGAGAGCCTCGTGGTGGGTCCCAGGAGGACACGGCCATGAGAGACACGCGGCGTCTCCCGGCAGCTGCTTGGGAATGGAAGATGTTTCACATGCAAGGAGGGCGAACGATGAAGCCAGGACCGTCCAGGGAGGCACGGGAGGTGCCCCAGGCCTCTTCTTCCCTCCGGAGCCTTGCTCAGGTCGCGTGCTACATGCTACAAGATGCATTGGATGAGGTGCCGGTGCTGAGGAAGGATGCGGAAAGAGGGAGGTTGCCCTCGTGGGCAGGGGCGCCTGGGGTGGGGAGAAGCCCCCCAGCAGGGCTGCAGCAAGGGTGAGGTCTGCCCAAGGCAGGCTACATCGGGCGCTACATTCCCCAAAAGGGAGGGGTGGGCCAACAGTGCTGAACAGGATTGGTTTGGTCAGATCTTTTCCTAGAAGGAAAAACAGACGGGAAGACAGAGCACACTGGAGGGAAACTGAGGACGCTCACATTACCGTCAGCGGAGTCAGGCAGATGGACAGACAGGGGGACAGTCTCCCTCCTCAGAGACCCTCAAGAAAGACAACACAAACACAACTTTGGCTCCCGGGCCAAGAGACGTGGTGACACGCGGGGACCCCCCAGAACTAGACACGCACGAGATGGCCCCGGGGCGCCGTCCCTCTGGACACATGTGTACAAATGTATACATGGACCGGATAGATGTGCATACACAGACATGTAAAAAACAGACACACATACACATATAGGTATACCGAAACATGTACACATACATATATACACATGTACCTGGGTCGTGTACACGCACACGTATGTACCCAGAAATGCACACAGCCACGAGGCTTCTCCTGCCCGCCGACACGGCCCAGACTGCGAGAGCCGCGGGCCGAGGGGCACAAGGGGAGACGGTGAGATGCTATGTACAGTGAGATGCCGGGGGAGGCAGGGAGGCTGGCCCACACCCCTGCTCACGCGCACACGCACGCACACACGTGGCAGCCCGCCCTCGCCACCGCCGACCTCGCCTTCCTGAGGTCCGGCTCCCCGGCTCCCCGGCTCCCCGGCTCCCTAGGGGCACGAGGGGCTGGTAGAGCTCTCCAGGGAGGACTGGGAGAGACGCCGCGTGAGGGCCCCCAAGGTGGAGTCGGCCACGGAGGAGGTGGGGAAGAGTTTGTACCAGCCAGTGACCACGTTGCTCAAGTCCAACTCCTCCAGCACAATCTGGGCCATTCCCATGAAACACTTGTGGTCCATGCGCCCGTAGTCTCCCCACACGATCACCTAGGAGACGGGGAGGAGGAAGGAGCTGAGACTTGAGCCGCCCCCATCTTTTTGTCACTGGAAATAGTCCGGTTCCTTTCCTGATGCTTACAAACACTCCCAGGGCTTCCCTGTTCTTTACTCTTTAAAAAATTTCTCTTTTCTCTTTTAAAAAATATTTTTTAAAACCCCTTTGCCATTCGTCTTAAAATCAATACGGAGCATCAGTTCTAAGACAGTCAGTTCTACGGCAGAGCGGGGGACAGGCAGGTGGGTGGCTCAGTAGATAAGGATGCCAGGCTTGGAGAGGGGAGATGATGAGTTCACATCTGGCCTCCCACACTTCCCAGCTGTGTGGCCCCGGCAAGTTCTTAACTCCAATTACCTGGCCATGGCCGCTCTTTGGTCTTGGAGGGGATACTTAGTGTTGTGATTAAGAAGGAAGGTAAGAGTTAAAAAAAACAAAACGAAGCAAAGCAAAAAAACTCTTTACCAGACAGACCCAACCGGACTCTCGAGCTGCTGTCTTATCTCTCTCCTCCTCCCTATCTCGGTCAGGCTCCTAGAAAAGGCCATCCAGGCTTGGGTCTGCGTCTCTCACATGTAAACCTTCTCAATCTGGCTTCCAGCCTACGGATTTTATTTTACATATTTGATTTGAAGAAGGGGTCCACGGGCTTCATCAAACTGCCCAAGAGGTCCAGTGGTACATAAAAAGGGTTAGGAACGGCAACCCTCTTATTCTGCAGAAAAGAAAACTGGAGCCACACATGGGGTGTAAGTAGGAGACTTGGGGTCCCAAGCTGGTACACTTTCCACCCCACCATGTTGCCTCACATTTCTGGCAGGTCCAATGTAAGATGGGGAAACTCATTGCCCACTGTGTGAGACGGCCCATGGCCCGGACTCTCAGGCTCCTGAACCTATCTGTGAATCTGTCCCCAGTCTCTTTGTCTCCCCCTCTCCTTAGCCTCCTGGCTGGGACCCCGGCAGTCACAGAGTCCCACTGGGCCATTTTAGGATCTAGTGCCGGGCTTTGTGACTCACTGAACCATGTCAGCTTCCCAGGGCCTCAAGTCCTTCCTGAATCTGACTCAGGGGGACCTTTGTCTTCAGCCCCAGGACTTTCTTCACTAATTCCTAAACTTCCTTTGATCTCTGACCCCTTGCTGGAGTCAGTGAACTCTGACCTGCTTGGCCTGCTGGGCTCAGAAATCTGCCAATCCCCATCCTTTACTCCCCTCCTCTCTCTCTTCCTTTCTCTCTCCCCCTCTCTCTCCCCACTCCCTCCTTCTCTTTCTCTCTCTCTCTCTCTCTCTCTCTCTCTCTCTCTCTCTCTCTCTCTCTCTTCTCTCTTCTCTCTCTCTCTCTCTC